>NW_009649936.1:2542593-2543488 GCF_000708025.1 Charadrius vociferus
TACTTCTGCTGCCCTTGCTGGGAGATGCAGGAGTCCAGAAGATCCAGCTTTTTATCTCAGGCTGGTATGACTCTGAGGAAACAAGCAAGAGACCCTAAAACTCTGAAAAACAGAATTCTTGAGTCACCAGCTGCCCCCTGAAAGCGGCAGGAATAAGTGCACAGTGGGACAGGTTGTTCTTCACACACCTCACATTAGACTACTTAGATTTCAGCACCTCCGGCCCCTCATTCACATAAGCATCCAGGAAAGTCTGGAGCAGATGTCGAAATAGAAAGTCTCTTACACAGAACCAGTAGTAAGTAACAGGAACAGCTTTCAGCTTGGGTCACCAAGGGACAGCTGCACTAGGATTTCTTTAGATTATTATTTTTTTTTTCACCTTAAACCTGTTGCATAGTTTCCTTCCCTAATCCCTTCACCAAGCTTATCCTTGACTTCTTCCTAATCCATATTCTTTCATACCTAACCCCCATCCTCTGATGGAGAAGGCTGAGGAACCATTTTGTTCGGATATAGTTTCCCTTTTTCTTGTGTTGTCTGTCCCTTGGTTTCTGAGATTTTTGAGGAAGAGACTGTGACCTCCTATGTACGTGGCACAGCAAGGGCTCTGCTGGTCGCTGGACGTGATGGTAATAATTTTTCTGTATTCTTACTATCTGATTTTAACCTTAGATTTTAGCTTGGGGGTTAGAATATTTTTTAAGTGGTGTCCCAGTTAAATCAGTTTGCAGTACAGATTAGGCTCACTTCAGGACAATTATTTTAGAAACATGTTCAAAAACCATATTATAATGTAAGTCTGTATTCTGTCTCAACAATTCCCCAGGTCATATATAAACCCTGGCACTGCAGCTCACTTCCTTATCTCAACTCATTCTATGCAAACTCATAT
>NW_009649936.1:2543528-2544502 GCF_000708025.1 Charadrius vociferus
TTTGGGATTTTGTGTAAGATTAGCTCTTCTCTCCAATAACCAGCTTGGTATCTAAAATTAAATTCTATTCACTGTACATTTATATTTTTTCCTCTTTTATCTCTCTTCTCTTCATCACTTTTGCTCTATCTACAGTCTAAATCCAACTTGTATTATTTCTTATTCCCCAGTACTGTTGAGCCAAGGCATCTGTTCCAGCCTACAACAGTTAACAGAATTGCAAGCCAGATTCTGAGTGATGATATATAACATAGATAAGACTCTGTATAATTCTGATTTAACTTTCATTTTGCAGACCAGCTGATTACCAAACAAACCAAAATCAAACCCACCTGAAAAAGCAAAAAAACCCCCAGCTCTAATGCTTTGCTTGTCAATGAAGCAGATTTAATTGGAAGTAACTGAGAAAAAGGGAGCTGAATTTAATGATTTTATGGCCCTTTTTCAAAGTAAAAGCTTAGCTTAAATGTGCTTTGTGAGTTAATCTGGAGAACATTATCTCAAAATAAAACCGCTGAATTCCACATAATTTTCCTAAATTCAGTGTTTAATTTCTGCTGTGTTTTGCCTGTATGACCTCTGATATTCTTTCTTTGGTCTGTCTTTTAAACATTTTCTTTTGTATCTCCTATCTAGGAAAGCAAGGAAGAACATGCAGCATCAGGGGTATAGTATATTTGGACATTTTGCTTTCATCTTTTGTTTGTGTGCATTTAATTCCTTTTCAGTCTCATTGCTTCATTCAAAAGTTAGTAAATTCTTATTCATGCTAGAGATAATTATTGGTCATATCATAGTCTTATTGTTTGGGAACAAAGATAGGCCTTTAATCATTAAAAACTGTAAATGGAAGGGAAATTGTCCTTCACAGATTCTTTAATAAAATTTGCTAAGGACTCTCAAGACAACTATGCCTTTGACAATTGCTAACTGATACCATGCTGATTACATTTTCAATGTTGCGAGTGGGAAAG
>NW_009649936.1:2544530-2569893 GCF_000708025.1 Charadrius vociferus
GGAAAGAGTCATTTTGACAATTTAGGCAGTTCTGTCTGTGAAGGAAATATTTTCCTTGCCAGAATTTGTAAGACCCAGGTGCAGATCCTTACACACTTTTCTGTTTTGCCCAGCATTGCAAGTTTATGCCTTGAATATTTATTCAATGTTCCCAGTTAAACTAATGATTACTTTAAGCTATTTTCCACTACAAACCTGCAATTAATAAGAGGACACTTTCACATCTTCCCACTTCCAAACTGCAATACGTGCTTGTATACGTGTGTATACTTACTTACATGTGCCCACTGTCAGTTATGCATTGTGGACCTGGCAGCTGAAATGGAGCTCCTGGGCCCACAGGCAAAGCGTGGGGGCTCCTGGTGAGGCTGGCGAGGGCCATTAAGGCTGGTTAGTGCACCCTGGCACCACTAACTAATGCTTCAAGCAAGAAAAATACCCATTTTTTTTTCTGTAAAAGGTAATTGACTTGAATTTTGAACTGAAGTTGCTAATAGCTGAAAGATGTTGCTCGTCTGGGGGCTTGCCTGGCCTTATTTCAAAGAGTGCTGATTACATTTACTTTACATTACAAAGGCACCTTTCCTGGGGGAAGATGCCGAAAGAGGCAATATTCCTCTGGCACAAGAAGTTCTAATCCAGTTAACCTGTGCAGACGTTCGTATTATGTTTCTGGTTTTGCAGGAGTGATCTCTTAGTGCAACGGTTTTCCCCGAAAAACAATGATTCAAACCAGAAATCTGATTACAACAGGTCCATTCCCAAGCGCATGTTTAAGCAGGATTTCACTTCAGCGACTCAGATGTAACTTTCACGCAGACAGTATGTGTCTAAGCCAGAAACCTGAGGTCTGTGCTGCTCATATGCTACCTGCAGTCCTGACTGAAAACTGATCATATATTCTTTGATTGGTTGATTACCCCAGAAGGAAATTCCCATAATTTTTGTAGTCAAAGTAGTGTATGAAGGTATGATATTTGGAGGTAAAGCTTGTTTATGCACACAGGAGTGCCTTTGAAGGAGAGTTTGCTGGAAGAGAAGGAGCAGAGAAGCCTACAATGCAATTTTCAGTTGTTTTTCAGAGTAGAACTATACTTCAAAGCTTCATTTACTGGCTCTTAAAAGACAATAAACACAGATTGCTGTCTGTGTCACATAAATGCTAGCTTTCAAATAACTGTTCATTTGGTTGACTGAAGCGAAGGGCTATTGCCTTTAGATTGTGCTATTTCTCCTATATAAAAGAGAAAAATAAGAACTTTTGAAACAGAAACAAGGCTGTATTATCTGACTCCAAATGATTTTTAGATTATTCAAGAGCCTAGATCCTGTGCCATGAATTTTGACTTGTTTACTGCTGCAAGAAAGCTTGTAATTAAAAGTACTAAACTTTTTGTCTTATTTACATGTATTTTGTATTCTCATTTTTGTCTTGAACATCTGTTTACAGCTTAACCATGTACTGTGTTCTAACCTCTCTGGGAAGAGGGTTCTTATATTCCAGCAGTTGCCTATCAACTCCACAAAGCTAGAGCCCTGGCATGTTAAGAGCGAAAGCTCTATACATTACTTCTCTGTTCTATTTTTGTAAGGTCAAATAATATTACATGTACTAGAAACAGAACAGTTGCAAAAGCAGAGGTCTGCATTTCAAGACTGTTTATTTTTCCTTCAATTCCTACATGATAACTACCACTACTTTTGATAAAAAAGGAAGAAGAAAAGCAGGAAGAGGGAGAAGAAAAGGAAGAGGTGGAGGAGCAAGAAGAGTCTTAGTACACTTCCCTATGACACATTCTTTCTTGAACAGGTTTTCAGGTAACTGTTAAGATACTCAGCACAGTTTCTAAATGTTCTTTAACATAAACTTGGAAATGTTGTACATATTGTTGTTATATGCAATGATAAGAATGGAAAGAATGTACCAAAACCAAAAAAGGCATTATGGGTTTGACACATAACAGTTAGTCAGAACTATTGCACTTCAGGACTCTGTTAGTTTTCCTCATTTCTGTGACACTAATGAATCAGAGTTTTCTACACAGCTGTCTCTGTGATCCCTAATATTCACCAAACACTGCCAGGCCCCTTCAGTCCATTCCCCGTCACTCTTAAAACCTTCACCTCCCTGCCAGGCTTCTGATAGCGGCTTTGGGCATATTCCTTAGCATCTTCCTGTGGCACCCCCTAGCTCTCTGCGGTGTCCCCTGAATATGAACAGTGCAAAGAGCAGCATGCTAGGTATCCACTGCTGGAATGGTCAATATATATACACTTAAATGTTAGACTCACTGCAGCTTCTCTTTCGTCTGGGATAAGAATTCGCCCCTCTCCTCTCTTACTCAGCTACCGATTTCACTGAAGCTTTCAGGAGCTTCATGTCTCAAATGAGGCCCTCTCTGAAATTTAGCTGAAATTAAAAAAAAAAAACATTTTTAGGGAAGGGAGAGGAGCCTGACCAGAAATATGACACACCATAAAATTACTCTGATTGCCTTAGAAACTAGGCGAAATGTGACTTTAAAACCTCAAAACAGGAAGTGTCTGTGAGGCAGGATTTGTGCCTGTATGTATGTATGAGCATCCAGCATTGCTCAAGTTTTGTCAGCACGTGGTTTCAAATTTAATTTTCAGGTTTTCTTCTTCCTCCTACTGTCTCTTCTCCTCTGCACAGAAATCAGACAATCACTTAATAGGGAAAAACTGATAACCTGAAAGAAAGTTGGAATTTCCAGCAGATTTTCCCTTGGGTGACGGGACTCCCTCCTGATTTCAGACACTGTGATATGCTCTTTCTAGAACTAGCGGGATTCCCAGCTAACTCTGCCTCTGAGGTAGTTGCTGTAGGCTTCACCAGCTGTATGCTGATGTGGAGACCCAGTGCCTCAACAGGACAAAAAATCCATCACTTCTTTCATGCTACCTCTCCCAAGTCTGGGTTCCTCTGTTGCGTGGGAATGAGCTCATCCCAATGGTGTCCAGTGTTCAGACATGTAAAATCACAGAAGGAGTGCTGAGTTCTAATCTAATTTTCCTTATTTTTGTTCAGGAAGCACAAGCTGGAGCAGCCCCACCAAAGAAAATAAAATTACTCTCTCAAGCAAACCATCACTACCTTTCACGCCTGTAGACTTATAAGCATATAAATGCATAACAAAGACACTGCTCTGTCCTACCTGTGGCCATTATATATATATTTGGTATTCCAATTGCTTGTTAAAATGGGTCTTCTTATATCTGACTGATGATATTTGAGTCAATCGTTCTATGTTGGAGTAGTATTGTCCATGTCACATTTTAGATTGTAAGCTCCTCAGGGCAGGAACCATGTCTTTCTCCATGTTTATATACTGCCAAAAACATTGCTGCCGCTCAGCAGGTAACTGCGCACACACAAGTGACGTGTTCAGAGAAAAAGAAATTCAGCCCTGAAAACTGCAAAGAGGCTTCCTGTATACAAGCTATGTGAGTCACTTCTCCCTCAGCTGGCTTTTGAAAATGATTGAGATTTCCATTGTACAGCAGTTTAAATAAACGCATTTTCTGTCATGTCTGGTCTTTGTCTGAAAAAGCGTTAATTTAACCCCAGCTCGCTGCGCTAAGATCTGTAAAGTTAAGTTTTCTGCATCGTTACAGTTGTAGGCTATGCAAAGTCCTTAACCTTGCTGATGTTTCTGATGTTGCGTATAAGACCCCAACCACGAGGATACACAGTCTTCATTGAAGGAAAGAGGTGTCCCAGTCCCTTCTACTGAAGCCGTTGTCAGTCTTCATGGATACATCTGTGTTCACTGGGCCAGGGAGGCAGAGAAAATTAATCCATGTTCACGCTACAACTGTTGGCTAGAAGTTCACTGAGGAGGAAGGACCTTGGATTTCAGTCCCTTGTCCAATTACTTCTTGTGAGATTTATAAAAACTGCTGATAGAGGAAGGGAGGGGATGAGAAATGTTTATTGCCAAAGAAGCCCATAGCTTCAAAACAATCTCCAAAGGAACCCCAAATTTATGTTTAGCTCTGATCAAGAAGAGGCTGGTTTTCAGGCTGAAGTCTCCTATACTGTGAGTGCTTGCACAATGACTGAACAAATAAAGTGGACGAAAACTTTGTGGAGGTTTCCTGAAAATCCTGAGTGGGTACATTTTTGCGTTCAGGATACATCTAAAGTTGCAGTTATTAGAAGGGGATGGATGGGGAAGCAGTATCCTCTGCGCTGTTCTTGCACTAGTGGGTGATGTTGAGCTCAGAGCTGGCAGGTCCCGCTGAGGGAAGGACCTTGGAGTTCTCACTTACAGCTCACCAAAATCAACAGCTCAACATGCAGCAGCAGCCAAGACCCAGGAAAACACTGGGCACCATCAGGAGGACGGAGTGACTTTGCGGCCATGTAAAGCCTCAGTGAGTTGACTTCTTGAGCACTTTGTGCAGTCTGGGCTCTGCGTCTCGGGGAAGATGTAGCGGCGTAAGAAGAGGTGCAGGGAAAACAAGAATTAGAGAGGATGAAGCAGCTGCTTCGTGAGGAGACTGAAAAGATTCTTCAATTTGCAGAGGAAACCGAGGCATTTACCAAAATCATAAAGGCAGTGAATAAGATGAATGCAGAACTGTTAGTCAGAAAATCCTGCAATACTGTAATGAAAATGAGTATACACAGTTCGTATATACAATGAAATCAGTAGATCAGCTTAAAAGAGATAAAAGAGCATATTTTTTTATATGGTGGGTTGGGAACTTCTGGAATTTGTTGTCACAGGATGTTACGGTGACTGACAATGTCAACAGACCCAAGAAGGTATTGGGCAGCATCAGGAACAGGAGGCTCATAAGTGGATACTGCAGTCTGGGATGTGTCCACCAATATCCCTAATCCAATGAATTGTGGATGCTGGGGACTGAGGGCAGAAGAAATTGAATACAGCGGGCTTGCTGTTCCTCAATAGCATTGCCCAGTTCCACTTTCAAAGACTGAGTATCAGGTTAGGTCAGTGGTATGGTTTAACCCCAGCTGGCAATTAGGACCACGCAGCCGCTCGCTGGCTTTTATTTCTCTCCAGTGGTATGGGGAGAAGAATCAGAAAAATTAAGGAAAACTCATGGGCTGAGATAAAGACAGTTTAGTAAGTAAAGCAAAAGCCTCTCACACAAGCAAAGCAAAACATGGAATTCATTCCCTGCTTCCCACGGGCAGGCAGGTGTTCAGGCATCTCCAGGAAAGCAGGGCTCCATCACTTGTAATGGTTACTTGGGAAGACAAATGCCATCACTCTGAACGTCCCCCCCTTCCTGAGCATGACATCACATGGCATGAGATATCCCTTTGGTCAGTTGGGGTCAGCTGTCCCAGCTGTGTCCCCTGCCAGCTTCTTGTGCACTGCCAGCCCACTCGCTGGTGGGGCGGTGTGAGGACCAGAAAAGGCCTTGACTGGCTAGCAGCAACTAAAAACATTCGCACCTTATCAACGTTATTCTCATCCCAAATCCAAAACACAGCACTACCCCAGCTACTAGCAAGTAAGTCAACTCCATCCCCGCTGAAACCATGGCAGTGAGCCACTGATCTGACTGTTTCTTATGTTCCTGCCGGTAATTACTCTTCCTGGGGAAAATGTTCCTCCTCTCGCCCGCAGCCAAATTGGGGTTCCAGTCATTGCTGCAGTAGTTTTGAGCAAAAGGCTGGACTTTTGGGGGTATGGCAGACAAAATGAAAACAGACCTGATAATCACTTTGGAAACGCAGTAAATCCAAGGCAGTGGGCACGTGTTGTGCAAGAGCCATCGTGTTCCTGGTAGCCTTGACGTATCCCCGGGCTGCCTGAGCTTCGCACGGCTGATGGACCACGGGCTCCACTTTCCCCCGCTGCTGATGTGCAGAGCAAAGAGCCTGCACCTACTCGGTACTTCAGGCAGGGCCACGGGCTTTGAAACACCACCACCACACCTTGCCTATTCAGGTTTTACTTGTTAAGGCAGAAATATGGCAACCATCTTCTCAAGAGGGTATAATCAGGAAAGCTGGTGAGGGAATGTGAGGAATGCTAAGCCTCCCGTGCAGGAGTGACGCACTCCCCGTGGTCTTCGGCTGGCGACTGAGGTTACGCTCAGTGTGTGGTGGAAAATCAAATGGGATAGCGGATGGTCTCACTCACAGCACAGCTCTTTGGTGCCTTCCTTGGGATAATGCGCTTTATCATGTGCCGATCGTCTTTTCTGCCAGACGAAAAGGAGGTTGTGAGTATGCAAGGGATAAACTGAAAGCTGACTGCTGCTCGGTGATTTTAGCCATAACGCTAATTCTGCTTACATAAGCTTAATGCTTTCTGCAGTAATTTAGTGCGACTAGGCAAAGAATTAAGTCTTTTCTAACTACAGCTGAATGAAAAATCTGTAGCACAAATATGCGAGCTATTGACTTAAATGCATTTGAAAACATACTGTCTGCATTTTTATCTCGTTTATATTTTGCTGGGAGAAAGCAACTGCAGTTGGTTAACAGGGCGCACCCCATACGTGGTGTTTCATGCGCTTCAGGAAACTGTGGATGCAAAATCATTCCAGTGCCCCCCAGTTAAACACAAACCAACATGCTGCTTTTTGGCATGTAAAGTATTTTCCTTAGATGATTGATGCTAGAAACTTCTAGTATACTGAAACAAGCTAAAATTAGAAAGACTTCAAGCTATGCTTCCTGCAGATCCATATATGTCATAGGGGGGTGGCTGTTTGCGCTTTAAAACGATTGATTGTCAAGTTTAACAGACCGCTGAAGTGTAAAATAAACGACTACAAGTACCATCGCAAAGCAACTAAATAGATAGGGCTAGCTAATGGTCTGGTTTCTAGGAAAATAAATATTGGGAGCTTCATTCAGTTGCTAGTAACGAAGGGTTTTGAATAATAGGTCCTGAAGGCAACCTGGGCCATGCTGTCTCTTGCATGAGAGCACTTCTGAGCCAACAGATTTTGTAAGAGTTTTACTTCTAGGAAAACTCTAAGGGAAATTCATTGAAGAGAAATTGAACTGTTCAGTAGTTTTTCCAGTACAGCACTAGCCCGCAGTGTTTCTGGTCACCTTTCCAGCCACTACATCTTCTCACCTGTCTTCCAAATAATAAGACTTGCTAATAATCTTCTGTTTACTGTGAGAATATCAGTGTTAAAGGAGATAAGACTGTTTATCTGCATCCTTTGACAACTTCAGAAGGTTGGAAATACTCTTGACAAACAATCTGGGAAGCTGAAAATTCAAGATAGTAATTTCTTCAGAAGGCAGACTGGAAGTTTGGGGTTTGATGTCAAATATCTTGAAGAATTCTTCCTGTTCCTCCGATTGCAAAGTCATTTCCACGCATAAAACAAACAGAGGAAACAACAATTCCCAGCTCAGACTCATTCTTAATGAGCTACTGTCTCCATTTTGCTCATGGGGAAGTAAGGTACAGAGGTGGGATGACATGCTTAATACGACAAATCAAGGGCACTAGAGTCCAAATTAGATGTGGACTACCTGCTGTGCATTCCCCTGCTTCAAAACATACCAACCATGGTTTTGCATGACTTTCTGGTACCAAATATTTTGGATCATTTAGGTTGGAAAAGACCCTTAAGGTCATCAAGTCCAACTGTAAACCTAACACTGCCAACTCCACCACTAAACCATGTCCCTAAGCACCACGTCTACAGGTCTTTTAAATACATCCAGGGATAGAAGTAGGAAGGAACTGTATAGTCCTTATCTCAGAGGGACAAAAGGTGAATCTCTGAGAGCACCTGGAACTGCTTTACAGTGATAACAGTGTCCTTGAGGAGCAGTACCTTTCTCTTTCAGGATGTTTGATTTGTGAGGAATAAAGTTGTCACCGGGTTTAAGAGAAGTTGAGTTCTGATACCAGCTTGTCCACAACCATTTTTGACCACAGACTGTTCAGTTAACTTCCTTGCACCTTACTTGTCCTATGAAAGTGAGAAAATACTTGTAGAAAATTTATGGGAATAAAATCAAAGTATCAATGCACTGATCGATAGATGAAAGTATAACTGGATCTTCTTCCTTTGATAAGGTTATTTGCTTCTGAGTAGTCCATTCCTCATTAAAAATGTTAATTTCTATTGTTTTCCCATCATATTAATACCTGACAGCTAGCAAAACCACCTTCTCCTTTACATTATATCTTCACTGCTTTCTCACCTAACTCTACTATTAAGCAGCCTTCAGAAGAAATTGCTGAAAAAAAATGGTCTCTTTTCCCTCTGTGTTGCTTACTGGCCTAGATCAGAATTGCACTTGCAAAAAGGATCTTTGGGGATTCCTCTTAGAAAATATCAACTGTGTCAGTGTCTCCATTCACTCATAATTTAACAAGCATATATCTACACACACCTATGTCATGAGCTGTCCCCCAAAATATGTGAATGTTTACAGTTGTTTGAATCTAGTCAGGTTCATATGGCTTACACTTTTACTAAGCAATGTATTTTGAAGCAAAAGGGAACTTCCTATGAAGTTTCCCACTTCACTGAAAAAGTTCAGAACATATTTTGGAAATTGCAGAAGCTACTTCTTTATGTGTGTAGAAAAGGATGTCACACAGAGTGCTTTCCTGTTCTCTAACTGTGGTTTTGCTGATAGATGTGGAGAAAAGCCGTTAGCATCTCTACTTTTTCAGCAGTGTAATCCTTCAGGAAAATGTAACCCCAGAAAAGGAAGTCTGTAGGCAGGAAACAATGCAAGAACCTAGAAGAAAAGAACCTAGAAGAACTTTTTTTTTTTTTTTCTTTTTTGCCCCTTAACTGTGTAGCACCCAAGCGAGGCTCAGCACATCAAAGGCCGAAGAGAAACCCGTCGTTGACCCACCTCACTCTGACATACACCCCATGCAGAAGCCCCGTAGCCACGTGCTGCCGCGGGTGCTTTCCCCTCTCCCGAGTCACTGGCTCAGCGCCCAGCTGACAAGGCGGAGGAAGCCCCCATGCACCCCCCAGTTCTGCTGTCCCCACCTTGGCACAGCAGAAGGGGACCCCTGGGGAGGGTCAACCTCCTGAGTCCCGTCAGACCTCTGGGAGGTACACACGGCTGGAGGGGAGCCCGAGGAAACATTCCTCCCATCATGGACACTACATACTGGCAGCTGGTAACCACGCTGCTTTCGGAGTTAGAATAAAAACTACCCTGATGCTGCTGCAAACAGCTCTGGACAGCAAATGTTCGGTAGTTTGAGCTGACTTGGTGGTGGCCCAAGCTGGGCACTCAAGGCCCATTCTCCACTTCGGGCTGGGAGGACTTCATCTCTCCCGCTGCAATCGTGGGCTGCCTGTCCTGCAAAAGCAGCCTTGGAGGGCTCCTTGCGACGAGGGAGTCCTGCTGAGCACAGGAGATGACTTCAAGATAGATAGCGGGGCACAGCGGAGCCTGAAGCGCCCAAAAGTAGGGGTGAGGGTGTCTGTCAGAGCCAGAGCACCCAACTGCCCATGTGGAGCAATGACTGCGGGGCTGGTGGCAAAGCACAGCGGTTTCTGCTCCACTGACTTTAAGGACGGGATCCTGGAGGGATGCTGTTTTCCTGTCAGTTCCAATCTCCAGTTTTCTGGGGAAATTTTACTTTATTTTATTTTTTTACCTTCAAGCTTTACAATGTTTGAGCAGTAAGACGAGAAGAGAGTTTATACAGTTTTTCTTAATACCGTGCCAGAGGAACATTTGTGCACGAGTGTGTGACAAAATCCACCTCCCCCCACCCCTCCCCGGCAACCCCCAGCTCCTGGTGGGGCAGAGCAGAGGCTGCTGGTGAGCGCAGAGCCAGAGCAGAGCGCTGAGCAATGGTGAAGCCCGCTATTGCCGGCCTTAGCCTTCAAAATCACATTACCCTGATGAAGTTAAGAGTCCCAGGGCTTGCCAGGCAGCACAAAGCACACCAGCTGCCTTCTTTCTTGCTGCCCAGCCTGTATGTCCCTTCCCCCTCCCCCCACCATGGGGATTTTTCTTTCTTTCTTTTTCTTTTAGCAAAGGTGAACCGCCTCCAGTGAATCGCCTCCATAATAAGCTCCAAAGAAATAAATCAAGCAGATGCATCCTCTTCCAGCATCCCTCTGGCCGGGGAGACGATAATCCCTGCAGCAGCAGCCCCGGCTGCTGTGTTGGGCACAGCAAATAGTGGGTAGCAGGGCTGCGCGTGGGGCTGTGGGGTGGCAGATGGAAAGGACCAGGATGCTGGTGGGTGCATCTCCTGGGGTCCCAAAAAAGGGGTGCTCTTCCAGCTAGCTTAGCAGCAGCACCTCAGCTGTGAAAGCTTGGCACTAAATCAGTGGTGTTTCTCACCCGGTCTGGGGTAGAGGGAAGGAAAAGCAAGAAAAGTGAGAAAGAAAATGGGGGCAAAAATCCGCTTTGGGCTAGGAAGCATCTTTTGGTCGTTGCACATGAGCCGTTCCCAGCAGCCAGCCATGGAGCACAGTGTGAGAGGAGTTTTGGCTTTCTCTGTGCTCCAGTACTTTTCCGTAAGGATTATAGCATTGCTGGATTTTAATGTTGTGGCGTGCTGCATTAATATTGGCTCCATCCAACCTAAATGGGTCTGATACTGGCGTCCGTGTGCTCCTAATCAGATTTTGATGAAAGCTAGAGGCAGTAAAAGAAAATGATATTCAGCTTCTGGCCAGCTTCGGGTTGGTCTCAGGGCAGCTGCTGGTGTGGCCCATCATGGACAAATGAAGAAGATGGAGGAAGCAGGTCTGACAGGACTTTGGGGGTCCAGGTGGCCAAAATCTGGATGGGGAGTCACCCAGCTGTGCTGACCATGGTGGGTGGGTGATGTATCGCTCGGCCGTTGCAGGAGGTGGAGAGGATACCTTCACCTGATGCCCGGCACTGGGAGATGAGACAGTGGGGAAGGACAGGCAGGACAGCCACCTGTGGGCTGGCAGGGATGTGCCCAAAGTGCCAGAGACCTCCAAGGATGGGTTCCGGGGACCATGCTTAACCAGTGGCCGCAGCACAAGGTGTGTGTGTTGGTGAAGTTTGGCACTGGTGAGGGGTTGGGGAACGTTGCCAGTAGTATGGTGGCCCAGAAAGAAGTGAAAGACCCCCAAGTACAGGAGTAAGATATAAACTGGCAGTATGGAGCACCAGCACCATGTGCTTTGGGGAAAATGAGAATTTCTGCTACAAACTGGGGGCCCATCCCTCTGGGATTGGCACGGGAGGAGAAAGGCTTGTGTGCACAGGTTCGTCTCCAAGCCACGGGGAGCTGTAATGTGATGCAGCGGTGACAAAGAGAAATGTGATGAGTAGATGCAGTAAGGAACTATTTTCAGAAGCGAAGGGAATACCAAGTAACATTGCAAAGGACTGCCGTGGCACCTCCTTTGGGGCAGGTAGTGTGTAATATTTGAATCCCTAGTCAAAAAGGATTATATTCACACCAAGAGATCGGGGAAAATCTGTTTCAGGTGTCAAGGTCTTGCACTGTCCAATTTACAAGAGGAGGCAACAGGACCTTGGTTGGAGTAGTTCAGCAAAATTTCCAAATTTGGATCTCCCAAAAATGGTGGATATTTAAGTTGTTTTGTGCTCAGGAATAGAGACAACATGATGCTGGAGAAGGAACTTACTCCAGAGGAAGGTGAAATAATGTCTCTTCGACAGATGCACACTGCACATCGCACATTACATGTCATGAGGAACTATGTGAAAAATAAAGCAAGGAGAGAGTATGACTGTAAGACAGCATATACTGAACGTATAGGACAGGCTGCCTGGTCCACTGAGAACCAGGATTGCAGTAGGAATATTTCAGGATCTGGAAACGTCTCTCACCTGAAGAGAGGAAGCAGCTGGTGAGCCAGGGAAGGACCTGTCCCCTTCACACTGCTGCCTAGCTTTTCCCCGTGGTGACACGGCTGAGATTTTGCAGGACTTTGCGTGGAAGCTGGGAACTTGCCTTGAGAAACTGGCTGCTGTTAGCAACCAGGGTTTCACTGGTGGAAGTCTGCTGCCTCGGGATGCCTGCAGTATATTAGGGGCAGCTGAAGAAAGCGAATTCAACCAGTGCTATATATCCTTAGCAAAGTATTCTGCACTCCTGTGCATAGCAGTACATTTTTAATGTGTAGTGGTCTCTGCCTGACTGTAACTATTCCTAATGTCAGCATCAACATCTTTTCTCGAGTGACACATGCTAAAAACACAGCCATTTTGGTGCATGGGGTCTTAAGGGTGCACGTTGAAGCCTTGTCCGCTACAATTCAAACATCACGAGAGCCTGGCAGACACTTGATCCCCATCGGCGTCAGTGAGCAGGACTCAGAAATGTGCGCTGAGATAATCCCCTGGGAGGTGACGAAGCCTCTTTGGGTTACAGACAGGCCCACCCAATAGTCACCGGCGGGCTGCATCCAAGTCCCAAAAGCTGGCAGCAGGGCTTATCGACATGCCAGAGAAGAAGGGCAGAGGCTTCTAAAGGGTGGCCTGTCAGGCTGTATTTTTCGTTTCCAAATTAGATGAGAAGCCAACAGCAGAAACTCAGCAAGTGCTTCTTCCTCGCTTGGTGCCATCACCCAGTGGGGTGGCACCGGGGCAGCAGGTCCTGCCCCAGAAGGGGCAGAAGCAGCTCCAGGGGCGATAGCTGCACTGTCCCTTTCTCAGTCTCCTGCGCCGAAACAGCGAGTGCCTCTGGAAGCGTAAAGCTGTCTTCTGCTCACTAGCAAGAAGTCAACGGTAACTGCTGTAAACCAAGGTTTTATGCTTATTTGTCTATATTTTACGCAGTGAGGGGTCATGGGGTGTAATGGGAAGGAAGCTGGCTCGTTCGTCGCCTGTTGAAACTAGGCGCTGTTGCAGATGCGTGCATGGAAGGAAGCAGTCTTGGAAATACTGGTGCAATGTGGTGTTAAGACATGACTTGTCAGGCAGACAGCTCCACGCTTGAACAGTGGCTTGTCCCTTTTGTTTGGCCAAGCCTCTGCTGAGCAAATAGCTTTTGCAGGATGGGGCTGGGGACTCGTGACCGCTTGGTTTTGCACGATGCTGCCTGACCTCGAAGGCAGCAGGGGAGGGTTATGCTCACCCAGCCCTTATCAGGCATCGTCATTGAGGGTGGTCGGTTGCTGATGCCTCACGTGGGGTCGATGGAAAATCACTCGTGAACCGTGTGTTGCCCGGTAAACTCTCCCTAACCTCAGAGGGACTTGTAAAGATAAAAGTTCGCTAAGATGCCATACTTGTTGACATATTAAAACACCCCACTCCACTGGTGTGCCAGTTAGGTTGCAGTCGAAGATGGCGGGACGCCAGAGGGCAAGAGCCCATCAGGAGAAATTGTCTGCAAATGGCATGCCCAACGGAGCAGGGGGAGGCTTTTATCTCTCGGTGACATGGCTTCCTCTCAGAAAAAAAAAACCCCAAACAACAACTAGATGCCTTTTGGACAAAAATAATGACTCCAGCAATTATTTTCCATGAGTCGGATGAATTTTTTTGTACAAGTCATTTCCTTTAAAGAAGTTTGATTGAAAAAACGAAAAGCTTCCCTAAAACAAAGCTCAATTACCTCCTCAAATTTTGCCTGAAATTTTGTTAAAGGGAACCGTTTCCTCTCTTTCCTTTGTGTGCAGGGGCCCAGAGACACCCTCTGCAGCAGGACGCTGCCAAAAAGGGAACTTCCAACCCCAAAAGAGGTATGGGGCGGGTTTTGACTTGTGGGGTATTTTGGGCCCCCTGCACAGCTGGGACAGCTGGGGGAGCAGAGCTGGGGCACCAGAGCTGCCAAACGCGGCCCCATGGCGCTGCTGCAGCTCAGTGCTGCAAGAGGACCATCCGATGGGGAATTTGGGATTCCCTGAGCCTGTCGGCTGCTTCGGGTCACCTGTTTGGAGGAGCTGCCCTGCCCTACCTGCTGCCTGCCCACTGCCTGCCTGCCGCTGCCACGTAAGTCTCTGTACTCCCGGACACAAAGTTCAGAAGCCCCAGCGTTGGTGCATTAACTGTGTTTGCTGTCGTTTCAGCCCGGGCGATAGCGCTACTGATCTGTATTTGTCACCAACTATTTAGAGGTAAATAATCTCTGAGGCTGTTTTTCTGGCACCCGTTGCTGCCCTCAGCCCTTGTTCTCTCTGCCTTGATTTTGTGGGTGGCCATAAGGCTGTGAAAGCTTGCTGCCTGACGTGTGAAGTTTTTTTTTTTGGGGGGGGAGCAAGGGGAATAAGAAAGTAGACGGATGGTTGTTGTTTCGCATAGGGTGGGCATGGACAGTGAAATAGCTGACTTGCAGGGTGGGGTGGAAAGTGATAGGCGCTCCTAAAAAGTCCCTTCATATTAATGTGCTGTGTACTAAGTACATTGCAGAGCGTATGGGTTAACTTTCAAAATATAGCAGAAAAGTGCGATCTGTACCCATTTAAAGCTGCTGAGCTATATATTTTTGAAACATTTGGTCATTAAAAATTTTCTTAGACATCTAAGAAAGTGCATCAGCTTTTTTTTTTTTTTTCTTTTTTTTATCCCAGGTGTCTTTTTCTGTATTAATAGGTAGCGTGGCTTCATGAGTACCTCCAGGAGCATAAGAAGTGCAGCTCTATGTACTTAGAAATTTGGGGGAGTATGAAAATGCAGGCATCTCAGTTCAATGCTTTAAGTGGAAACCTTACGCTGACTGAGCTGGAGCTACTGCAGTCTCCGATTGCTTAAACATTTGATGGTTTAATACTCAAAGCCCATTACTGACAATTCAGATGTATCCGTTTGTTTCAGGCATCCATCAGGCACTGCTATTCCACCCTACGTTTTTGTTGCATTTTATTAGTTTTTCAGTTCCTTGTGATGACTGTCATGGTTTGATTCTGTTCCACCTCAAACCAGAACAGCTGTGCGGACCCGGGGGTGTGGAGGCAGCGAGGCTGCTGTGGGTACCCCACGGCAGAAGTGTGGGTTCATCTGCCCGACCACAGCTTTTCCGTGCTCTAGTGGGTGCCGGAAAGGAGGCTGGTGGCAACCTTAGGGCTGGCATATATTTGATCCCAGGGACCAGAAGAGGAAAACGTGAGTTTGACATAATTACGCTGAAACTTTTAAATAGTATCGGCAGAAGGGGTCTGTGTCCTCAGCATCTGCACGTAGGCAAAAGCCCGTGTTAAGCAGAGCAGCGCTTTACGGAGCTGCGGGTGGAACCAACCGGACAACACTCATTTGCTCAGTAAAATGCGATGGGATATGTTGTGCAGTGGTTAGTGCAAGGACTGCTTCCAGATAGAAAGAGTTTTTCCTTTCTTAATTACAATTCCATTTCCTGAATCCCAAAAAGCGGGGAGTTGGTTTAATGGGCAAGAGGAAAAAAGGTACTTTTATTGCTTATCTATGTTTTATTGCACTCTATGAAAGATTAATAAGCTTTGAACTTGCGGGCAGCCAGTTTTCTTGGCCTGACTCATGCAAAAAGAGGAGCCTGTGGGGGTGCTGACACCCCCATGTCTGGGTGCGCACAACAGGTCCTGATCCAGGGCAGATCATGGTTTCGTTCTCTTGGAAAAAGGAGGGTTGAGAGAGGGACTACAAACTAAACGTAAGATGAAATGCATATAAGCAGAGCAAGTTGAAAATATCTGCAAAATTTTTTCAAAAATATCCCTTTCGTGATTAAAAAATGCCATTCATAAAAAATTGCCTGGCAAGCAAGCAATCAGAAATAAATATGTAAATACTCAGCTGGACACTGTGCACACTCCCACGATGTCCACATTTTCAAGCTCGTCTTCCATGGGGCGGAGTGGAAGAGGGCTAAAGCTAAACACGCAAGTGGTGATGAACCTGGCGGCGGAGAGATCTGAGCTTCGTGGCTGTCATCGGGCAGATCCAAGCCACGGCTGCCGAGGGGACAGAGGGCAGATCAGGGATTTTCAGCTTGCTGCTTAAGTGGGGTCTGTCCCTGTCCCACCGGCTACTTATTTTATATAGTGACTCTTAAATATACTCATGGTGTCCCTTATTAAAGGTGAGTGCTGCGAGTGCCAGCCTAGTGTGCAAAAATGAGGGAGATCCTCACCCTGACCAGGCATGCCTTCAGAGAAAGGAGTGTTTTAGCGGCAGGTGAAGGCTCGGGGCGCTTCAATGCTGCAGCTCCCGGTGGTCCCAGAGGAGCTGCCTCCCATCGGCTGGGAGCAGGGGGTCGCACCCCCTGTTCCACAGGCTGCGTCCTCATCCACGAGTTGCCCACCTCACGTGCCGGACAAGCCCTCAAGCGACAAAGAAAAAAAGAGTTGGAACCTGTCCATGTAGGGGGTGTCAAGTATGAATTATATACCTGGGAAATCACGGGGAAGATGGATCTGGCTACCAATATTCACTGTCATTCACCTTAAAAAACCACCCAAACACCTAAAAACCCAACATGGAAAAAAACCCTGCACATCTTTTAAAGTATAAATATTTAAAAGGCATTGATAAATATTTGTGGAACCAGTGGTTTTGCTCAATTTATTAAATCACTGCAAATAATACACTTAGGTAACAGAAAGTAGTGTAGCAGAGCAGGGTTGCAGGCAGGTGGATGCAGGATCATACTCATAAACCAGGTTTTCCTGAAAAAAAAAAGGAAAATAGTTATCATTTTATTTCAGATGCTAACATGGCAATGCATTATAGATCAGCTCCAGGTTTTTAAAGAAATAAAAGGCCATTCAGCCTTATTTTCTTTTGTGAAAAACATGTTTCACTTCTTGGAATTCATCTTGAAATCAAGCAGAAACATTTCAAAGAGGAATAATGTCAAAAATTATTTCATTTCTGTTGAGCTTTTAGGAGAACTTTTTTGAATTTTCAATCTCTTTGAAAGTAATATTGCATCGGAATTCCCTTGCATCCCATTTTGTACCAACACCATGTCCGACTGGAGATTGGCTTGTTGTGTTCAGATGGATTCAAAGCTTTCTGCTCCAGGAAAAAATGGTGTAGGAGCTGCACCCACTGGTGTTGTTGTGCCCCGAATGCTTCTTTAAAAATCAGGGGTACGAGCTAGCGCCACAGCCTGTATCAGCCATGATACACTTGCACTGATGCAGCTCTGCTGCCTTCAGCGCCAGCTGAAAAACAGGTGAAAAGTCTGAAGACTTAAACTGGTCCTGATTTTAATTTCTATTGCATTTGTGCAGTTCTGCTGGCAGGTGTGGTCTCACATGGGCTGGTGAAATCAGGCCGTCCATCGTAACCACAGTGAGCAACCCCGGGCTTGAGTCAAAGCCGCCTGCTAAGGCATACTTTATCCACCAGGGCGAGCGTTTAACAGCTCACCTGATGTATCAATGAACTTTAAACGTGCCTGACAACATTATATGCCTTTGCCGTCTCTATACAGGACTCAGCAGGACATTTGCAGGGCAGAGCGGGCAATTGCCCAGGAGATAGGCTCATCTCTCCTCCCAGGCTGTCGCCGACAGCTGTATTTGCAAGCCAGACCTCCCATTGCTCCTGGTGGTGTGTCTGCCAGCCTGACCCCTGCTGAGGTGCGGTGCAGCCCTGCTATGGGCACATGCTGTCATGCAGGGTGGCACATCGCTGTCGCTTGCCCTGGTCCTCACTGGCCATGCAGAGGTGGCACTCTGGCTAAGTGCTCGCTGGCACATTCAGGTCGGTGGCTCTGGCTCTCTCCTTTGCTGGTGCTTCGGGGAAAAGCATCCTGCAAGCTTTCTAGAAACGTGCTGGAATTGTTTTGAGAATTATTTTCCCTCTGAGAAATACCGGTGTTTCTTTAAAATGCAGAGAAGAGACAAAAAGGGAGAATATAGTACCTTTGTTTTTTAAATTTGGAAGCTTTGGTGTACTTGGGTTTAACCCAAATGACCTCAAACTTTCCTGTTTGACAGCCCTTGTTTTGAGCCAGATCAAAAATATGCTATTTGGATACCTTCCCCTTGGCATTTGCTCTCTCACTGGCCCAGAACACGCTGATAATAAATTACAACAACAAAAAAAACACATTAAACTCAGCAGCTCAGAGGGATCTATTTGTCAGAGCCATAACTGAGTGAACAGTTTTCTGGAACTCCAGTCAAGCTCCATCAAAACCTTCATCTCAAGCTATGTACCAGATAACGGCACTCAGATCAATCAGCACGGAGAAAACATTTGCAGGCAGATAAGGCTGGAAGGAAAGGAGTGGGAGTTATACTAAACCCGGTTTTCAATCATTATTTCCCGGGGATCGCATCCTTGTCTGGGTGGTGCCATTCCTTCAGGAGGCAAGGAGAGGTGAGCTCTGCCTTGCCTCACCTCATCCATAGCATGTCCCCACGGGGAGGCTGCAGATGCTTTCCATCCAATGAGGGCTTCCAGGCACCGGTTGCCCCGTGCGGAGCCTACAACCAGCATCCCAACAGCCGGGCTCTATCCCCTGCACCTGCACAGCTCCATGGTGACTCCTGTCCATCTCCTGGGCTTTTCATGACTGCCTCACTGCTGACAGGTAGAAGACAAAACAGTGCTATGCAGGAAGAAGAAGAAAGATTGGTGTTAGGCATCCAACCTGTGTGTGTGCCTTTTTGCGAGGCTCCGTATTTTCCTGTGGAGTGGATGTGCCCTGCAAGCCGTTGTTTGGTTTCTCATGCATGGGGAGAATAATGAGCTGCTCAGGATGGGACCACTGAGGACGGGGCCAGAAGGCTGGTGGTGGGCAGGCAAAAGGCCGGGTGGCCGAGCCATAACCCCTGGTGCACGATAAAAGCAAACCCTTTGTGTCTGCCCCATCCATTCCTTGCCTTCAGGTCAAGCCGTGGGTTTGGGGGACAGAAACCCCCTCCTGAAGGGAAATCTGGTCATACGAGCAGGGCACACGCTTTATGGCTTTGCAGCCATTGTGGCCCAGGGTCCTGCACCCAATTGCAAGTGTGTTTTTTCTTTTTCTTTTTTTTTTTTTCTTTTCTTTCTTCAAAATGGGGAACAAGGCAAAAGGACACAAACAAACAAAAAGCCTTCCTGTACTTCCAGTTAATTGTGCAGTAGGCAGGGGCCAAAAAAATCTGCTTTCCTTATTCCTGCAGGCCTAAGCCCTGGAGCATATGATTTGATTATCATCACTGTCATAAGGCAGTGCTCAGTGCCTGCTGTGAGAAAGGACATTTATTGGGGGCTCAGTGCGTCACTGGTTCCCAGGGCAGACGTGGTGACCCCTGGTAGTGTCCAGCCCCTGACCCTCCAGTCTCCTCCTCACAGAGATGTGCTGAAGGCTCCTTCCAGGTGAGACCTGAAATGCCGCAGGCAACGAGGGGGAGGCTGTGCTGTACCTTTCTGATGGCTCCAGCGTTTCATAACCGGCTCTATTCATTTAAATAACCCACGTTAGTTAAAACCTAAATGGCTTGAAGCCCAACCTCCAGATGCTGTACCAGGAAGGATGTGGGAAGGTCTGGTGGCACTTGAGAGCACCAGTGGTACCCTTCTGTCCAGGGTACTCTGTCAGACCCTGGCCTCTGCTCCAGGAGGGATGAGGAAATGATGGGAAGAGTTAATGGGTCCCAGATTCTGCAGAAGAGCCTGACAAATAGGCATCTAATCAGCTCAGATCGCACAGCCTAGCATGGGGGGGAACCAAGGACTGAGCCGGCAGCTCTATGTAGGTCACCTTTGTAGGCCAAACCTTTGAGCCCGGGCCAGCCGTGAGGCCAGCAGGGATGCAGACGACTGGTGACCGAATCCTGCAGTGCCATGGACAGCAGCGTCGAGTCCATCCTTGGAGGGCAGGGAGGGCTGAGAGCCATGCGGAGCTGGGGTTCATCTCGTGCTTGTGGTGGCGAGAAGGCTGCCGTGTCTTCAGGAAGAAATCTTGGAGGGTTGGAAAGAGTCTGGGAGAGAAACGCAGCACTGTGTTAATGGAGACTATGGCTAACGAGTCCTCATGGCAATGGCAAGGAAACCTCCAGTGCTCCAAGGCCCCACACCACAGTCAGGATCAGGCAGCTTTGCTGGCTGTGCCAACACAGAAAATGTGGTGGCCTTGTCTTCACCTGCTCACAGTCTAAGATGACTGCAGGGAAATTTTTGGCCAGGTTATTTGGAAGAAACTCAAAAGGCAGCTCGATAGCAGTCTGTGTCTGCTGACAGAAGGACAAGGCAAATCCCCTGGGCAGGACATCAAAAGCACAGCAAGAAATAAGGCAAAACACCCTACTGTTTGAATGGTTGGCCATTCGGGCAGCTTATCAGTAGAAGCAAAAGGTTTTTGTGTCTCTCATGGGCCCTAAGTCAAGCTGGGATTCCTCTCTGAAAGACAAACTGCCATTCAGCCAAACTCTACCGAGTACAGGTAAGAGCTGTGGGATGGTGCCCACGGGCACGTGCTGGCCAGGAGGTGGGTGCTGGCTGTGGGTTGCTTGCCGCAGGTGGCAACCAGACTGTGGCCATGGGTTCATACCAGCTCTGCCCTCCACTGGGCACAGCCAGCATCCACCCGGCCCACCGTGTCAACCCGCTGAGGAAGAAGCAAACCAGGAGCCTGTTGCTATGAGCACGATTCTGCTTCCCATCCTTAGGAGTCCGCGCCGTAAGGTGCAGCGCCGGCTCTTCTCGGCAGATGGATGGGTCCAAGCTCCACTAGTAATTAGCACTGGAAACAACAATGACCAGAATGACAAACGGATGAGAATAGATTGGAGGTTTTATACAGGATGAAATGAAAAGTCGCAGTCCATACGTCTCAGGTCTCACATTGAGCCAGTGCTGCTGTAATTGGTTAAGGAGTAAATTCACAGCTTCAGCAGGAGGTGGAGACACTCCTGGACTCACTGAAGTTCTTCTTCACACTTTGCAAGGCCTCTTTGTAGTCCAATACAGAAATGATTAGACTGTAAGAGTTTGGCTTAGCTAGCAAAAAATCGTTGGCAATGTACATTAAAGGAAATCAGAACACTTTACTTCACACCTCTGAATGCAGATGAACCTGCTTTGGCAGGAGGGGGTGGACTAGATGATCTCTGAAGGTCACTTCTAACTCCTACAATTCTGTGATTCTGTGAATAAATTTTTATTCATGTATTACTAGCATGCTTTCTTACAAATAAAGGGTAGAAGCTGGTATTAGCCACGCACAAACAAAACTAATGTTAAGAACTCCATATCCTTTGTGAAGGTCAGTTAAAGAAGCTTTTAAAGCCCGATAGATGTATTTAAGCAGTTCCATTAACTGACTTTTTTATGTCTTTTTACTGATTAGCTTTATTCATGTGTGCAAAGTTAGGGTGTGAACAGCTATGAGCAGCTTAAGACTTTTCCCTCCAAATGGGAAGCTATTTGCCAAAGAGTTTTGTGTGTGTTTGGTCTCCAGAATTTTTGTAAGTGGCTTCTTGTTGGGATGTAGCGTGCTGCAACTGAGGTTCATCAACCAGGTGTACAAAAGAATATGAAGATGAATGAGTCTAACACTTAGACTCGTATTAACAGTGTGCATGCATTATTTTTTTTTTTTTTGAAGAGGAGCCTTGTTTTCTGTAAACTTCCTTTAAAATGCACTTAATACTTCTTGTTTTCACTGGCGTGCAGTAGACCAGCAGTGCCGTTGTTGCTGTAGTGCTGAACTCAGCCCTGCCAAGGGAGGAAACAGTCTCCTCCCTCCCTGACCCCATCTCTGTCCCGGTCCCAACCCTCTCCATGTGCCAAAACACACGACTGCGCCCAGGAGCAACTGCACCCATCAGTGCACTGCAGAAGTGGGTGGAAATAGGATATGAAAACAGACAAATTCGGCTTCCTTTGCTCTTTAGGCGGTGGGTAGAAAAGCATATCTAGATTAAAAAACGTTTATAAGTTTACCCACACACAGCCCAAAAGCCCACCTGCTGATTCATTTAAGCACAACAGAGAAGTGGGTAGGGTAAGGTAGGGTAGTGAGGGGAAGGGGAAAGGGGAAAGGGAAGGGGAAGGGGAAGGGGAAGGGGAAGGGGAAACACAGGGTGGATGCTGGTCAGCAGGAGAAACCCCTCTGTGCTCTGAGGGATTAAAGTAGGGTGAGATGCAGCCCCAAAGAGCACTGACCAGCACAGCAGTCAGCTGTGGGGAATAGCACACAACACTGGCTACCCACTTATTTTGTTAGCCGCTGATGCTGAGAGGTATTTAAGTCTTGTTTGCACAAGTTATTGTACAACTTTACATATTTTCATATAATTATCACTGTTCCCACCTTCTCTCTAGCAGGGGTGCTGTTATATAGATAAAGCTTCATGCGTAGTGAAGCGTCTGATGTGCCTCGTTTACCAACAGAGCTTGCACTGTCTGCCCAAGATATGGTTTTGCATCAGTACAATAATAATACCATAAATCTGAGGGTAGAAACCATTTTGCTACTACACAAGTAGGTTTTATTGGTAACGATTTTCCTTGTATCAGATTAATCTGCACTGCTATTAGTGCCTTTATAGCATAAACTGTGCCCATTGAAGGGATAATGCTGTTTTTTCAACAAAAGTCCTCCTCCTGACTGAAATAAATCTGTGTAGATTCAGCGCAGAAAAATCTTGAAAGCTTCTGTATGAAAATTGGATTTAATTTTGCATTAAATAAACAGCCTTGAAACTTCCAGTGCAGTCAGGTAATAGAGCCATTACCATCATTACCAACATCCCATACCTACACCAAGGATACAGCCTGTAAATCACTTACCCTCTTCAGCTGCAAGTGCTTCTCTGCCTCCCCCACAGCTGTCTTATCAGCACACGCATTCAGAAAAACCCAAGGACAGAGCTCCTATTCACATTTTTCTTACTGCTACAAAACAAAGCATGGCAAACCTAAACCCGAACCAAACAATGGCATCATTTGAAGGGTGTTTGCAGTCTGACCTTATCTCTGCCTGCCTTGTGCTTGAACAAGCTCGTATGTGGAAATATTAACTGTCACTTAGCAAGGCCACGTCCAACCAACATTACTTGTCAGGGGAGATGACAATATAGAGCCACCAACGCAGTCGGTGCTTCAAGCTGACAGTTTCCTGCTTGAAGGAGAAAGGAACGATGCGGATGGGGGTGCTGGGGGAGCTGAGTTTGGGGGTGACTCCGGTTTGGAAGGGAGAAGTACCCTGTCCTGGTTTGAGGGCCCAAACCACGACATACCCCTTGGTTCAAGCTGAATATCCTGCTCCGTGAGCCCCACCTCCTCTTCAGCCAGCTGAGCAGTATCCATGCTCTCTTTTTTTTTAATTTGATCTAGCCTCTTTTCATGACTAAGGGAACAGGAAGATTATAGTTTAAGTATATAATTTTCATTTGATGTGACAGGTTAAAGCTATGTGCTTTTAGAGAAGGCTTAGATTATTTTAGTTCAATTACAACACTGATTTAGGCCCTGACTCACTCTTTGAGGCCTGACTTCATGTAGACATATGTTGACTTAATGAAATATAGGCATATGTTTACATTACTCTGCTTAAATGCTTTGCAGGTGTAGGGGTGGACTTACACAGCAAGTGCAATCCTGAATCAGAGGTATGGAAAAGTAGATCTTGCTTATTGTTTTGGTTGTTGGGTTTGTTTGTTTTTTTTTTCCCAGCACGAAGATTAGATATTTCAGAGTTTAATTTTCTTCCTCTTCTGCCTTTCCCAGACATTAGCCTGTGTAATCTCCGCGTGCAATGTGTGCTTTTCAGTGCACAGTCCTGCCGGAGACCGAATGCCCTCCGGTCTCCCTGGCTTTAATGACAGCCGGGCAGGCTAAAAGCCACGGAGAGGCAAACTGCTAAACTCACACAGCGAGCTGCGAGCCGTAACTTTCACTGGCATAGATGAAGGGAGTGGAAACAGATTCACTATGAAGCCGCAGCGCATTCCCATTTCAATAAGCTTTGTGGACAGGACGGTCCTGCGGGCAGTCGGTGGGCGATGTGATGTGCAGGAGCTGCGCGGGCAGAGGGGTGAGCCCCAGCCCTCCCTTGCTTTCCTGTTCTCCATGGGAAAATGTCCCGTGTCCACGTGGAGGGCAGGAAGTTTGCCCGCAGAAGCTTTTGTATGTCCAGTATCTCTCGGAGTTCGTAGGTTAGACTGCATTAACACGAAAGTGTTAACAGTTTCCCAAAACTAAAGGAAAGGGTTTTTTTTAGGAACTAGGAGCACAAAAGAGATAGGCATGCGTGCAGAGGGAGGCACAGGCATTCTGGGTGCCTTAGCTAATCCTTCCTTGTTAGAAGAAACTAAAGCTACCTGGGTTCGGTTTTTTGCCTTAAAAAAAAATAAAAATAGGCAAACCCCCATGCTTTCTGGAGCAGGCCTCTCTGCAGCAAATCTAGACGTGGATCTGAGCCTCTCTTCTTACTTGTATTTCTCCTGCAAACTAGAATAAGCAAATGCGTATTGTATGTCTCCTTCACTACATCTATCCATCTCTAGCCTTGGAGCAGAGTGGGAGGAGAAAGGGAGCTGCCAGCAGCCCATAGTGATTGATTTGTCTCTTGTTTTTTATGCTGTGCTAGAGCAACCTGTTTCAAAAATGACAATGACAAATCAAAGCAAGTATTTCTTGCAAGAAATTCAAACTCCTGAAATTGTTAGTGGGTATGTTGGTATTAAATGGGCTGCTTTATCTATAACGTTTATTTGGAAGTATTCTTTTCTGCTTGAGCTTGCGGCCCTTAGGAGAGAAATGTGTTTCCCCAAAGCCATTTTCTTCAATCACTGCTGTCATGTGAAACTTTCTGTCATTGACTACTATCATCGGGCGACAGTTTGCGCATATACACAGTTAAAAAAGCTGCGCTTCTCCACTTGCACCAAGAAGTATTGTAAAGTGGCCCTGGACAGGGATCAGATGTCTCGCCTGGACGCGGACCAGCCCTAAAGCGAAGGCTTGGCTCTGCCCGGGGCCAAGCACCATCCTGAACCCAAGCTGGTGCCCAAACAGCAAAGTGTCAGGGGTCAAACAAACACGGGGATCTGAGGAGATGGAGCAAGGAAGTGACTGGGCAGAGAGTGGAGACTGAAGGCTGTGAGACGGGATGCTGCCACCCCACTGATGCTGCTGCCCGGGGGGCACGTGCAGGGTGGTCTTTGCTCCCCTCTGCCCTTTTCACCGGGTTGTCATTCTTCATCAGGGAAAATCCCGTGACTCCGAGGGTGCCTCAGTGCAGCTTTTTTAGCAGAGGGAGATTTCTCTCCCGCTGTGCAAATCAAGGCAGTATCGCTGGTAATTGGGAAAGCGGAGCTGAACTTTCCCGGTGCTTCCAAGGGCTGGCTCTGCTCTGACACGATTTCCAGCTCCGTGAGCGCCGCTCCCGCCCCTGGGAGGCCGTCGCCTCCCCCCTCCCATCCAAAATATGCAAAATGAAAACATTTGTAGACAGTTCCTAACTTTCCCTTCCCTGCCGATGGAGCTGCGGCGGGACAGGCCAGCTGGTACCTACGGGAGATG
>NW_009649936.1:2570087-2574821 GCF_000708025.1 Charadrius vociferus
CGTGGGCGGGAGGGTCCGTTCGCCACCGGATGAGTCCTTGGACCCGCGACACCGACTGTCGGACACTCGCCGGCAGCCGCAGCTGGGTTATAGGGCAAGATAAGAGGGGGCGGCATGAGCAACCCGGCTTCAAAGACGGGGATCGAAGTCCAGTCCTCCCTACCTGGGGAAGTCACTTGCCCGAGCGTAGCGGCGTGTGGCCCCGTGGCGGCCCAGAGTTTGGCGGAGGGCTCTGGACCACAGCGCCCATCCTTTGCTAAAACGTGCGTGCCACTAATTGGAACGAGGGGTAGACTGATTTGATGGTAAGAAGGTAGTAATAAGTAATCTCATTTGCCAGAGGATTTGGTGTGTATTGTAACACGGGGAAACATGTTGGCAGCTTGTGAGTCTGTGCCCAGATAAAGACCAGGATCGGTTAGGACAAACACAGGGCAATGTTTTCCTCGCTGTCCTGCCTGTTTGCTTGGAGACCTTGGATAAAATGCTTAAAAAGAAGAAGACCCATGAGGTACAGGTAAGTAATGAAAAAAGCAGCCATTGGGCCTGATCCTGAAAACATTACTGTGTATAATCGGCACTTTATAAATAAATATATATTTATATGGCTATTTACAGAGGATTTGCCAGGGTGAGGGCCCCGCAGTGGGATTTCTGTGCCTCTGCTTTCTGCCTTAGCCCTGCTAATCAAAAGAGGAGCTGGACGCTATCCCTCCTGGTGAGCGTTTGGCACAGGGCTGGGGCAGTGAGGGGAGCCTGAGCGGCTGTCCCTGGGCTGTCTCTGCAATGGGTGGAAACTAAAGGATGCCCAGGATCCTTCAAAAGTGCCAGACTGCCTCTTTAATAGACATGTAAATGTAAAGACTTATTTCAACTGTTGTGTTGATAAGGGAAGAGCAGAGCTCGAAACACGGAAAAACAACTATGCCACGAGGCAGCATGAAACGAAAGGGTGGAGAACGGCACGAGCACCGGGCTCACCTACCGTGTGCAAGTGCTGCCCTAACTTAAAATTGGGAAAAGAAAAAAAAGATCTGAAAGGTAAAATCCTGACAAGTCCTCATCCTACAGTGATATTGGCAGGGCTGAGCAGCACTTTGTTTCTGTAAGATTTAAGAGTGACATTAGAATGTCTTTATTGGTAATTTTTCCTGTTTTGAACTTTTATTTTTTTTTTACAAACTCCTTAGCTATCTCTTCTCTGCAGTGCTCTTTTCCTTCTTCCTTCATGTATCTTGAGATTGCTTCCAATGGAGATCAAGACCCTCATCCTGTCTGAAATACCATTTTCGGTTTTATTTTTCTTTTTAATTAAGATGAAAAATCCAACTTGTAGCACTACTTGTAAGCAAGGGTACAATAAAAAAATTGTTTTGGGGACAAAACCACTACACATACAATTTTTTGAAGCACAATCCTCCTATAGGTCAGAGAACCAGGCTTTTGGAGTCATAGCATTGGCAACAAGAGCTTAAAGAACATTTTTTCTCATTGCTTTATTTGTTTATAAAAACAAGAGAGTGACTGTGAGTTGGTTTTTGTTCCTATCCAGCACAATGAACCACATGGGTTTATACTGGTTAAGGCTGCTCTGATTCATCTCGTTGTGGACAATTGCTTAGCTTTGGTGAGATCTGGAGTTTGGAATACAGCAAGTAAAATAGCAATTGTAGTAAAATTGCTGATTCATGAAGCAATTCTTGAAAAAGTTGAATATGCTCATTAGCATCAGTGATAAATGGAAGATGGGGGTATTGTAGGAACAGAGGGAGCATTAGAAGAAGCGAGTCTGTTAGCATCGAAGAGAAACATGGAAAGGGACATTTGGTACGCAGGGGATGAAGGGAAGACAGAGAGAAAAAGAGGAGACTTTTCAGCTGGATGCTTGGAAAAAATTACTAGTAAGACGAGAAAAGGTCCTTCTGGGAGAACAAGGAGGGAGCGCCCCAGTGGGACTGCTGTTTTCTCGGCCTGCGAGAGAGGATGCCTCTTTGCTGGTTGCCTGCCAGCTGTGTTTGCATTGCCTGTGGAAGTAGATTAAGTCAAAACTGTCCAAATATGCTCCTAAAAAGGACAAAAAGCACCTGCACCAGGGCCTGGACTTTAATGGCTGTCCGGTACAGTGTCTCTGCGTTGATAGTCTGAGCTTTGCAACAGGTTGCCTGACAGCCCATATTGCAACCTCTACTGCAGCATCTTTCTCCTTCTGGAAGAGGGATCTGGCCTCCCTAAGTACCCAAGCTGACATTTTGGTGGGCTTTTTAGGGCCAGGATTCACCAAGAGAATTTTGCAGGCAGCTTGGAAAAGCAAAAATGATATTTAAAATAGAAGTAAGCTTGCTTGACTTGGCTAAAGTCCCTGGAAATACATTTCTTTTTGACTCCTCAGATGCAGCACTTCTTTCCTGTGACATGACAGGAAGAGCTCCACATCCTGCCAGAATTTTGCTGGTTTGGAGAGCAAAACTGTGTTTTGGTCTGAGGATGCTGTTTGGCTTTTCCAAACGAATGTCATGAGCAAGTGGTTGTGGTTGGGTGGATGACATCAAGGCGCATCAAGAGCTAATGGCTCTTGATGATTTTTTTAATAAAGAGGAATATGCAGCCTCTGATTCAGAACATCCCTGTGCCACAAATGCCTTCCCTCTGCGAGAATACGCTCGCCAAGGTCTTTTTTCTCCTTTAGGCATCAGCTGCCTGGGTTGTCTCAGAAGCAAAACCCAGAGGCCGCACAAATATTGCAACCATTTTAGTAACGGAAATCTCCACACACGAGGTGACACTTCCACGCCTGAACTGGAAAGACTGTGTTTTCAAGTGGATGGGACCTGCGAATGTTTATTCTTTGCCTTGTAATAATAAAGACACGCCTTTTTTATGGGTGAAAGTTGCATGCAAAATTCCTTCTGTGCCTGTGTGCTGCCTTGGAGAGAGCTGCCGTGTTAAGGTTATGTTTATACGCGTGTGCTGGAGCTGTAGTTAACCAGCAGTACGTTACCCTCTGTAGTACAGAAAACATGATTCGGAGGAGGAAATGGCGGAAATTTTTCTTTGAGGAGATAAGGTTAAGGAGTTACAGTTGGTCACATGGCTCTTCTGAAGCCCTCTGTATGACAGCACGATGGGAGGAGATCTGGAGCAAGGAGGTGACTCTTTCAGGAACTCTTATTCTGTTATTGGATTTTAACTAATTTTATATTTTGAAGTCTCTTTTTCTGGTCTTTGTTTTTCTTCGATTGCTGGGGAAAAAAGTTTCTTTGCTTATTATAACTATACTAGTGTTTAGGCTGTGTTGGTCATGCTGCTAAAAACAATACAGTTATATGCATGTATATGCATCTGTATTATGCATATGTGCACGGCATTTCATTGGGATTAGTATTAATCTAGAATTTAACATAACACTCATAAGTTTTTTTCTGCTAGAACTAATAAATTCAAAACTTGACTTGTTTCTACTATTCATCTTTTTTTTTTTTTAATTATTTTCTTTTCTTCTCTTATTAAAATCCAAAGTGATAAATAAAACCAGCCCAACCTTCTACAAAGAAAATCCAGTCTGCTGTTAAAGTAACAGGGTCAATCAGCTAAATGGGTATTAGTAACATAATGACAGAGCAGCATAGCAGGATTTGCAAATCGGTAACATTAACGCTCCTTTTCTATCTGTTGTCTAATTGATCGCTTAGGGTTTGGAGATGGGGACTCCTGCTGTGGGTCTGTGACTGCGGGTGGATGGCTCACCTGCTCCCCAGACTCAGCTCCCTGGCTGTAAAACATCAAGGCCTTTCTGGAGAGCCAGATGCTTATTTTAAGCATCAAAAGCACCCACCCCTCGGAGCCCCTCTCCCCATCATGGCAGGCTGGGGGTAGCACAGAGGTGCCTGGGGAGGAGCTGGGAAAGCTAATTACACCAGTAGCATTGCAAAAAAAAATGACAAAAAACCCCAAAAGAGACAAAAATGACAAAAAAGAAAGAAAGAAAGAAAGATAGCAGAGGATTTGGCTGTAAATAAAGTGCCTAGCAACTCAGTGCTTAAATGATAGAAACTGGCATGTATGAAGCAGATGAACAATGTCTTGCTGTGACTTGGTGACAGACTGACAAGGAGAGACAATCCTGATAGCAGAGGCTGGTGAGAGGTACCAGAGGGAACAAGGTTTTCTGTGGTCTGACAGTCAGGGCAGCAGAAAAAAAATTTCCCTTGTCCTGTACCCTTTTCAGGTATCCTTCCTTCTTGCCTGCCAGTCTTGACATTTGGTTTGGGCGAGGACTTTGTTAATACAGGTTGCTGTAAAAACCTCCCTCTGAAAAGTGGTATTTTAAGGTGCCAGGAAGGAGACATTTGGCCTCATCACCTCGGTGGCTGTTACATGAGGCTCTTTGGGTTGGACATGGCACCACTGGGTCAAGAGGCTCCATGGGATGCTGCCACTGAGTGCATGGGGCAGGAGGATCCAGCCAGTGCTCCCAGGGGATGAGGCAGGGTAGTCTGTACCTGTGCGACCCTTTATTTTGAGTAGAAGTTCACCACCACTGTTTTCGGTCGTCCGATGTGGGACCTTGAGTGGGCGCTGCTGTTCCTGATGAGGTCTGGTAGGTGCTGGGCAGCGTCCTGCTCTGGGAGTGGGGGGACAGCTGAAAGCTGCTGGGCCAGAGGCACTCGGTCATCCTTCCCTGAATTTTAAGCTTGGGCCAAGGGGGAAACCTGGCTAGCCATGTGTCTCCCTATA
>NW_009649936.1:2574862-2579989 GCF_000708025.1 Charadrius vociferus
TCCTCTGAAATGCTTGCATTTAGGGAAAAAATAAAGGTTTCCTGCTGTACTTGACATTTTCTTATTATCTATGCGTTTTTAATCCCTCTTCGTGTCCTGCTGAGCTTCTGAGACAGCAATTTAGAGGCTTTATTCTGAGGAAAATCAAAAGTTATCAGGCATTATTAGTACTTATACCAGGGCACATGTTACTTTCGATTATTAGGAAAAGGAAATGGGAATAACACTGCCAACTTTAACTGTGCAGTATTTGATGTTGTAAGTCCTGTTTATGCACTGAAATCATGCCTCTGTTTTGGGTCTGCCTTGTCGCAGCTGCTTGTGTCTCTGCTTACAAAGCGGTGACTCTTGCGGATGCTCAAAAGCACTTTGGTCATTTGTGCTTTGGGTCATTCCCAGACTCATGTGTGCGACCTCAATGCAGAGCCAACGCTCAACGTTCACTGAACTCAGTGGCATGACTGTAGCTTTGCCCCAGAAAAATTAAGAAAACTATTTCTTTAAATTGATATTTTGAATCCGTTTCTCAGGGGGACTGCAGACCTACTTACCTTTCTCTGCCTCGGGCCAGATTGCTTTTCTTGATCTATATGGCATATAGTCTTGATCTCATGGTGCCGTTTAGATAATTATACTCATTAACAGACCTAAAGGAGGTGTCAGATTAATTTTGGCGGAATAACTAGGCTTCATCACAGGAGTTACCACGGTCCTGTCACTGTGCAGCATGAAGGAGTTCCACAAGGGTCAGTGGTGTGACTAGAGAGACCTTATAGCCAATCTGCCTACCACGACGGAACGCAGGAGGAAATTCATGCTACTGGTGGAAATAGGTACTTGCAAAGTAGAGGGCTGCAGTTCTGCTGGTTTGGATCACAGACCTTGACTACCTTCTTTTCTTCATGTGTTTGTTTCAGGCATGTGCTAGAAGAGCACCGGGCTGCAGGCTCCCGTAGCTCACACCGCTTGGGTCCCAGGCTCTAGTTCAACCTTCGTTTGGATCTGCGCAGAGCCACAAAACACCGCACCAGTCAGTTTAAACAAACCACTCTCTAGGACACAAAGCAGGTAATTTTTTGGCAATACCCTGCATAAAATATTTTGCAGTTGGAACAATAGGAGACAGGAAAAGCTTTGAGATAATTACAAACTGCAATTTCTGACTTCAGAGAGAAAGCACAAGTATAACTTCATGCAAAAGGATTTTCTATAAAACGATAAAGATTTGTTTTGATACTAAAATACTGGATGCTGTTCAAAATGACCTCTAGATAAGAGAGTGGTTGCTACTAAGTCTCCGTTGCTTTCTGGACCACCTCCTGTAGATAGACTTAATGTTCATTTCATAGTAACATCTCCAGGACTGTTCCGTGGAGATATGTGCAAGCAGGCTGGAAATCTTGAATCACAGACTGTACTGTTTGTCAGATGCAGGCAAAGGAGGAAAAATACAGTGAAAGATAATTTAGAAACCACTCGCCTTGTCACATGCAACCTACTCTCATATCTCTGCTGTACAGCAAGACACTTTGGGTTGGATGGTGATGGTTTTGCTAAATGCAGTCATAGCCATGTTGACCTGTTGAAACATAATAGAAGCCATTGTTTTCCATATGTTCTTCATATATAGCAGTCCTCTCAAGCAGTGGGGAAGATGGACCGTTTGCTTCACTTGGGAAGCTAAAGCTGCTGTGCACAGGTGGGGTGATGGATGGGACTATGGCTCAGTGTCCCAGGGGATGAAGCCAATACCAGGGTGATTTCATTCCCTGATATGCCAGCTTAAGCAGTCCAAGGAACTGCTGTGTTAAAATAAAGGGATTTTTAACTTTCAAAAATTTCGCTATTCACCTGAAAAGAAGAAGGAAATTGGTGGTTTTAAGAGAAAAATGGCCTCAGCGAGAGGAATCTAGTCATCTCTCTGTCACCCTTTCCCGTAGTGTTCTTTCAGTCAATGCCAACCCTCTAGCCTACTGCTAAGCTTGGGTCCTTGGGACACCAAGGCTGTACCTGTGCAAATGAATCTTTCCCAACAGCCTTCCCCGTCACACCACGGGCTCCTGCTGGCCTCGAGGGCATCTGGGGCAACTCTTCTCTTCTTGAACTCCAAGGGGGAAAAATTAAAGGCAGGGCAGTCAGATGAGGCACCTGTGTTCACTCCCACATGTTTGCTGAATTTACCTGGAGAGGGGAGTTTGGGGAACTGGTGCTATACTGAGGAAAGACTATTGAGAGAGTGAAATAGGGAAGAAATGGGATTGCAACAGAAGATGGGGCACAGTCCCGTAATGGACAGGGAGGCTGACTCCTCTACGGCTCCTGGTCCAGGGGCTTGCATGGGTCTGCAGGGCTGGGGGTCACGGTGAGGAGCTGCAGCCGGGGTGAGTTCCCAGAGTGGGGTGCAGCGTGTTACCTGGCTGGCTGGCTGCTACATGTGGCTGGGGAGGCAGGTGAGACACAGAACTGGGAAAGCCCAAGGTGCTACTGGTGCAATCTGGGTCCTTGCAAGCCCTCCCTCCAATCACCTCCACAAATACCTCTGTGGCTGATTGCAAATGTTTCACCTGAGAAAAAAACCACACCATTCCTACCAGTTCCAGATAAGTTAGAATTTGCTTTTGCTGATTAAACCAATGACAAAAGCCAGTATTTTCCAGCTTTCACACAGTCAACACCAAAGGAGACTTTGCTCCAGGGAGCGTGCACTTCTTATCAAGGCCACTGCCTACCTGTTGGCGGTAGGCAGGGACCTGCTGTGAAATGATACATGTAGGTATGTGAGATTTGCAAAATTTGTAAAATATATTTCATAATTTACATAAATTTACAAACCTTTGCAGTGTGTGTTTTTCTATCTGTATAAGGTATGCTGCAAAAGGTAAAACACCCAAATAATCTGACCCACTGTTGTTTTTTTTTTCTGAGCAGCTGACTCAACCTCAAATACGTGACTCATGGCCTCTCCAACAAACAGATCAGGAGTAGTTTCTGCGTCGGTGCAAGAGCCCCACAGGATGCAAAGAAGATGAAGATGGGAGGAACCTGGCTGGGTCTGCCAGCTGGACAGCACTTGCTGGCTCTGCGACACGGGCACTTTTCAAACAAGTGGAGAAACATGGTATTTTAAAAAAACCCAACCCTATTGCTGTTATTCTCTCTCATGGGCACGTGTCTGCTGCTTCTCCACTCTCTGTCTTGTGAGAGCCCTGGTGGGTCTAAGTCATGGTTTGTAAGATGCTGAAAATGGGGAGGAGGTCTGAAGCATCATCCAGGGTGACCTGGTATCAGGGGACGTGCTTGTGTGGATTTCTGGGGATATGCTGGCTTGGGGGGCAGATTCAAGTAAGCACGAGTGTAAATTTGATTGCCAGCAGAACATCTTGTGAGAATGATACTAAGAGAAATGTGTGTGGGCGAGCACCCTGAAACAGGTAGCTTTCGATTAGATATGACCTGGCTTTAAATCCCTATGCAGGGAGTTTGGTATACGGCACTGAAAGGAACTGGATATTACCTTTTTTTTGATGTGCTGTTCCTTGTTGTTTCTTTCAGGTGGATTTCAGAAAATTCAGGCTGTTTGTTTGCCTTGTGGGGCTCAGCTGTGCTAGCTACTGGGTTTTTTACAACAATTTGACTGAATTCTGTATATTCTGTGAAAACAGCCAAGCTTACATACTCCCCATGAGGACTTTCAGGAGAATCAGAGGGAACTTCTTGCAGCGTCCAGATATAGATTGCCATAAGAACCCGCCTTTCCTCGTCCTGCTTGTGACATCCTCGTACCACCACATTGACGCCAGGATGGCCATCCGGCAAACATGGGGGAAGGAGAGAACGGTTGCCGGCAAGCGCCTGGTGACATATTTCCTCCTGGGAAGCACTGTGAATGTCAGCCAGCAGGCTGATATCGCTGCTGAAAGCCAAAAGTACAAAGACATTATTCAAAAGAATTTTACAGACACATATTACAACTTGACTTTGAAGACCATGATGGGAATGGAATGGGTTCACAGATTTTGTAACCAGTCCAGCTTTGTGATGAAAACTGACACAGATGTGTTTGTCAATGTTTTTTACCTCACTGAGCTTCTTCTAAGGAAAAAGAGGACTACTAGATTCTTCACAGGATTTTTAAAACTGCACGAATACCCCATACGGACAAGAGGGAGTAAGTGGTACGTGAGTAGAGAAGAGTATTCAGGAAAGACCTACCCACCATTTTGTTCTGGAACTGGCTACGTTTTATCCACTGACGTTGCTAGTCAGATCTATAATGTTTCAGAGACCATTTCGTTCATTAAATTGGAGGATGTATTCATAGGACTGTGCCTTGCCAAGTTAAAAATTCGACCGGAGGAGCTTCATTCAGAGCAGACGTTTTTTCCAGAAAAAATTACATTCTCTGTTTCTGTCTTTAAGAAAATCGTGATGTGCCATGAAATAGAACCACCTGAGCAGCTGAGCTACTGGAATCGCTTAGTGACAGAAAATCATGGAGGAGTGCTCTAGCACCTTCCCCGCTCGAATTAACAAACTGAAATGCTCCATATTTACAGGGCTGCTCTTCACTCCAGCAAAACTCCCAATTAACTCTAGATCCATCACGTTAAAGACTTTTTTAATGGTTATTTTAATCTCCATTTCTGCCCAAACCTCTTTCACTCTCATTCACTCCCATCTGTTTGCATCCCTTCAGATGATCCCAGGAGGAAATATGTCACCTGCCCTCCAGACCTTGCTGCTGCAGGACTGGAACATTTCTGCAGTGCCGAACTAAAGGTCAAAGTACTTTTGCTCACAGAAGGAAGTCTGCGCCCTCTTCCTAGTCCCACTTGGCAGGTTACTGCATTTGTACCCATCTGTGCCATCATTTAAGAAAAGGTGTTTGTAGCTGCCAGGACGTTCCCCACCTGTCACAGGCAACTGCAGCCCTGCCCTTGCAGCCAGCTCTGTGTGGGCAGAACTGCGTACTGGCACAGATACCTCCTTCACTCTACACATATTCTTTGCAGAGACGGAAGAATTTGCCCACGCCAGTGCTCTTGGGACAACCTCAGGTACCGCAGGTCTGCCGGTGAATGTGTAAGGCTCCTGCATCTGTTTCCTTATTCATGCCTCCTGCTGGAA
>NW_009649936.1:2580000-2605519 GCF_000708025.1 Charadrius vociferus
TTCATGCCTCCTGGTGAAAATGGTATGTGGTAGAGCTGGATCCATGCTCAGCGGAGAGTGTCCTGGTCTTTCTATTGAAATAGACCCCGAAGACATCTTTTACATTTGTGTCTCACTTTGATTGCTTGAAAGCTACTGTTAATGGTTTGTCAGGGCTAAACTAGAGTCACTTACAGTGAGCTAAACAGTACATCTGATTTAGACACTTTTCCCTGAGGAACGGGGTGTGTAAGGCAGAGAAGACAGGAGGATTTTTCTCAAGACTTAGCAGGAAAATGTGCCCAAGTAATCATTAAGGCTGGGAGACTAATTTCTTGTTTCATTACTAAGAAAAGGCTCACGAAATCACTAAGGTGTTTGTAGGTTTCAGACGTAAGGAACTGAGCCTTTACAGTAGACCCTGTGAAAAATACATTTGGGCTATGGGAAGGGAGGAGGGAGTTGATAGAATCATGCCTTATGCAATAGTCTTATTTGATTTACTTTCAAAGATTTACTGTCTTTGCTTTACAAGCAAAGAAAAGGTCAGTTTTACCAGCAAAGGAGTATCGAATGGCTATACTATGTGTGAAAAGTTATTTCAGAGAGCGGTAAAAGTGGCACGTACACTGAATGTGGTAAAAAGCATGGAGGAAAGACAGGGAAAGATATTTTATTACTTTGGGGTTATCTATTTTTATTGTTTCTTTTCTTCTTATTGAAGTTTCTGAGGACTGTCCAAGTGTCTCTTTTTACTTGTCTGTGTCTGAAGAGCAGGATAAATATTTTCAGCAGGTATATGCCCCATCCTAAAAAGTGATAATGGTAATAATATATTATTTATTTTCTTCTGATGTAGAGTAACCTGAGCTCATGCACTTACTTTTGGTGACTGATGATGAAAGAAATAACGTTTATTTGTTTAGTAGAAGAATAATCTTCTTTATTTTAAGTTTCTCATTCAGAAAATAGCTGTGTATATGGTGGTTGCAGGAATATGGCTATCCAGGTGGTCAGGTGGGTGACCAAGGAGGTGTTTGCTTTTCCCTAGCGTGTACTCTGTGCTAGGGGGTGAGCAGCCCAGCTCTGGGTTGAACAGCATCTCTCTGCCTCCCATCCCAGCTTCGCAGGTGTATCTGCCCTTGGACACAAAGCCCTGCTGTAGCACGTCTACTTTTGCTTCTGCCTTCAGTAGGTGCAATGGGTCAGGCTGATAAGGCCTGGCAACAGCATTTTTTAAATCATTATTCTTTCCATGTAACCTGCAGAAATGTGTTTTTACCATTCGTTGCTATTGTACCCAAGGTGCAAGCTGGCTATTGCTTTAATTTATGGCAAAAATGTTGAGCATAAAGGAATGCTTCCCGGCCTCTCCTAGTTCCCTGTCTTGGGGGGCAGAGGGTCTGTGAGCTGGGACAGCATAGTGCAGCCTAATGTTCATCCTGGCCTCCTCTTGCTCTCAGAGAAATAATCCTGTAGTCCCTTGTGGGTCTCGCTTCCACCTTTGTGCCTGGTGCCAACCTTATCCCAGCTGGCAGGACCAGACCAACCATGCAGTCCCAGGGAGCCTGTATCTCGTCAGAATAGGTATTCATTTACGTACGGATTTGTTGACTTGTTCACATCCACTAGGTGTTAAGATCCAAGAAGTATGGTGGCACCTGGCTCCTGGGATGGTGCAGCTGCTGGTCTTCTGTCAGGCTGAGTTCATGGCCAAAGGGTAAAGTCTCCCATTAGAAGACAGTGTTTTAGGTTGCTTCCCTGAATGATGGCTTCTTGTGGGTGGCATTAAAATATGCCATAGAACCATAGGATTGTCTAGGTTGGAAGAGACCTTTAAGATCATTGAGTCCAACCATCAAGCTAACAGGGCCAAACCCCACCACTAAACCATGTCCCTCAGCACCAAGTGTACTCGTCTTTTAAATACCTCCAGGGATGGCGACTCAACCACTTCCCTGGGCAGCCTGTTCCAATGCTTGACAACCCTTTTGGTGAAGACATTTTTCCTGATATACAATCTAAACCTCCCTGGTGTAACTTGAGGCCATTTCCTCTTGTCCTATTGCTTGTTACTTTGGAGAAGAAGATACCGACCTCCACCTCGCTACAACTTCCTCTCCGGTAGTTGTAGGGAGCGATAAGGTCTCCCCTCAGCCTCCTTTTCTCGAGGCTGAACAAATCCAGTTCCCTCGGTCACTCCTCATAAGACTTGTTCTCCAGAGCCCTCACCAGCTTTGTTGCCCTTCTGTGGACTCGGTCCAGAATCTCAATGTCTTTCTTGTAGTGAGTGACCCAAAACTGAACAGAGTATTCGAGATGGGGCCTCACTGTGCTGAGTACAGGGGGACAATCACTTCCCTAGTCCTGCTCACCACACTATTCCTGACACAGGCCAGGATGCTGTTGGCCTTCTTGGCCACCTGGGCACACTGCTGGCTCATATTCAGCTGGCTGTCAACCAACACTCTCAGGTCTTCTGCCAGGAAGCTCTACAGCCACTCTTCCCCAAACTTGTAGCGCTGCATGGGGTTGTTGTGACTGAAGTTTAGGACCCAGCACTTGGCCTTGTTGAATCTCATACCATTGGAGCAGTTTGTGGCTTTGTATCATCATAAAAAAAGCGACCCTTGAGGGTCAGGTTCTGCTAGACTTCTTGACTGTGGCTTTTATTTTAGCTGAGGAGTGTTCCTAATTACTTGAATACAGCTATGAAGTGGGAAGATGGTGCTATTCTCTGTTAATCACATTTGTAGATGCTACCACTATACTTTTGGGGCGAAATTCATAGCTACTGTGCCATTGGGAATAAGGTCCTCAGGGATGTTTTAAGAAACAATCCCATTCCAGATACTGTTTCCAGGGAACCTATTTATAATTTCAAGTGACCTGTGCAAGATTCCTTTCTTTTTTACTGTGTTCGAAATATTTTGTCTTCACTGAATATATGTTTTTAAGCATCTAATGGCCTGCCTATCTGAAGCATTTGGCTTATCACTGCTAAATCTCTGATAAGGAGCCAATAAGTACAGGTTGAAATGTTACGGATTCAGACAGCGTGTCCTTTTTGCAAATTAGCTTCCAAAATGAATGCTTTAGGTTGCTACACATTATTTTCCTCAACATATTATTTTCTTTGTGCTTACATAAATTAGAAATTGATTTCATAATTCTCTCCATTCAGTAGGCTGCTTTGAATAAGAATATGGTAAATAAATAATTAATTACTTACAGCTATCCTGCTGGAAAAGGTGATTTAAGAAAAGCAGATGATTGCATGTAAGTTAAATTCATTTATTTGAAAAAAGCCACTGTGCTAGTCAGTTTATATGTATCAACTAAATGAAATTAGCTTTTTCAGCTTAGGCCTTAGGTCATGACTTTTAACACAATCAAAACAGTATTAGTTGCCCTTTTGCCAAATTATGTGTATTTTCCTATGAAAGACCATCACAAAATGATCGGAAATATAACTAGAACTATAAACACAATATTGCAGTGTACATATAATAGTTTTTAAAATTTTGTATAAGATAATAAAAGAATTTAGGCAATTTTGGAGCATTTTATCTGTAAAAGTAGTGCAGTATCCTAATATTTTTATGTTTTCTGGGTCAGATGATCATTAAATCATTTTTTGTTAATAGCTTTGAAAAATTACTCTGAAAATTTACTCCATTGCTTCTCATTTAGTAGGAGGAAGTGTAAAAATTAACAGAGCCGATGATAGCATTTTAGAGTAACTTGGTCAGTTGTACATTTCAGCATACTCTATTTCTTCCAACACAAGATCAGTTTTTGAATACAAAAAAATGAATACATTTTTCACAACTCTAACTCATCAACTAACATATTCTTAGTTTAGATTGGGATTTTCAAAAATGTTCCTGAAGGATTTGGTCACACATCTCGTCTGATCCAGTATTATTGAGGAGGTACAACCCTCCTAGGCACTTCTGAGAATACAGAGTAGATTTTTGTAATAAAATATTTGCCTTACGTAAAAGCTGAACAGAACACTAGAGCTAACTGTCTGTAATGGATCTGACAGCAATGCTGCTCTTTCTGAATTTGTGCAAATTACTATATAATGTTAATATAAAATGCGTGACAATGTTTGCATTATTTGCATAAAACATGAGAATGTTGATCTAACTATTCAATGTATGATATTTTAGTAAAGTATTTTGTTACCAGAATTTTGTGTGTTCACTTATCTTTTCAGTTGCAAGTGTATTAACATTTCAGGTTGTAGTCAAGTTAGGAGGTTTGCACTTTTTCCAGTTAAAATAAATAAAATCAGAGAATCATAGAATCATTTGGGTTGGAAAAGACTTTTTAGATCATCGAGTCCAACCGTAAACCTAACACTGTAAAGTCCACCACTAAACCATGTCCCTCAGCATTACATCTACCCGTCTTTTAAATACCTCCAGGGGTGGAGTCAAAGGCACCTTAAACCAAAACCTTATAAACAGGCTATGATCTGAGTTCAGAATACTTTTTACAAATGACAAGAGCATCAAATGCAAGATTGTTAAAACCACAGCAAGGGAATGGATGAAAGACAATTTTAACCACAGTTGATACCTTTTGGAAGATCAAAACCCAACCTGAAATGGTTTTGCCTGTGTCACCATAGCCAGCACGGTTTGACTGTGGCTGACTGACATGCTCCTTGGGACCTGGAAGCACAGTGCTGTTCCCCTATCACTTAAAAGGGAAATGTCAAATAATTGAAGGCTGTCGGATTGTTTGCCAAACACAAGCAGCTATGAACTGAAAACTGTAACCAGGAAAGTTGTCCCTCGCTTCCTTTATCTTTTGTTTTATCTTTTTTCCTCACTTACCTATCTGGTGTATTTTGCTTGATTGTTTGCAGCTGGACTTAAATTCATTGGTTCGTTCCACCCATATATTTCCAGAAGTATCTACAAATATTATCATACTGGATAGAGGAAAGCATCTGAGTCATAAGCCTTAGATGCATGTAGTACATAGGAGATCCAGTCTGAAAAAACAGACTTGAAGTTGCACGTGTTCTGGCTGAGCAAATAGAGATATTGCCAAAGCCTAGTAATCAGTAGGTTGAAGGCTATCCTTCTAAAAAGTTCACTCAAGTACATTTTCACTGAAAAATGTAATTGGACAATTTCAGTTGTTGAGAAATAACATTGTTGTTGCCTTACATTTCACAAATTCAAAAATATATTATTTTTGTGGGGAAAAAAAAATCCAAGTCCCTTCTGAGAATCTCTCCAACTGAACCATATACACAAGATCCCTTGTGTTCAGCTACTGACCTAACCTGACCTCATTTAATTTATGACGTTGGGTGCAGGGATAGAGGCCCATGTAATCAGCTTCCTATTCTTCCGTCACCAAGAGCACTTAGAAATCACAGCCGCCCATACTCTTACAAACTGTCAGCGTACAGCTGTAGGCACAGAATGTCATAAATTAGTTATGTGGTGTGATTTACACCTCCAGCTTGTAGATCTTCCAGGCAGCTCTATTCCCTTCATGTTTAATTTAATTGTTATTGCTGGAACAGCAGTTGTAAGTAAATGTTTGACTCCAGTACATAAAGGGACTTGAAGCTTTTACATGTGCTTCTGCTAGTAAAGGTTCAAAGAGGGAATTAAAAAGAAGAGTGAGCTGAGCCGTGAGGCAGGAGTGGGAGTGAGCCATGGTGTGCATGAGTAACGCAGTTTGCTCCAGCCGCGGGGGTAAGGAGGTGGCAGAATAACAGCGCTGGCTGCTGGCGGGGAGAGCTCAGTGCTGAGGGTGAGGGAGTGCGATGCACCTCTATGCTCACCCACCCCCCAGCCCATTTTGGGGATCCCATCCCTTCATGCTGAGGCCAGACCCGCCATGCCTTGCATGTGTAACTCAAGTGGCAAGAGGTTTGCTGCTGGAGGACACAGTAACTGAGCAGTACTGCCTTCTACAGCTTTGCTGAAGGAAGTGCTACATGGAATAAGGGAGAAGAGGGGACCGGAAACTTTAGCCTATAAACATATCAGTTCTTACTATACACTTGAGATCTTTCAGTACTCACCAGATCTCTAAGCTTTTAGGGAATCTTATTTTGTATACAAGTGTTGCAAAGGAAATGGCTGAATGTTATTTTAAGTTTACTGCTCCCCTATAAGAGAAAGTCAAAATACAGCAGTGATCATGAGTGCCAGTGATCATGAGCGCTTCCGTTACTCTGCTACATAAAGAAAAATCAAATATCTGAAACCATCTCTGCCAGGGACTCGTGTTCTCTTACTGCAAAAGGGCAGCTTTTGGTCACAGACTCAGTATCACAGATACAGCGCATAGGAGACATTTATTTCTAAGAAAAAAACCCTGCCATTTCTACTTGGTGATCTTAACTGAATGCCCGAAGGGAGCAGTAAGATGTCAGTCATAAGGATGTATTTCATGAAAATGCAAAAAAGACACAGCTCTTCCAATATAATGCCTACTTTTACAGTGATAATCTGTTCTCTCATCATTGCAGTGTCAGTTTGGATCACACCTGAAGGTCACTTAGGGAATATTCATTAATATTCTGTTTTCAAAGGTGTAAGTATTAACGTTCCTCATAACTGGCAACCTGGCAAAATCATCAAGAAAGAGAGAAAAGGGGTATAATTTTATAGTCATGTGGTAGTCTTCCTGGCTTTATCAGGAAAATCCCGTGGGATTTGGAGTCCTGGGCATAGTGCTTGTGTGTGCGTATCACTGACAAGGCTTGTGCACTGTTCATGTGACATGTCCAGAGCTGGACTTACCGTTCACGGGCTGATACGTGTTGAGCACACCAGTTTTAAAGGAGTTCTGGATAGATTTGCACTTTGTCTGAACTCCTTGAAGAATCTGGCTGTGCATATAAAGCTCAGGAGGGAGTCTAAAATCATGACCTTAAGCAATAACGAAAAATGTAATAGTGATTATAATGAGTGTAGAGAATGATGTTTACATTTTCTTGGCATGCTATCATACATTGAAAAGTTCCTTAGAATAAACTGAATGATAACCAGAGCAATTAAGCTAACTGTTTGGACCAGAGACAAAACAATTCTAAAGCTAAAGAAAATGTTGCCAAGGGAACTGATGTATTAGAAAGCCCTAAAAATTTCCTTCCTAGATTTACACTCCTAACAGCACCGAAGCTGCATCTTCTTTCATTCTGTGATAAACTTTCTTACTTACTTATTGTTGCCTGGACTCCATGATGCATGTGTTCATCTGCGTTCCCTGAATTATGACATTTTCATTTTACCACCTACAACTCATCACCGATTTCAGTGCTGGAGAGGAGGAATGCACCTGCCAAAGAGGAAACATGGAATGCAGTTCAGAAGGAGTGCTGGCAGGAAAGTACTGGAGAATGACATTCCAGTTACGCAGATTTATTAAGGCCAAATAAAAACTGCAAGGGTATTCATGCAAATAAAGTGTTTCATCTTGTGGCCTCCCATGTGTGAAAGTCTGGAAAAGTATATCTAAAGCTTTCCTCATTAAGGGTCCACAACAATTCTGCACAGAGCTATGGCTTTATAATCATTAGCAAGAAAAAAATAATGAACGAACAAATCAGATGAGCTATATTGGTGTTATGAGGTTTTTGAGGATTTACCCAGGCCTAGATTCAAGGTAGCATCACTTCATGAATCTTTAGGTCAAGACAAAGATGAGATGCCTTCCTAGGAAAGAGATAAAACAGGATCCTTCAGACCAACGGGAAGCATCTTCTGTTGGTGGGATTTATCTCAGCTAAATTTGCAGCCTAAACCAGGATGTCCAGTCTAACTGAGTCTTTCAGAATACTCTGTAGTCAAAACAATGAGGCAGGCCTCACCAAAGGGTGGCATATCTTGCCTGCCTTAGCCTTCTGTATCAGGACAGGTGAAGCATCATCTGACAGTGCTTTTATACCTTTAATGGCTACAGAAAAAAATCTTGATAAATAGTTTAGGATTGATGCCTGTGTCTTAGCTGGCTAGCAGTAGCTGAGGAGGGGGTCCTGCATGCCATGTGTAGTTACTGGTATTCATAAGGGTTGTAGCTCCTCTGGAAGAGCCCCCACAGTCCCACTTTGTATCATATCAACTATTTAATGGGAATGTCACAGGAAACAGCCAGTGTCTTTCAGATAGCTAATATATCTGTCCAGTAATTCATGTTTGTTCACTCAGCAAACCATCTTTTACAAAGTGAGGTTTCATTTAAAATGGATACAAACATTAGGACATTGTTGGGTAGGGACATTTGAAGTATCCTAATTTTTCACATAAATATATACGTAGCAGACAGCAAGGACCCCAGCTTGCACTGAGTCTTTGCTGTGCTTGATGTTGAAAGCCGAAAGGGGGTCTCCAGAGCTCTCACACCCTACAAAGAGGAAACAACGTGAGGAAAAATGCATCTCAGCTTTCACATAGGTAATACAAAGAGGAAATGGCACAGCCCTGTTATTTCTGGAGCTTTTCCTCTAGGATTCTGATTAAGGAAAACTGTGAATCAAAGCTTAAAACTGTGGTAAGTTTTCAATATATTAACAGACTAATTAAAAGATTTTAAAAACTAAAGCTTGTGACAGAAAGAGGGGGGTCTATGTGTCTCGTTTAGAGACACTAATAAAATCTGTTTTGAGTGAGAAACATGCCTTTCAGAATACCACATATTTTGGCATACAGTAGAGGAAAGGAGGAAGAGCATAGAAAGAAGGAAAAAAAAAAAGTAGGCAGAGCTGGAAAAGTTATGGCTTAGCATCTCTTTGGCCTGATTGGCTACTAGAGAGAAGCGTCCTGTAGGCGTCAAGATAGAGACAGCTAATTTAGTCACTAGGTCAGCTTGTCTCCTACCTTAGTCTTTTCTAGATGTTTCAATTCTGCTGTTCTTCACTAGAGAAAAGAACATTTATTTTTTAATAGGGAGCCATTTCTCAAAATCTTTGCAATGTTCAAACCCATTTTCAGGCCAGTTTTCATGGGGAAATTAAGAATTTTACTCCTGTTTCTAGTACTGACCTCAAACCAGCTTTAATGTTGTTTTTGTAAGTGCCTCTTCTCTGCTATTTTACTGCTCGCATCCTCTGATCATATTTTCTTTGACTCAGCTAAATAAGCTAACCTACAACATGGAAGTGTAGGGACCGGTGATTTTCCTTGCTGTGTTCTCACTCATTAGAAGTAATTTACAAATGAAGGTGTCTAAATGCTCTCCATTTTCCATCATGACAACTTGTCCAATTCTCCTGTGGGGAAAAAAAATAATTACACTTACGGCTACAATGACAATGACAGAAGGCTTCGCTAAGTGACTCTTAGAAAGCCCATTTCACTTGGAGCTTCTTGCGTGGGTTTGCACAGCAAGCTGCATAGGCATATGTTTCACACTAACACACCCCAGAACAAAAATGTTGAGGGTTGCTGCAGCAGTTTACACAGTCTACACACCATACAGAAGAAACGATATGGTGTGCAAAAAAGAGTTTGGAAGGCTTAGGGAGGAGGAAAGGGGCAAAAATCCTCCTACTCACAGGCAGAAGAAAAAGGAAGAATTGGATAGAAGTGTCTAGAGAAACTGGAGTGGGAGGTAGGAATCTGCCTGCTATGCAGGCTGATGATTCACAAAATGATTTTCCATTTGCATCAGACTGGCAAACTTAGGACCTGATCTTTTGAACAGTCATGAGCATGGGTAACCTTGTACATGCATGTTGTTCACAGCAGTTGGAGATTCGGACACTTTATCATGCTGTGTAACTTCCTATCCCACGCACATCCTAACGGATGCCAACAGTTGTATTCATCACAATATCACAGTTCATTAGGAAAGTCAAAGAAAGGAAAGAACTAACAAGGGCAATAATAAATAATTAATAAAATATTAATACATGTGTTGGTTGCCTAAGCAGCCCCAGGGAAAACAAAGGACATTTGAATCCAGTCACTGTACACCAGATTCACCCCAGGAGGATTTCAGCTGATGAAGCCAAGCCAGCAAGAGTGTGGGTGGAGGTGGCAGGTGGTCTCCTGATGACTCCCACTGGGGTCAGATCCAGATCAGGACACAAACACAGGGGATGCTCTAGGCCACAATACAACCAGTTCCCACTGTGGGCTTCAACCTGTCCTCTCTATGTTGTTGTTAATGGAATGCTTGCGATGGGGGCCAGCAGAGTGGTGTATGCATCTTTATGTGCATATGTGTTTAAGGATATGGCTAATCTACAGACCAGGACAGACTGCAGTGTGGTAAAGTGATAGCTGATCAGCCTGTGATTAGCTAGTGTTATAACAACAGCTGTAGCACAGGTGCAGCGATATGACATCCAAAGGGACCTTGATAAGCTTGAGGATGGGGCCAACAGAAACATCATGAAATCGCACGTGAAGAGGCACAAAGGTCTGCACATCAGCTGCAACAGCCTCGAGGTATAGGCTGCAGTGGTACTGCCTAAGAGACAGCGGATAGAAATCTTGATGAAGAGACATGGGTGAAATGAACACCAGGGTGAATACAAGCCGACAATGCCCTTTCATTGCAAACATGGCAAACCATGTACTAGGGAACATTCAGAGACGTGTTGCCAGCAAATTCAGACAAACTATTATTCTCCTCTGCTAGACACATCTGGAAATCTGTTTCATGCCCCTCAGTTCAAGCAGGATGCAGAGAAGTCAGAGGGTCCAGTGGCAGAATATCAAGTGGATGAGGGTCTAGAGCACAGCATTGGTGAGGAGATTCTGAGGGAGCAAGGCTTTAGTCTGGCAGAGAAGGGGTTAAGGGATGATCTAATAGCAATTTAAATCTACCTGAAGAGCAATTACAAAGACGACAGAGCCAATCTCTTCTCAGTAGTGCCAAATGATAGTTTTGTAAAAGTATTAAAAGCAGCTATTATCCTTTCCAAAGCATTTTTACAAAGAGTTACCTTTATTAATTCAATATGAAAATCCAGTCAATCCATTTTAACCTTCTTCACTTTTCCTTCTTGGGCAACTGGAGATGGAATCTGCTTATTAGATGTTAGACATAACTATACAGAAGGTATTTCAAGAATACTGTTATGAAAGCAGGGCTGTTGGTGGAAGACAAGTGTGAGATTTTAGACTTAAAAAAAGGAAATGTTTGTAAAAGCAAGGAAGCAAAAAGAAAAAATTATAACTGGTCAAAAAAAATTTCCTGCAGGTTTTACAGCTTTTAACAAGTTGAGGTGATATAAGTGAAGTTTTTGAAATTTAATTTTGGAAATTGAACAAAATTCCCCAAACAGTATGATTTATTTCCCTTTGCTAAACTGCACCTTTTCATTTTGAATCAGTGTGGCATTAATTTCTACTTGCTAGAACTGCTACTGTGCTTAGTAGGAAATATAGTTCAGGAAAGTCATATGTCTCTTCTTTATGATTTAAGCTTCCTGGCAGGTGGACTCAGCATAAAAATGTCCTGATGTGTCACATCAGTTCAACTCACTGACCAGCAATGGTGTAATGCGAAGGATGCAGTTCAGCTCTCAGAGGAAGACAAAGGCTGCAGCCATGGAAAGAGCATCTCCCGTGAGGCAGCACGGCAGCTCTGGTGAACATACGGTTGTGAAAGTGGCAGGAAAAGGTGTGATTTAACTGAGCGAACAAACGTGAAGTATTACAGAATTAAGTGAAATGAGAGCACCAGCAGGCTTGACCCTCCCTTGGCAGACCCTGGGGCTCCCCTACCCTGCCCCAGTGATGCCACAGCCTGCCCCATCACTTTGTCTGGCCCTGTTCCCTGGGTGGACCCCTTGGCGCCATGTCGTGGCCTTGTCTCCAGTCCTGTCCCTGGCCCCATCTCCTTCAGCTCCTGACCGGACAGCCGGGATGTCCCTCGCCCTGTGGAGGGCTACTGATGGACCCCAGCACTCCCAGCCGTGTGTGTCAGCCCCTGTTGGTGTGGGCTCGGTTGATGTGGAGCCCACAGGCGAAGCCCTTCTGCTCCCCGCCATGTTGCTGGCCGCGGTGTAATGGTGGGACGAGCTTTAGCCTCAGCGCGGGGCACTGATACGCTCACCTGCACAGTTATAAACCAGGGAAAATAAACCCTGTGCCTCCTGCCGTGCCTGGCCTCATGTCCCGGCAAGGTGTTGTGGCCGTCCTCTGCCAAGACATCAGGCGGCGGCACCCGTCCAGCTTTTCAGGTCGGGAGGGCGGTGTGGAGTTTGCTCCCCGCCTGTGTGTCACCGACTGTGCCTTACTTCCTCCTGCAGGACCGGTTAAATATTAACACAGCGACAGAGGTGTATTTGGGCGGGGGGAAGGGGAGAGGCAATCCGTACCTCAACAGTATCGCAGGGACAAATGTCAAGGCGGGCGCCTGCCCCGGGGCCCCGGCGGCTGAGAGGCGGCAGAGGTCGGCGTTCTTTCCCCGCAGCGGCACCTGGGGCAGCCACCCCACCGCCTGAGGGAGGCTTCCCTGGGGCAAGGAGGTGAGGGCTAGCCCAGGGCTCCTTGCTTTGAACGCCGCTGGCCTCCTCCTGCGTCCCCCACCCCGGGCCGTCATCTCGAAGGGAAAGCAGTCGGAGACACCCTCTCTGCGGCTGGGGAAGCGATCCAGGTAACCCCTCTGGAGCCATTATTCGCCTCCCGGGAAGAAGGAGATGGAGGCTGAAAGATAATTTAACCCTCTCCCTGGCTCCTGCCACAGCGGGGAAGCCAGCCCTGGGCTGGCCAGTGTCAGCGGGGCAAGCAGGGGCGTTTGGCAACCCCCTTCTCCCGCTGCTTGCCCTGGCTCTCAGGGCAGGTGTCCCCCTCAGTGCAGGGTGCCCAAAGCAATTCGAGCCCCGCTCTGTGCCGGGCTGGCTCTGGCTGCCACTCCTTTAGTGGGGATATTATCGATATTATCCCCATTCCTCTGGCACGGAGGTGGGAGGGAGGGGGCTTATTGCCGGGCCACAAGCCTGGGCACAGTGCCTGCCGGCGCTGGCCAGGCCAGTCACCCGTGCACCCGTGGAGAGGGTAAAAAGCAGCTCAGACCGAACCCCAGGTATTTAATTCATCGTCGGCCAAAATATCATGTTTCATCGGGGGATCGGGTAATATTTCCTGTCCCTTTTGACAGTCCATTTTGAAGGAAGCAAAACAAAAAGGCATCGATGCCTTCCTTTCCCTTCTCGCTTTACTTCATCCTGAACTATTTACTGATTTTGGCCTGAATTTGGGCATAAGATTCTAACAAGTTTATTCTTCTCCATAAAACTTTGCTCAGCTAGACCTTGTGTTGGTGCAGCTGATGTGTAAGGGGAGGTCCGAGGGCTGCTGCCCGGGCTGGCGGGGTCCTCTCCAGTCCTGCAGATCCTGCCTGGGATGGTAGCTTCCTGGAAAAGGACATGGCCCTGACTCTCGGATTTGTTTCCTGGTGCTTTACTCGGGCTGTTTCCCTCCATATGGTAGACAATACTAACTCTTAAAAACTACTGACTGGTTTGTCTACATGCTGAGAGCTATCACAGCAGCAGAGCAAGGAGAAATCCCTCCGAGCTGTGCATGGTGACCCTCCTGCCCCAGCTGCCTGCTGGGAACTCCTCCACACACCAAACGTGGAAATGAGAAAAAACTCAAACCTTTCAAAACGCACCCGGCAAACCCAAACCAGCCTACAAACTAGCCCCCCTCCCAACACCCAGGTGAAGAAATCAGCCCACAGGTTTGGCTTAAAACATTGATAAGTTGACAGGGCTGTCCCTTAAGTTCGCAAGGTAAACTGAAATCTTGCAAAACGGGAAAATGCGGAGCAAGCTGCCAGCCGAGCTGAGCCAGTCAGGTAGCAACTGCTGCAGTAAACTCAGCAAGACCCCCTGCTTAAAGCACTGAGCAGTGAAGAGAGTTCCGGTATAGATTGATACTGCAGCTGAACATGTTTGGAAAGATGGCAAAAACGTTTTTTGTTGGCTGTAGTGGTGTGGCGGGCAGGGAAGGTCTGGGTGCGGGACATTCCTCCTATGTGGTCGCTCTATGAGAGGCACTGCCACCCATCCCTGTGCCATCCTGCCAGCGCTACTTTCACAAAAGTCCTGCTGGGAATTAACGCAAGGTCTTAGCACAAAACTGCAAAATGAACTGCTTGCTTAAGGGCAGCAAAACAGCTGGGCCAGGGCTTCTGTGTTTTGTGCCTTGGTGTGGTTTTGGTTTTAGCAAAGGGGCGGTTAAAAAGGTATGGTTGTTACAGGAAACTCAGGGTGTCTCTGTGGTGATACTAATATTTATGCATTGCTCAGAGCTGCCACAAAGAACACCCCTGAAATCAAACCCAATTTCCTCACAAGAAATTTGGGCTGACCACAAAACTGCATCCTCTGGCCCTTGTCCCTCTTGTGCAGGCAAGCTTCAGTTTCCCAGCTGAGAAGTTTGTAAACCAAGCAGCAAAGTCAAACTCTCTCCTACATATTTTGAGGGGGAGGAGAATAATATCACACAAGTGAATCATAAACCCTGGAGAAGCAGAGTGCAGAAGTAAGGTGATGGCTCCCACCCAAGCTCTGTATCTTATCTCTGACCATGGAGAAGAGCTGGTGGTGTTTTATTTTGTGGTGTAAGAGGCACTCTCAGGTTCAGAGGAATAATTCTGGGGACTCTTTTTGCACTAGCTGCCTTTCTGAGTGCTCAGTCTGGTGAGCTGGGAGGAGATTTGGTGTTTCTCATCCTTGCCTGAAGGCGGGTGGGATGGAGAGCCCAGGACTCAGAAACCCTTCCTCCCAACCAGGGTGGCCCCTGTGTGGTGAGGACCTGATGGGACTGCCACAGCATTGATGGTACCAGGCTCTCCCTGGAAATGTATGAATAGGAACCCCAGTTTTGGAATAAAGCACACAGAAAAACATCAAAACAGGCTTTTTGGGTGTAGCATTGGGATATATTCCCACTTCCTCTCCCAAAGGCTGACTGGTGCAGGAGGCATCAGCTTCCCGAGGAAGGGGTAGCAACCCCTCTGAATGGAAGTCCTCCAGCCCCAGGGGAGCAGCTGGTGCACTGTGCAGTTGCCCTGCATGACAGTAAGTGATGGAGCACAGGGTTCATTAGTCTGCCAGGATGCCACCGGCGGCACGGACAGCACACCCACAATACACATGCAATTGCGGGCAGCTTAGAGAATTATTTTTCCCAGCTGCTCACGATTAACTTTAATGATGCAGATGGAGCTCCCCTGACGCAGTCAATCCTGAAGCAGTAGTGTTGTAATAACCAGGAGGGACTAAGGGCATGAGAGATGCAAGGTCCGTAGGGGAAGGTTTCTGTGCTGAAGAAAGCTTCTCTACTTCTTTTGAAACTGTTGTTTTGAGAAAAGATACTGCTCTCCTTCCAAACACTCCTTCATTTAATCTTCTCTCCTTGTTGGTAATACAGGTCATATAAAGTCATATTTTATCACAGGACGCAAAGCAGCAGCTCGTTACTGAGTTTCTCGATAAGTTCTGTCCTTCAGCTTCAAGTATGCAGTGACCGCTGGTGGCTTTCTGCCTTAGGGACCAGGAGAGAATGCTCCAATGGAGAGGTTCCAGAAATTCATTTTACTTCCTCTCATCTTAACTGCCTCGCTACCAGGTAGGACACATTCATAAACCCTGAAATGAGCCACTGTGGACAAAATGTGTGAACTAATTTTAAAGCCGTGTAAATGGCAGTTCCTGGTAATATCAGATTGAACAATCAGTCCCAGAGGGGGATTATTTAAAATGCTTGAAATGGTTAAGTTTGCATTTCAAGCCTGAATGATCTGATGGCTTAGAGTGGGCTTCAGTATGCAGGAGTGAGCAGTGGATGGGGTGGGGAGGAGATGAGCAGGAAGCTTCCAGTGAGCAGGGATATCCCACTTATTCCTCCCTCTCCTTGCGCTCATCTTCCTCCTGTCTGTTTGGGACTGGTTTAGAGGGGGCATCTGTAGAGAACTCAATATTGGCAGCTGATTTTGCTTCCAGAAATATGTGCAAATTATCATTTTGCTCGTTTGCCACCAATTTACATTTCACATGCCTGAGTTTCAAAGTGAATTCAGATAAAAGGTATCTTGGTGGCAGAGCTTTAAAGAAAATGCGAATATAAAGTTGGGTAACAGAGATAAGGCTGATTTTTTATTATAGTCTATCTGGGGTTTTAATAGGCTCTGAAAGGAGGGAGCTGCAGTGAGATGGGAGGGAAGGTATTGTGATGGCTTTATAGTTGGTGAAAGGAAACACAATGCAGGAATAAATGTTGTGTTTTCTGAGAAGACTGGTGTTCCAGTGGAGTTGCACAGGGATGTGAGGTACTCAACGCACTCTTAAACAACCTAGTAAAGAGGAGCAAACTGTGAGGTGGCAGACTTTGCAGGTGGTGCAGAATTACGTAGGGCAGCCAAATCCAAAAAGAGACTAGGAAGATTTGCCAGCAAATGTCACGATGCCAAGTGAGTAAGTAATAAAGGAGCAGAAAACATTCAATGCACAGCATCACTTAACTGAAGATGTCTAGGTGCGGAAAAGCATAGATATCTTGGAAAGACAGTAAATTGCTGAAAAAGAGAGAAAATTTCACCACTTAGTGTCTTCAGCAAGGGATGTTTTGTTAGCCCTTCCATTTCAAAAAAGACATATTAGGTCCGAGAAAGGTGTGAAGTGTGAAAGATCATAGAATCGTAGAATGGTTTAGGTTGGAAGGGACCTTGAAGATCATCGAGTTCCAACCCCCCTGCCATAGACAGGGACACCTCCCACTAGACCAGGTTGCCCAAGGCCACGTCCAGCCTGGCCTTGAACACCTCCAGGGATGGGGCCTCAACAACCTCTCTGGGCAACCTGTTCCAGTGCCTTACAACCCTCAAAGTGAAAACTTTCTTCCTAATGTTTAATCTAAACCTGCCCTCTTCCAGTTTAAAGCCATTCCCCCTCATCCTATCACTACATGTCCTAGTAAAAAGTCCTTCCCCAGCTCTTTTGTAGGCCCCCTTTAGGTGCTGGAAAGCGGCAGTAAGATCTCCACGCAGCCTTCTCCAGGCTGAACAGCCCCAACTCTTTCAGCCTCTCCTCATAGGAGAGGTGCTCCAGCCCTCAGATCATCCTCATGGCCCTCCTCTGGACGAGCTCCAGCAGGTCCATGTCCTTCTTATGTTTGGGACTCCAGAGCTGGCTGCAGTACTCCAGGTGGGGTCTCACGAGAGTGGAGTAGAGGGGCACATCACCTGATGTGATCAAAGGTATGAGGAGGCCTTCATTAGACTGCGATTTTTTTCTGCCTGTGAAAAAGAAGAAATAGTAAACATTTATTAAAATGATTAATTATATGGAGATTAATGACAAAATGGTTATTCACAATTTCTCATAGCAAAATGAACTAGTGGCAACCAGTAAAACTATCAAAAAGAAGATTTAAGGCAAACCAAAGAATGTACTTTTCCTCACACTTTTCCTCTAATTAGACAGTAAAGCTCACAGTCACTGGATGTAGGGGATACCAAATTATAAATAGGCTGAAAAACAGTAAAAACAAATATCATGGAGCATAGGTCCATAGGTGCAGATGCAATTGTTGGCTCAGGAAGTCCCTGTATCTCTTCTTTTTGGACACTGAGAAGTTTTACCAAGGAAGCCTCAGTTTTTATTTGTTCTGTTTCTTGTGCTGTCTTCCTAAGCCTCCAGAGCAGAGTACTACGTGTTTTAGAGGACTTCTATTAGCCTTCACTAATGCTTTTAGCCAAGTGTGCCAGCAACGGGTGTTTTACAGCACCACCTGCAAGCTGTACTGGGGTAGCAGGCACTGCCCACACCGTGTGGTGCAGCCGCGGGAGCACACCCCAATGCAGAGAGAAAAAGTGTATGGCGGAGAGACAAGTGTTGCTCTTGAAAGAAGTATTGATGCTCTCGAGGTGTCTCGGGGAGTCTCCAGGACGGCGAGTCTAGGCTGCTGAGATGGCTGCATGGCGCAGCCAGTTTGAGCATCCCCCTGGGCAGGCACATCATGCCCTTTGGCAGCGATAACATTGCAGACCGCAGGGCTGACATGCAATGCAGGGTCCCAGCCTGACAACAGGATATTGGTGGTGCTGCTGCCCTGCTCCCAGCCTGGGGACCCTCACCGCTGGAGACAAGAGACAGGGCGGGAGGAGAGGAGGAGGAGTCCAGAAGCAGAGGCAGGAGACAGCTGTCAAACAGTGAGTAAGAGAAGAGATAGGAAGACACACTTGAGGGCTGTGGAGAGGTTTGTCTGCAGGTGGGTGAAAATATGTGTTGCTGAGTACCAGTAGACTGGTATTACTTTACAGAACCATCCTATAAGCATTTAAAAAGTCTTGTTAACATAAGCAAACAAGCTAGTCCTTCTCTGCAGGCTTTGACAAGCTCTAACCTATTTTGGCTTTCAAAAAGCTCAGCTGCAGGGCTGTTGGTTTTTGAAATAAACTTGAGATGTGCTGAAGAAAAATCTTACCAAAACAATTTATGGCAGAGCTGTTGCCAGTCAGCAATAAGGCAATGAAGGAAGAAGACAAGGTAGGATGAGCAAGAGACTAAAGAAAGAGTGAAAAGAAAAAGGAATTTGAAACAGGCTGGAAGGAAAAAAATGTAGACATTCAAACAGAAATAGCAGAGAAAGAAGGGAAGAAGACAGACTAGACACAAAAACAAGGATAAAAGGCAGGGTTTATGGAAGGGTGTTATGGGTATAGAGGAGGAGATTATTTTGAAATACGATAATGAGCCTGAAAAAAAAGGAATCAATACGGCAAAAGGATAAGTCCATCCTGTCCTTCACTGCACTGCGTCCAAATAGGTCACTTACAAAAGAGGAAAGACAGAGTCAGTAGAGGAGAGGAGGGAAGGGAAAGAAGGTAGCCGCATCTCAATGCCCTTGTCACTGAAACCTTCAGCATGAAAAAGCTGTTCTTTAGAGTTAGTTCAAATGGGGAAGAAAAAAACATTGGTGATGAGGGGCAAGGGCGGTTCTTTGGCAAATGAAGCTCCCTAAGTGCAGGCATCACCCAGGGAACTAGATGCATTTTTGTTTCTTCAAAACCCCCAGTGATGTGACAGTGAATTTGTGTGACAGAGGAGGGAATAAACAGCTCATAAAGTTGTTGGTGTATACTCTGCGTGCTATTGGGAAGGACTCAGTAACAGGAGCACCATAAATGCTTATCAGTTTAAGCAACCTTTCACCAATGATGACTGCTTTATGAATGGCTGGTGATGTGCCTTAAAGAAGGTTTTCTAACTCAGCTTTGTTCTTCAAAAGTCAAGGGGTAGCACAGTATCATGAAGGCAGCCTAGCATTTGCCTGTTGCAAAGATGATATTTGCCTGGGTAGGATTTCTTATTGGTTGTGTGTGAGGAAGCAGATGTTAAACCAGCTGTTAAAAGCTGAACATGTAATTCCTGTAAAATGCAATGGCAATCTAGCCTGAGGCCTTAATTTGTCTAAAAGCAACCATCTGCAAGGTATTTTTTAAGCAGTATGTAAATGAAACCAGCACTAAAAACTTCTCCTTACTGCAAGAAGCAAGGCCCAGCAAAAGCACTGATAGCACTGGTAACTGGGTTTAGATCCCACTTCTGTCATTAGTGTCCTCTTTGACCTTACACAAGTTACTTTATCAGTGTTTGTACGTGGGTTGGACAACAGAACACATTGTTAGTTCAGGACTCCACGTGCTATTGCAGGATAAAATATAAAAGCAAAAAGATAAAAAGACAAAGTTAAAACTACCAAAAATGTTTTGGCAGCAGGTAGAGAAGCTCACAAAGCTCCTTTTTTGGTTATGCTGGGACCTTACTAAGATCTAAAGGGAGGCAAGGTTGAGCTATGTCCCACTCCTAAGTCCTCTTGCCACCCATAGGATCCCTGTACAGGGCTTATGGGCCTGTTCCCTGGCTCACAGAAGGCAGTGAAAGACCACCTATTGCTCCAGCAGATATGGTTAGCAGAAGATGTAGATCCTACCACACCCATAGACTGATAAAAAATATTACATTAGATAAATGAAGGAATAACTCATACCAACCTGCCTATACTGTCCTGACTGAAGAAAACAGAAGCAATACTAGCCATGTATTTTTTTAGAGCTGATGACCACTGATTATTTATGTTTATGGTTAAATTTCAAGACTATAATGGAACTCACAGACATGATCTCACAGCAAATGATTAATTAACAGCTAGCAATGTACTGAAAGTCACATCATTTATACAGAGCCATGGCAAACCACAGTTCCTAAAGAAAGTAAAGTGTTTGCACAGGCATAGAAATATGTTACAAATGCACAGAGATCGGTTTGCATTAGGAGGAGCTGTGGGGATAACTACTGCAGCTCCTGTTTCACGAGCAACTAAATGCATTTTGGCGTTAACTCTTAGGAAGTTTGTTCACGGCTGTGTCTGTCATTATGGTAGCGGTTTATGTCCACTTCAACCAGTCTGGAAGAATTAAAACGAAGTATAAAAATAAAAAAATTCAGCACACGAACATGTTATAGACACCATGGAGGTACAGGGAGTAGTATTGTAAAGGCTGGCTACAATATCAGTCAAGAAAAAACAGATGATTCAAAGGCATATTTGAGCTTAGGATAGTGTCTCAACCCTGGTAATATAAGTTACAAATAGAAATCATGACAACTGGATGTTGAATATCAGGGAAGAGGGTGTGACAAATGGTCTCACTAGAATGCATTTCACCAGTGCGTGTTCATTAGAAACCCCATAGCTCTGTAAATGATGCCATCCGCAGACGTGTGGCCAATCCCTAACATTCAGAAAGTGACAAATAGAGAAGAGACGGAATGGCTTTTAAGCATTTTGTTGGGTTAACTGTTTATAAAGCAACGTATTAAGGTATGCATATAGATTTGATTACTGAGTTTGTCTTGTAGATGTTTCATGTTTTAAAGCATTTCAGTTCACCTTTACAAGTGTGAAGAGCACTTCGAATAAATGCTACTGGAAAAAAATGAGCCATTTAAGTTGAACAGAAATATGCTTTACAGTGTGTTATCTGGCTTTATTAACTATCAGTGGAAGTAAAGTTTGCTTTTCATTTAATGTTTTATTGCTCACACACAGATACTCTGGAGAATGAGGTGCATAGCAGAGGTAACATAACCCAGGAAGGTGGAAAATTTTTGTAAAGGTTTTTGTAAACATGAGAGAACTCAGAGTCAATCATACAAAGAACCAGGGAGAGCTAGGTTTGTATAATCCCACAAAACAAAGAATGAAAAGGCTCTTGTCTGAAAACCCATGTGGTGGGTGGGAGGAAAGAGAGGAGCTATTTATATTAAAGAACAATTCTTGGCACAAACCTGATTAGATATACACTGCCTAGGATTAAATGTGCACTGGGAATTAGAAAATGATGTTGACATTGGAGCAATGAGATTACAGACCCCATGCCCTAGGTTCGTTTACTGAGGCTCTGGTTGCAACACCGTAACTGAGATTGGCCTCTGGTTCCATTTATGCAGCTATCAAACATCTCTCTTCTGTGAAATGTTACAGCATATTCTCCCCTACTCACATCAGCTATTGACTAAATGAAAAATGAATTTTTTAATAATTTATAATTAATCTGTTAATGAATAAACTACCTAATGTATAAAACCTGGGTTGAATGAAACCTTTAAAAATAACTTCATTGTCCTGAATACTCTTAGCAAGGGAATAATGGCCATTCCACACTTTCTTTCTCCTGGAAAATAATTGAACACTTACGCTCAGGCCAAATTTGCAGACACGGTGTTTTAATTAGACTGCTATGGACTGTAGCATTTAATTGCTGTAATTATGCAGACTACAGCCTGAATTGTTAGGGGTAGCACTGGCAGTCCTGGTGCTTCCTTAGCATGAATGTTTCCAATTAAGTGACGAAAAACTCACTGGTGAGGCAGATGTCACTGGCAGGACTGCTTGGTCTGCAGAGAGCTTGTGAAATCTCTATCCTTGGAGATATTCAAAATACGACTTGACAAGGCCCTGTGCAAATGACCTAACTGTGACGTTAGGTCTGCTTGGAGCACAGAGTTGGGCTAGAGATTTCCTGAGGTCCCTTGTCACTGAAACCTGTCATCAAAGAGTAACTCTGTCACAGTGAGGTGCAAGTCAAGACTAGACCAAAAGGGAGCAGACCCCAGCCTAGAGGCAGGTGAAGAGATGATAGGAGCTGTGGGGGATAAGAGTGAGCCTAGCGAGATGTGTGCAGAGCACGGACAGTCCCCTGAGATGAGCCTTGGTGACAGTAGAGCCTGCAATGGCAGTCCTCTTCCTCCTCCTCCATTCCACCTGCAACCAGCAGGGCTGTGGGTGGCAGTGACTTAGCAAAGGGACTGGCTTATAAGAGTGTACTACTTTGGGTTCCTCAATACAGGAAGGACATTGATAAACTGGACCAATTAGAGGGCTACCAAGAGGGTAATGGGCTGGTGTGATTGCTCTGTGAGGAGCAGCTGATGGAGCAGGGCTGGTTCAGCCTGTAGAAGAGTTGGCAGCAGGGTCTCTAATGGCAGCCTGCCAGTACCTGCAAGGAGGTTGTCAAGAAAATGGAGCCAGACTCTTCGCAGTGGTGAATGGCAAGAGGGCAAGAGACAACAGGCATATGTTGAAACAAGTTCAGAGTGGTCAAAAGGAAAAGCTTTTTCCCCATGAGAACCACCAGGCAGTGGAGCAGGTCACCCAGAGAAGCTGTGCAGTCTCCATCCTTGGAGGTTTTCAAGCCCTGACTGGATAAAGCCGTGAGCAATCAGGTTCAACCTCAGAACTGATCCTGCTTTACCAGGGGGACTGCATTGGAGACCTCCTGAGGTCACTTCCAACCTGAATTACTCTATGGTCATTTGGTCACCTACTCCTCCTTGAAAGGCATTGATAGCACCTCTGCTTTTGTTCTACTGCACATGGACACAGCATGCTCTGGGGAATTGACTCAAAATCCAAAGGGATTCACAAAGAACAAAGACCCAGAGAAGCAGGTTCCTAATTTCACACAAGGCTGCTCTCTCAAGCCCTGTTCCCTGAGACATCAACGAAATAATCTGGGTTGTTCTTACAGTTTGAAAATTTGTCTCTCATGAAGACTAGGGTATCTGATGCTTTGTCTCTGAGAAACACTTGAAGATTTGACCACCTTCAAAATTGCACCCATTTCCCCTAGCTATTTCAGGGACTGAAGTCACAGCTGCTGCTTTGAAATAAAAGGTCTATGCCTTCATCCTGCCTTCACTTTCTGCTTGGTAGGATCAAATGCTTCTGCCTTCCCACGCGCAGGGGATCCACCATCTGCCTGGGCAACAGCTGCACATTCATTCCTCTGAGGGCCACAGGAGGCCCTGGGTCTATTGAGGAGGAAAGGAAAACAGAATGCCTTCATTAGAAATGAACTTCACTTCTGACAAATAATAGCCAAAATTCGTGCTGCCTTTTAAGGAGAACTCATGAATTACAGCAGCTCTGGCTAACAGAAAGCCTGAGAAGGTGGAGAAGGAATTATGCAATGTATACATGAGAAATATGGGAAGAGGCAGATGAATAGGGGAAAGAGCATGGAAGGATGTATGATGGGGCTGCAAAAAATCAGCAGCAATCTGAGGTATGGAAAAGGGACCAGTTACTCAGTTATTTATTTTAAGTCTAGAGAACTCAGGTGTTTTCTTATTTAAAAGTGGAACTTTTTTCTTTCAGCAAAATGATAAGTCAACTTTTTAGTGAATTGCTGAAGAGAGAAAGGTGATTTTGGAGTGTGAGGAGGAGAGATCAAAAATCAAATGCATCTTTAAAGAAAACCTTTTACTCTAAGCTGGAGCTGAAAGATTAGATTGTACATCTCCATCTCTGAACTGGTTAAGATCTTTTAATCTATATAAAGCTGTTCTTCTTGGATTTGTAATAATTGGTTTGGGGATCCATTATAACAATGCAGTATTGTTTACTGCTGTGGGATTAACATTACTCAGTTGCAATTTCAATTCACCATACATAACTTTAACTGATAGGCATTATAGAAAATGAGACAAGAACATTTTCCTGAAAGTATCAGGTACTGATGACTGTCAGAGGTGAAGTGCCAGCTCAGCTGAATCAAGAGCCTTTCCTAATACATGACTAAGTGCTTAATACCCCAGTGCTCCTAGTGAATAACGCCACTTGAACCAGGACGCCTGGCTTTTTAACCTTAAATTGTTGGCAGTAAAAATTAAGTCAAAGGCCTTTGGTGGTGTGTTGTGTATGTATTTACAGGCTTTTTTTTTCTTCCTTCCAGGTCTTGGCTTTTGTCACTCTATTATAAATGGCCCTACTAATGCAACAGTCCTTGCTGGGTCAGAGGCCCGGTTTAATTGCACTGTGTCGACAGGATGGGTAATTCTCATTTGGCTGTCCAATGGAAATCCTGTCCTCACTCTCGTCAGTTCTGAAGGAGCTTTTGAAACATCAGACCGTTTCACCTCTCAAAATTACACAAGTAGCAATGGGTTTACCTCGGAGCTGATCATCCACAACACCCAGCTGAGTGACTCTGGAAAAATTGAATGCAGCATCCAGGAACCTGGCAAGAGCAGCTTTGCATTTCTTTCTGTTCAAGGTGCGTATAGCCACCGGTAGAAAGCCATTTTATTATACTGCACTTAAAGGAATCCTCTGATGAATTGCTCAAATTATCCTTGTGAAGGAGTACATGTTCTCATTTACCTTCCTTTGCCTCCTGTCCTCCTTGTCTTAATTCTACTGTCAAAGCAGGTTTCAGAGCCACGTTCAGGGTGCCATTGACAAAGGTTATAACTGCCCTTGTTTTTTCCTGTTACATCCCTTATTCTTTATTGGATTGCATCAAAGTGCCTAAAGGCTATATCAGGCCCACCAGGAGTTATTCAAAAATTATCTTTTGGTTAGAAACAGAATGGATTACCCCTACGCACACCTTTGTACATGGACCTTCTGCTGTCTTTAGGGCAAATCTCCCTCCTGTTTTCTGAGTCAGGAATCAGCCTGTATCCAGCTTATTTGAGTTTGATTTAATGGTGTGTAGAAGTAAAGCCCTAGAGACACAAGGTGATACTCTTCATATGATTGCTGTTGCAAGCTACCATTTGCAAGGAACAAAAAGTTCCTGCATATCAAGCCCCTTTATGAGAGACCTTTTCCTCCTCTCTGAAGCATCAGTAGTGACAGAGTGCAGCCAGTAAAGCAAGATGTAACCACTAGATACTATCTATTTGTCAAAAGTGCTTCATGCAATGAGAACATCTCATCATCTACCCATAAGCCTTTCCTGATAAAACCCAAGCATACTTAAAACTTAGTGAGAAATGCTGTTATTTCATTATGTTGTCCTTCAGTGGAAATATATCAGGATAGCTAAAAAGTATAATTTCCTGATTTTTATTGGAAAGGTACTGAAAGCTGAGTATGCTTTAGACATACTGGACAATGTGTCTGTGAAGTTGCAATATCTGCATGTTTATATCATGCATATGGTATATCTATGTCAAAAATGATTGGGTTTGAGTTCATATCTCAAGGTATAGCTATTTCTGTGTAGCAAGATAAGATAA
>NW_009649936.1:2605541-2620990 GCF_000708025.1 Charadrius vociferus
AACATCTTTTCCCTCCTACAGTTAATGGATCTTTATTCATCAAAAATAGCACCTTAACAGTAAAAGAGAACAAAACAGTTGAAATTGTTTGTGAAGCCTTGGGATGGGCTCCAGCTCCAGAAATTACCTGGATGACAAATGACTCTTTCATTGATAAGTCGAGGTATGTTACCTATCAAAGTCAAAGATCTGATGGCCTGCATGATGCCCTGAGCATCCTAACTTTGACTCTGACGGACACTGAGATTTTGACTTGTTTAGCTGACATAGAAGCGCTCCCTAACCCTCAGAATGCAACTCTAACTTGTATTTTTCTCAACTCTACTATAGGTAAGTGAATATTTTTTGTACTTTGCCTATACTGTAGTGCCTGTACTGTACTACCTATACTCACAACTGTGCTTTTTGTTTTGTTTTGCTTTGTTTTATTTTGAAAAGTCTTTTATTTTCAAATGAAATGCTATGAGACGTACAAAGGTGATTGATAGAATTAAGGCCCAGTAGTCACAACGTGATTTGTAGGTAGGGTTAAATTCACCTCTGCGAAAAGACTGGTACAAGTCTAACGAATTACAAAGTCCAGCTGAGGACTGAGCAAGACAAATGAGCCAGTACATCTGCCACTGACTCCTACTATGGATTCACTACTAAGAAAACTGGCCTTTGGTCCTTGGCCAAGTAAACATCTAGTGAATTTAGATCTTAAATATTCTTGATTAGGCCACGCCTGCCATGTTAACATAATTTGTCAGACCTCATTTACTCAAAGCCAAACCCTCAGGTGAAATTGTTCTCCTTAATATTCAATGCCAGTTTTTTTCACTGAAGTGGAAAAAAACCTAAGATTTTATGCCCAGTTTCTGCACACAACCCAGAATAGATTCTGTACTAGCACTTCACGTGCAAATAGAAAGTTCTCCATATGAGCAGTGATGAGATGCGATGGAGCTGTTGTAGAAGGGTGGGCTGCAGTGAGGCTGGCACCTAATGGCAGATGGTAGCATTTATACATAGGAACTTCTATACTGTATACCTATTACCAATCTGCTATAAGAAAATCTTTGTACATAGTGTATTCACCCATTACAGAACAAGAATCAGGTCATCAAGAGAAGCTGAATATTCATGGGACTTATCCCACAGCCTACTTCGATAAAAGAGCCAGTGGGCCTGCTTTCCTCTTCCTGGCATGGTCTCTTTCATAGCTTAGAGGAAGGTAAAAAGTGTTCCACAGCAACATATGTGGAATTCTTTGGACAGTGCTTTGGTTGTTTGTTATTGCCTTTTATTTAAGGAAATTCAAGGTTGCTTTAATCCAAGCATGGATATTGGGCAAATCTCTAAAGAACAGTTATCAACACCTTTCATAACCCTAAATATTTTCTCTAAAGTTGTCAGCATTTTCTGTAATGCTGCTGATCTTTGGCTTCACTGACATCCTATGAAAATAAAATTCTGTAATTTGGCACATTCACAGTACTAGGAAGTTCATCAGGAAAAGGGTGATTTTATGTGGTTTGTGCTGCCAGCATGGAACAAAGCAAGTGGGACTACCACTACAGATCTGCCTCACAATCCAACAGAATCCTATGAAAACTGTTTTTCTTTTCCAAACTGTAACAGAATAAGAGCAAGTAAAAGGAAGTATCTCCCTGTGGGTTAGCAGTGTTTACTGCAGAGGGAGACAATACCAAACTGTCCCTCTGTTGGGACTAGCCAAGTGGCTCAACTGTCAGGTAGAGCAGTCTCAATACAAACTAAACTTGAAGGACTAATTGCATGGCAGGGAGCTGAGGTTACTGGGTATAGGTACACTGCCTTCTATAGGGACATAGTTCACCCTACAGTGACATCTGTTTTATTAGCCTTGTCCTAAGGCATAGATTACATGGAGTTTTACGCAGTGGGTCTATGCATCCCCAGCTCTCTTCTGTACAGAGCAGGGCCTTGAATCTGCATTTCCTTTTATGATGTGGTGATCATTATGAACTTCTGTAATTGTGCTGACAGCTTCTCTTGATGAACTGATTCTTCTTCTGTAATGGGTGAGCACAGCACCTACAAAGACATTCTTACAGTGGATTGATGAGGGGTTTGGTATAGAAGTTTCGACATATAAACAACTGAGGAGGTTGAGTAACTGTGCCTTTTATTTTAAGTATGAGTCATTATTAGCAAGCCTTTTTCAGAAATACTTGCTTTGTCATGCAGTTGAAAAAAGTCATTTCACCATTCTTAAAAGGACTTTTTTGTAGTCACATTGATCCTAATTACTGACTAAGCAAAATAGAACTATCCTGAGGAAATTAATAAATTACCCTGCCTACTCATTTGTGAAGTACTGAGGTATCCACCCTCAGTTTCCATAGCTACTCATTGTAAATCAGAAGAGGAGAAAAACAGATGTCATGAAGCACAATTAGTGTATAATTAGTGATTGTATAGGACCATCATTCATTTCTCTGGAAAAATCATTGTGCAGCAGCAAACACTCAAAATTTGTCAGGATATGAGAATATGAAGTCTTTAAATTATTAGAATGAAATAAAGACAAGGCATTTATGACAGAAGAAGATATATAACGCATATATCACACTGGAAATCTCAGAGCTTGTCTGACTTTTCACATACAGACTCAGCCTTAGCTAGCTGTTGTCAGGAGAGAATATGACTAGCTTCAAACATCTAAGGAGTCCTTCCCAAAACTACTGTAATATCAATTTCAGCCTTCACTTAAAAGCTTGAGGAATTGAATTCCTCCGTGTTCCTCACAAGCAATACCTGTCCATTCACAAGAACTGCAACCAAAAATCTGAGCCCTCTTCAGCCAAGCACCTATCCTACTTTCCTGCATCTCTAGATCAGTCTTAATCTCAGACCTTTCCATACGACTCCCTTCAACTCCATAGATCCTCTTTTGGCATGTAACCTGAACCTGACAGGGAGCAAAATACCTTGGTGTGGCAGCCAGCCTGGAGGTATGGGCCAGTGCAGGTGTGTTTAGCTCCTCCCTTCACACTAAAGTCAAGCTTTCCCCTACAGCTAAATAGCTGTCTTTCATATTTAAGGCATCTTGAAATCCCTGTGGCATGCTTTATGGAACAAAATATAATAAAATATAGGTATTTGTTGCAGTACTTCTAGATTAAAAAATTATGAACAAGTTTGTCATCAATTGTAATCACAACTGATTACAGCCTACAGAATTAACTACTAGTTTGCAGGTTAGTGAATGCTTGTTTTCTCTAACAGTCAGAAGAAATTCCAATCATGCTGATAGAGCATTAGGATTCTAGAAAACTGGAACAAATTGCTTAATCATAATGACCTGAGTTTTGGAGAATGCAGACTTCTAACAGAGGTTCAAGCTTTGTAGGAGACTCTGATCCTGTATCTTTGCAGCCTGAAACCTCCGAACCCCAAATGTACGCCCAGGCAAATTTGTAGATAGAAAGGATCTACTTTATTCCCCGCCATAGGTAAACCAGCAGGTAGTCTGGTTCACACATCAGGGGAATAGCCCTGACACTGCACAGCTACCAGTCACCTACATTGCTGCAGTACCTTTTCCAGAGGCTGTCAGCTAAATGTGGCCACGCAGTCGTTAACTGGGACCTCTAATGAGGAAATAACAACCATAAACCCAGTGCAACAGAATGGACCTTGTCATGTTTGGATATGTCTCACACCTGCAAATTGGATTGGAAGCTTTTTTCTAAACAACTGTCAAAATTATTTTGGGACTGTTTTCCAAAGGGTAGCCAAATTTGAGGTGCTTCTGCAATATTTGGTCAAAAGCAAAGGGCAAGATGATGTGAAAGTCAGAACCAACACTTTCCTTGTGCAACCAGCTACATGAGAAATACGAAGTATTATTAAAATTCTGTGCATGTGGGAGCTCTGTAGGAAAACCACTTGGTCATAGCAACCGATTTCAGCAAGACACTGAATAATCTTTGAGTCACCTAATTTAACTCTGTAGATTACAGCATGGACAAAGGAATTAATGCAAGAAAGTCAATAGGGAAGATGGTTTAGTAGCTATATATTCCCAAACGGTGCTACTCTTGACAGGCTTTGCTCTTCACTGCTCTTTAAGTGGGTAACAGATGCCCTACCAAAATCAAACACGTGCTGAAATCAGTGAGAGAAATCTCAAGATGAGATTCATCAGAAAATTGTGTCTACAGGCCAGAGATCTCCACCTGTACTAGTCACCTAAGACTATCGCTGTGGTCTGTGGGGAGAAATGGAGACTTCTTCAGAGCTGTTCATCTTATCCAAAGGGACACATATACATTTGGCCAAATGAATTGTAACCCAAAATAGATATTTTCTCTCCATTGAGAAGAGTATCTAGGCAAGACACTTAATATCTGCAGTACAGACAACCAAATTGAATCTTAACCCCTCTCTCCAACCCCAAATGTCTCCAATGGTTGTTGAGAGGCCCTGCATATCTACAAAATAAATTTTAGTTTGGAAGACTGTGACCCTGTGTTTTTCAAAAGAGAGATAGCTGTAAGAAAAATTACAATAGCAATAAAGAATTTGCATTTGGAAACACTTTAAATTCTTGGGCGCCATCCATAAATACAGAGTCTGTCATTTGGAAAACACAGACTCCTTGTTAAATAGTCAACAAGATTTTAATAGCTTCTCACAGAAAAGGTAAGTATTCGGAAAAGGATGTTTTGAGGCTCTGATAGTACAATGTTTCTCCATTTAATTTAACAGAAAATGATTACCGTGAAGACAATGGAAGCACGTGGGTTATTGTACTTGCGGTTGTGCTCTCACTTGTTGGTATTATTCTTCTGATTATTATTATTGTGGTTGTCGTACGCTGCTGTTGTCTAAAGAAAAAAGGTAAGTGGACCTTCACAACTGGTCTATACGTTAAAAAGTATCCTCAATTAGATATAAATGTCCTAATTGTGTCAGCTCTGGTACTGTGCAAAGACCTGTAGGCTGAAGTGTAAGCAGACAGATCCTGCTCTTAACTGTGGCCTGGTTAAGATGCTCCTTACTTTCCCCTTGCTGTTTCTCTTATAAAGTGGTTCCAAAGTGATCAGTGTCAGCCATTCACATTTGCTACAAGGGGGTCATGTTTTTCAGAAGTACATTAACTTTCAGTGATATTTAGTTCCTATGCTGAGGTTCTTTGTTCAAGCATACCTTCAGCGCTGTGTGCTTAATTTCCAGTTTCTGTGTAAGCTGTTCTACAGGGTTGTTGCACAGTTTTGTAAACAGGGAGGAGAGCTGCCCCTGTGGTTGCTGGAACACAGTGCACTCTCTAAGAGGAGCTCTCTAGTAGGTCACATTTTATCTTCCTGCATTTTAAACACTTTTTTATTTTTTTCTTTTCTTTCCCCAAGGGTCTACATATCAAAATGAAATAAGGTAAGCTGGGTGAGGTGGGAGAATTTTTCCTTGTAACTGAACTCTCTCAGGCTGCTGCAGGATGGTGAGAGGGATGTACCACTTTCCATGCCCCACCGCCAGCAGTTCCAGGATGCGTGGGTGCTGCCTTACTGTGTGACCTTGCCTGTTTCTGTATGCACAGCAGGGGAAGGGGGGCCAGTATGCAGTGAAGAGGACTAATCTTAGGGGTGACAAGCCAGGGCCACAGCTCACAGCAGGTTGAGAACTCTGTTCCCACAATAAACTCGGTGAAAAGAATCAAAATATCAAAATCCTGGCCTGTATCAGGAATAGTGTGGTGAGCAGGACTAGGGAAGTGATTGTCCCCCTGTACTCAGCACTGGTGAGGCCGCATCTCGAATACTATGTTCAATTTTGGGACCCTCACCACAAGAAAGACATCGAGATTCTGGACCGAGTCCACAGAAGGGCAACGAAGCTGGTGAGGGGTCTAGAGCACAAATCCTAAGAAGAGAGGCTGAGGGAACTGGGGTTGTTCAGCCTGGAGAAAAGGAGGCTGAGGGGAGACCTTATCGCTCCCTACAACCACCTGAAAGGAGGTTGTAGCGAGGTGGAGGTCAGTATCTTCTCCCAAGTAACAAGCAATAGGACAAGAGGAAACGGCCTCAAGTTACACCAGGGTGGTTTATATTGGATATTGGGAAAGATTTCTTCACTGAAAGGGTTGTCAAACATTGGATCAGGCTGCCTGGGGAAGTGGTTGAGTTGCCATCCCTGGGGGTATTTAAAAGACGGGTAGATGTGGTGCTGAGGGACATGGTTTAGTGGCAACTTGGCGGTACTAGGTTAATGGTTGGACTCAATGATCTTAAAGGTGTCTTCCAACCAATATGATTCTATGATTCTACGATATTATGAAAATCCTGCAAACACTACCTCTCTAATTTAGCAAGCGCAGAAATTACAAACTTAAAATACACCCCTACTGAAGCGGATGGGCAAAGCAATCACTTAAAAAACTGGCTGTACCCCCAGGTGCCCCGGGGAAGGCGGGGAAGGAGCCCTGCCTGCACCAGGCTGGCTACCTGCAGCGTGCCCGGCGATTGCCCGCGCAGCCACAGGGGGTCACTGCGAGCCCAGCAGCGCTGATGGGGCTGCCTGCCGAGGCGAGGGGGGGGCGGTGGGATCCCCCGACATTCCGGCCAGAAATCTCACCGCAAGCTAATTGGGATAGACTAGCGAGCAAATTAGACCGTCTCCCTCACTCTTTTAAGGTTCGTTAGCATTAGACCGATAAAAAAATAAATATATAAATAAAGCCGCCCCGATGATGAGTGTCAACACTTAATCTAAGTGATTATCAGACACACTTGAGTACAAAGCTGTCGGTCGGTACGTTATTGCATTGAGTTGGAAAACGTTAAAAATCATGAGCTGATGGTTATCAGCATTAAGATCCTATTTAACGGCGCCAGTGCAGCTGTGACAGCAACATCAGTGGGGTTATTTGGATTTATTTTTCCTAAGCTTCTAGGGAGTATCGTAAATTCATATTCTGCCTACGCTTGTGGGGCTTTTAATTCCCTATGTCTGTAACAAAACGTTGCACCACCTTGCCTCGCACTTCACTAATACCTAGCTTCATTAACGGCCTCTTGTGGGGTAATTGTGTGAAGGTCTATTGACAGATTTCCATTTATACAGCACTTTATTGATACAAAACAAAATAAGGAAATTAGGTAAACACTATTTTCTCCTGAGAAAATGGTGCTAATTATGCCATGCCATAGCAGTAAACTTCCACGTGATTTCTGAGTTTGTAATGCTAAATTGATCATTTTACCACCTGCAACTATATAAATAGGGCAGGGCTAAATGAGCAGGGAATGGGAGGTACAAATTGCATATTGGTTTTGCTATGAGAAAAGTGCTACTAAGCCTTTTTGCTTGGATTCTGACTTGGTTCTGCCAAAAGTCCTCTTCAAGGGGCAACCCTGCTAAGGCAAAATCAATTGGACATGCAGGGAAACATCTGCCCAGCAGTGGGGACTGGTATGACCGGGTCCGTGTCCTTACCAGGACGTTGCCTTGCTGATGTGAATCTGCACACTGCTTTCTTTCAGACAACCTGAACAGGTCCAGAATAGGGCATAATATTATACTTTCCCCCTATGTCTTTGAATCTAGTCTAGGAAAACACAGTTATATCTTCATGACAGAATGTGTGGGTTTAGATCTCAGTACAGTAAAGTTCCTATTTTCCCATTAACTTCAAACATGAGTTGTTGTACTGACTTCATAAACGTTGCTTACACTTTGAAAGTTAAGCAAACACTTAATCAAATACTTAAGCACTGGGATAGGTCCAGGCTCTATGGCTCAGCTTGGACTTAGAAACTCAGTGTTGACAGTTCTGCAAAGTTTTAGCTCGTGTAAGTCATGACACTGAAATCACAACCATTGTTTACAAACACAGAATTTGTAGGTTTGGTGTTATTTTGTCCTGGGGGGAACCTACTGCAGAAAGAAGAATGATTGTTCAGATTTTGGAAGTTGTGTTGTAGTAGTAGCAAAGAATTGGTGAGACCAAAGATATATTGTTTTACTTTCACATTTATTTTTCACTTGGCTGGTTACCTTTCTGTACCTCCCACACTTTTTTGTAGCTGCTTTCAATTTGGCTACTACACTGAGTTTGTTGAGATCTAAGGATCAGATAAAATAGATAGAACAGTATCACGTAACGTGTGGAGGTGGTATTACTAAACAATTGCTCTTGTCTTCTAGCAGCCATGACAGGTTTCTTAGGGGTATCTAACATGTTTATCTCCTAAAAAAGCCATGTAGTCATAGTTGGCTCGTCAGATTTATGTGTGCATCAGTAATGCTCATCTGAAGCTCTGTGGACGTGCAAAGAAATTTCCACTAAACACAAAAAAGTAAATGCAGCGGTTTTTACAAGTATTGCTAACTGAGAATATTTCCTCCTTCCCCTACAAGTCCCTGGGTTGTCGTAGTCCTGCCATCAATTTGTGCTTACCACACCAGAAATCTAGGCAAAGATGGACCTGGGACTGTCCTGGAGAGGAGTCCATGGTAGGAACAGATGAATAGTAGCATCTCTTCTAGCATAAGAGTTTTGAGTAAAAAGGTACTCTTTTCTAGCTGTGCAGCTATGCAGGTCACTGTTCTGCAAATTCAGAAATGTGTAACTTTAACCAAGGAAGTTCTGTCAACTTCATTGTGGCTATGCTCACTTGTAAAGTAAATTTCAAAGTGAAAGATTAACTTTGGAACGTGCAGATGAATCACTTGGGAGCTAACTGTGGTTATGTGAGATAATATGTGCCCTTCCGGTACCTAAAGATGGGGAGGGACTCTTTGTCAGGGAGTGTAGTGATAGGATGAAGGGTAATGGTTTTAAACTGAAAGAGGGTAGATTTAGAATAGATATTAAGAATAAATTCTTTACTCTGAGGGTGGTGAGACACTGGAACAGGTTGCCCAGAGAAATTGTGGATGCCCCATCCCTGGAAGTGTTCAAGACCAGGCTGGATGGGGCTTTGAGCAACCTGGTCTAGTGGAAGGTGTCCGTGGCCATGGCAGGCGAGGTTGGAACTAGGTGATCTTTAAGGTCCCTTCCAACTCTCACCATTCTAGGATTCTAGGATTCTATGAACATGTTTTGGTTTTGCAGTTTGGTGGGGACTCAGGTCACAAAAATTATGGGCTGTCATAAGTGACCTACATGGTGTTCCATTGTTGGGCCACTGAATATCCTGTAATTCAGAATTATTATTATTCAGATCAAACTTAATTTCCCACCAAATCTATGATTTGGAACAGAGTCTTCTCCCTTTGAAGATTGCTCACTTTATTTTGTGGCTTTCTGATAATGCAGCTGATGGAAACTTTCTAAACAGAATTTCAGAGGTAATACTTATATGGGACAAGATTTGTGCTAGCTAATTACTTGGAAGGCCCAGATATGTTTTGCACCTATTTTTTTCTGAAGACATATAATTTCTTCTCTGTAACCTCCTACCCAGGAGTTCTCATATCATAATGAAGTTCTAATGACAGATCTTTTTGTTTCTAGAAAAGTTTCAGCTGAGAAGAAAAAAGATGGCGACTTGGAAAACAGGCAAAAGCATGGCAGTGAAAATCAGGGATACCTTCCAGAGGAACGGCGGAATGTAGAACGTATCTCAAGTGAGCCTAAGCCAGTAAATTACATATTATCAAAATGCTTCTCAACATAGGCATTTTGGACAACATGTCGAGCAATTACATTACAAGATTTCACAATACTTTGCGAAGGACTTATGCTTGGCCTGAACATCTCTAGAACATTTTGGATTTTCTAGAGCATGGTCCTTCAAAGGTATTGAGAAAATACCAAAGTTCTTTGCAGGTGAATTTAGTTTTAGTCCTAGGTTATTTGTTTGGGGTTTTTTGTTTTTTTTTTTGTTGGTTTTTTTTTGTTTGCTGTGTTTTTTTTGTTAGTATCTTTTTTTTTTTTTTTTAATGCCTTTATTCTTCCACATATCTTCTGGGGCCAAAGGTGGGAGTACTGGATTCCCATATGATAGTCAATTTAGGCAATACTTTGCAGTTGGTCTCAAAAAACAAAAAAATTCACCACCACCAACAAAAAGAACAAAAAAAAGAAAGAAAGAAAAAAAGGCAGTTAGTGAACTATGATTTTACTGATAAATGACTAAGGCATTATAAATTCTAGTCCTCAAGCACAAATAGTCTTCAAAAGCAAATGTAAATCTCCACCAAATCGTTACCCACCACTTGCATTTATAACCACATTATTATCAAAACGTTTAATCAAACACTTAATGACATAAAATTATTGTGCAGTCTATAATCTAGGCATACATCGTTTTCTTTCTAGCAAATAAATTGTGAAGAAATAAGTGCAGTGGAAAGATTTCAAGAGCATGTGGTATTGTAAAATGTAGCAGTTATAAAAAATAAAAGGAAAACTAAGTAAACCTGGACAACCCAATTCTACTGGGTGCTAGATGGGCTCCTTTCATATTTATTAGTGTGCTGGGTTGACCTTGGCTGGCCACCAAGGGCTCACCAAGTCACTCTATCACTCCCCCTTTTCAACAGGACAGGGGTAGAAAATAAGATGGAAAAGCTTGTGGGTCAAGGTAAGGAGGAGAAGATCACTCACCAATTACTGCCAGGGGCAAAGCAGACCTCACTTGGCGAAGATTAGTTTAATTTATTGCCAAATAATAACAGAATAGGATAGTGACAAAGAAAAACAAAACTAGAAACACCTCCCCTACCCCCACTTCTTCCAAGGCTCAACTTCCCTCCTAGCTCATCTACCTCCTCCACACAAGCACTGCAAAGGGATGAGGAACGGGGGCTGTGGTCAGTCCACAACACTTTGTCTCTGCTGTTTGTTCCTCCTCACACTCTTCCCCTGCTCCAGCATGGGTTCTTCCCACAGGATGCAGTCCTTCACCAACTTCCCAATGTGGGTCCTTCCCACGGGCTGCAGTTCTTCAAGAGCTGCTCCAGCATGGGTCCTTTCCATGGTACACTCCTTCAGGAATGGAGTGCTCCAGTGTGGATCCCCCACAGGGTCACAGTTCCTGCCAGAAAACCGGCTCCCATGGGCTCCTCTCCATGGGGCCACAGCTCCTGCCAGGAGCCTGCTCCAATGTTGGCTCTCCACAGGCTGTAGCTTCCCTCAGGACACATCCACCTGCTGTGGCATGGGGTCTTCCACGGGCTGCAGGGTGACAGCTGTCATCACCATGGTCTTCTCCACAGGCTGCGGGGGAATCTCTGCTCTGGCACCTGGAGCACGTCTTCACCTCCCTTCTTCACTGACCTTGGCATCTGCAGGGTTGTTTCTCTCATGTTTTCTCACTCCTCTTTCCCAGCTCCTGTTGCATAGCATTTTTTACCCTTTCTTAAATATGTTATTACAGAGGTGCCACCAGTGCCACTGATGGGCTCAGCTTGGCCAGCAGCAGGACTGTCTTGGAGCCAGCTGGAACTGGCTCTGTCCAACATGGGGGCAGCTCCTGGTGTCTTCTCACAGAAGTCACCCTGGCAAGCTCCCCCCACTAAAAAGACCTGGCCATGTTAGCCCTACAAGTCAGCTAGAGTTTGGCTCACAATATTAAATCATATTTATTCCTGCATGGCTTGTGCCATATTTATGCCATCGTGGACACCAAATAACAGTAATCTTGTATATTTTTCTTACAGGAATTCCCTCTCATCTCTCAGTGCATTCCAAATTTGCTGTCCTTGCTGCAGATTTACATACCAGTTCTGTATCAAAGGTAATTGTAATGCTGATACCTTGACCTTTTATTTTTATTTTTTTTCCACACGGTGTGTATTGTACTATATCCAAACATAGATTTTGGGTGGAGGTAGACATTAACAAGTCAATTGCAGCTGTAATTAGGTAAATAGAATGTCCCTTCAGCATTCCTGAATATTTGATTTGTAAGGACAAGTGCTCTGGGTGTTAGTCTTGGTCTTAGATTGATTTGGGGAGGGGGGAGTGGATGGGAGGTGAAGGAGAAACAACGCAGAATCACAGAATGGTCAGGGTTGGAAGGGACCCCCTGAAATTTCAAAGAAATGTCTGATAAAACTTTGTCACATTTGTTCTCCTCAGCGCCCTGCTACATCTTCCTCCCCACCTCCCAGGCTAAAGTTACGAAGTCACAAACTTCCTCTCATATATTCATACAATCATAGAATATCTCAGGTTGGAAGGCAGCCATAAGGATCACGGAGTCCAACTCCCTGCTCCTTGCAGGAGTACCTAAAACTCAACCATATGACTAAGAGCATCACCCAGATGCTCCTTGAACACTGAACTCAGTCAGTGTCTGCTCTTTCCTCTCCATTGCTTTTTCTCTTTCCTCCTCCCAAACTCAGCTAGGCCTTTCTGCTAGCCAGCATTATGGATAGCCCTGGCTGGGACAGACTTCCCATAGGTAAAGCCAGTTGTCTTTTTATCATTCCTGGGATTAAAAGTCTCCTTCTCTCTCTCCACAAGACCACTTATTACCATTAATTAATTATTTCAGCTTTGCCAGCTGGAGTAACCCTGTCTTGGCTTTTGAGAATTCACCTCTGTGTATATTATACCTTAAACCATTATAATGGGGAGATTTGCTTTGCTCTGCGTGTGTAATAACTCTGGACAGCTGTTATATGGGTGTCTTTGCCAAAGTGGAGGTCTGGAATGTTTTTGTTGTTCTCTCCAGTTGCCAGACTGGAGAAGATGTGGATATAAGATGGAGGCACTGTTGAAGGTGGGGTCTGAGGTTCCTTTGCAAACAAAATCCAGTTCAGATACTATACATAAACATACATTTTATCTGGATCATTTCTTGATTTTATTTTCCAATTACACTTCCACATTGCAGAAGTTGCTTCAGTCAGGAACTTTACACTGATCTTAGAGACCTTTGGTATCTCAGCAGTAAATGATGAAAGTGGAAGCACTCAGCAAACACCCAGTCCACCCTAGAGCTTTGCCCCCTTTCCACATGGCTAACACATAAAGAAATATAGCTCAGTATTTATTCCTCTACTTGTTTTGTTCTCAGCGACCTCCATTCTGAAAGGTCATGCTGGGCTCTCTGAGCTTCTAGCACAACAGCAATGTGGATCTTAATTTATGCCATATATTTGTAAAATACATTTAGCACCTCCATGATGTTTTTTGCCAACATTCTCTTGGGAAAGTGGCAGTGATGTGGTACCGAGTTCACTCCTCAACACAGTGATAACTCATTCATTTTTGAAGAGCTGTTTCAACATGTACAATGCAGAAATCTGTCTTGGGATGACATTGCATATAAATCATAGCAGAGTGTGTCTAGTTCTTTTGGCACACAATGAAATTTAGGATGTACTCAATCAATGATTAAAACAGTGATCAAAGTAATAACAGTAAAAATAATAGCAATGATACTGATGTATTTGTGGCTGGTAGTTATTATGTTTGACATTAATTACTTGTCAAACAAAATACTATCAAAGCAAAGCTGAAAAGCATGCACAAAACAGCTGAGGGCTCAGCGTGGATCTATAACCCTGAGCAACAGCTCCAGACAGTGTTTGGTACGCTTATGAACAGGATTACAGGGCACTGGCTATGTTTACATGCACAAGGCATGTGGCACATTATGGTCTGCTCTGAGAAGCAAAAGAGATTGTGCTGAGGACCCCGTATCCTCCCTATACACGTTTCAGGGGAAGGTGATAACTTCAGTTAGCTGTAGCCATTTCCCACTGACTGGGTGCTCGTTGGTGGTTGGTGTGCACGGGTTGTGCACCAAGGGGGCATAGAGTTGTTCGGTGTCATCTGGAAGGGACTCACTTTGGCTGCTCTCAGGCAGCTCCACAGTGAGAACAAGTGTGTTGTGAGGAAGGACCATGAAGAGACTGGGTTCACAAGCATCGGGTTCATGCTCCTGATTCAAACTGAAACACGAATGTAGGTGCAGCCCTCCACGTCAAATGCTAGATTAGATGGCCTAGGAGGTCCTTGCAGCCTAGCAGCTAGGGAAACGCTGAAATCCGTCGGAGGCATACAGCATAAAGTTGAACCATTTCTGTTAAACCAGTTGTCCCTGGACAGTATTTGATACAAGTCTGTTAGCTTCTAGCTGCATCAGTAACTGCATGCATATTTTTGAAAAATATCAAGAGATAATCTAGAGGTGAAAATTATTTGTAACTGCTTTCAATATTTTGGAGGAATCTAAAAATGTCTTGTGAAGACGAACTATTTCTTAGTTTGAACAGGGCTTCTCAGTATATTGTGATGTCCCCATCTTGTATGTACAAGAGCTGATATAGGTTGATGAAGGTTTACCTTAAATTGTGTATTTGCAGTTTGTGATTTAAGTTTATGGGATTATATACATAGTAAAAATTTTCCCAGACAAAAAAAAAGGTGTTTTTCTTTTACATGCATAACCTTCCATGTTAAGTGCATAATAGAGATTTCCTGGCATGGATGAATTTTAATAAAGTTCAGTCACTGCTGTTGCCAATATATTGCATAATAAACATTATGGTCCTCTTTCATAATAATGTATTTCTTGTCAAGTAGGAGAAATCAGATGGCAAGCCATTTAACTGTTTGCTGATTAGTGCTGAATCAAATGATTTCTTCAGAAACCACCTGCCTTCCTACCCCTGCATTTTCTGAGCACAAAAAGTTGTGTTTGTCAGTTGGCTTTCCCGGCCTGGATACTGGAAACATTCCAAAAGTTTTTCATCTTTATTCTTCAGGACTTTGTAATAAGATATAGAGGGTAAAAAAACAGTAGGAAGAGAAGCTACCCAGAGAATTTTTTCTACAGTGAAGGAGGTCATAAAAAGGTGGACTCCAGCAAATTGCCTCTCTCTCCCTGGATAATCAGGAAAAATGAGCAAATGTCCTTGTAGTGCTTCTATGGAGGTCAAGAAGAAGGAGTGAAGAACCCAGGTCCTCCCTCAGGAGCAGGGTGGGGAGGGAACGAGGAGCCCATCTACTGATGAAAAGAGTCACAGAGACTGACGACCTAAAGCCGTGTCTCTCCACATCTGCAAGGTGAAAGAAGTTAGGATTTCTGTGGTTGGCTTCCTTGTCACCTCATGGGATCAGGATTAACCACAGCAACAAGGCCATAAAATTGGTCCAAATGGGCAAATTTTGAATGGAGAGTTGTAAAATTAGGAGCAGCTCAGGGATGTGGGGACGAGATGAAAATCAGGACAATCTCAGTGAATGAAGATTTTTCAAGTTAGTATTTTGACTGGACAGAGGCAATCATACCTGCTGCACAGCCTATTCCTACCACTCTCAGGAGAAGACTGGATGGAAAGTTTCAGCATGGGTCAGAGGCATTAGGCAGCCTCCCTGGGTCTCTCAGGGTATCAGCTTCAAATTTGATCCCCTCTGTTGCGTATGTAAAAAGTTACAATTTTAAATTATTTGAGAGATTAAGGGAGTCTTTGTATCAAAGATTTTGTTTCCTCAGAAGTCCATGCCGACGGACACAACC
>NW_009649936.1:2621017-2624730 GCF_000708025.1 Charadrius vociferus
TTAGGTCAGCTTTTGGGCATTCAACCTCTTTGAATCAGAAACTAATGCAAAATGTTCACAGAAGATAAATGTTGCCCAGCAATTGCACTGATCAATTCACAACATGAACAAAAGATTTGGCAAATCATCTTAGGGAAAAGTAATACCTCAGCGAAGAAGAAGGGGGGGAAAAGGTGTGTGAGACATTTAAAAAATGATGAATATCGAACTAAATTATTGAGCTGAGGAAAAAATTACTAGCCACTGGAAGAGGAGGCCAGAAGCATCAGTCAGGAGTGCTGGGAGGTCTTCATTCTGATTACATTAGCCAAGAAAAGGTCAAATGGAGAGTAGAGTTACAGGCTTCTATTTAATTGCATATTTTGTTACTGTCAGTGACAGGAGGAGAATGATCCTTACTCCTAGTCCCAGGGCTGAGCTGCAGGCCAAATGGCTATTAGGGACAACAGTCCCATCTGGGGGGCTGTTTCTCATGCCTTGACCCATTTTACAGAGCTCCTTCCAAAGCCCAGGTGCAGTGAAGTGGATCCCTTACCTCGGCTCTAGCAGATTTTGGGGCAGTCCCGCAGACAGTTTAGCCCAAACAGGGGCCAGTTCTGTCAGGTTCTGTGCGCCACCTCCAAGGAACTGCATTTTTTCAAGTCTCACTGGTACAAAAGGAGCTCTGAGGACTGAGCATCTTGCAGGACTGGACAGTCTCCTACACAGGCTTCATAATTAGTCTATTTAATATGCCATAAATGTCTCTATGATAAATCAGAAGACCATTTCATAAGAGGGAGTGAGAGCTCGTTTATAGTGGGCCAGATTCATCCCTGGTGTAATTCAGCTGACTTCAGCACAGCTACATGAGGCTTGCACTTGCCACCACAGCCACACTCTTCCTCTCCAATCCAGAGTGAGTCATGGCTCTGTTAATGGGGAAGGATCTATTTTTCTTCTTAACTACTCCAAATGACACTCTATAAACTGGAAATATTGTTTAGTGGTGGTTGTGGTTTTATACTGGGAAGGAAATGAAGGATGAATTGTAGCTCCATTTATTGCACTGTATATAACTGCTCTGACTCTAAGGATTGTTCGAGAAGAAAAATTAAGCTATCAAAATCAAATTAAAAGGCCAATAAAATAGAAATATAAACCAATGACAGCAAATAATTTTACCCTTACTGATGAAATGTACTGTAGAGTATGTCATGTTATGGTATTAATTGGTCAGCATATCTTGATTAAGAAAGTAATAAATATTGATGACATAGATATAGAAAAGGCAGGTGCAGTTTATAGTACAGTTTTTTGAAGCGTCTGTGGAAGAAGGGGAGGGGTGAAGTTATGTGGGTGGGATTAACCCATGAAGAAATCAGAAAGAATTTCCAGGCTGTATGTCTATTGATGGACAGGGAAATGTGCTGAGTGTATGAAAAGTTGACAGGATGGAACTGGTTTCCTATTTGAAGCAATGGTGTATCTGAATTATTTTGAGGGTATCTGGAACTTTTGGGCGGGTGTTTTCCTGTAAATGAAGTGAATTTGGAATGAGAATTAAAAACTGAGGGCAGGGGGGGGAAATAATCTTCAGAAACAGAGAGCTATGTCTCCCTGATTTTTTGTTCTAACAGTTAGCCAAATGTGTGATGCATGCAGACACATTTGGAAGCACTCCTACAACATTAATTTCAGCAATTTGTTCTAATGCAGTTAGACTTGGATTTTTTTTGGCTGGCTAATAGCAGGCAAAGCCTTCAGTTTATCACACATTTCCACAGCGTCAGTGTGTGAGGAGTTGCCATCTGTCAAATCAATTTGAAGATGAGAGCCCTGTTTCATAATGCCAGATGTGTGTTCATCATTCATACCACTGATGTCATATGGGTTACAGAAATGACTACAACATGATTGTAATAGCAGAAGTCCTGCTTTCATTGACTGAAGATCAGTATTCAAAACATCATTGAAGGATTCACCCCTGAAATCAGCTGATACACATGCTCGTTTTACCTTTTAATTCATCCATGTATTGCTAGTTCTCTTTTTGTCTGGCTGAAGAGCTGGAAGAGATGGAAAGATTTGGGCATGTTTCCCCAACCAAACCAATAAACTATGCAAACCTTTTCCCAGCGTAATAGTCCCTTTATAGTAACCCCTATAAAAAGGCATCTAGGGCAGATGAAAAGTCAGCAGGCAGGCTTTGAAACATGTGACTGCCAAATATCTGTGGTTAACTAGATGCCAAGCTGACAGTACAAAGAGATTTAGAACTACGTAAAAGAAATGCTGACAATATTACATCCTTACTGATAGAGGGGACCACCTTAGAAACTTGCTCCTATAATGCTGGGCTGTGCAGAGAACCACTAGAGTTGTCTTTTGTCCCTTGAATGTGTAGGATGCAGTGAATAATGAAACCATTTTTTTCTCAGACTTAGACTGACAGGTCTAGTAAAGCACTGAACTAATCTGAAGAAGAAACAACTTTGAAACCAAAACGAAGCAGATGCTCTAGCAGCTGTTGCATATCAGGGTTTAAATATGAAATGGTTGTTGTGGTCCTACTCCTCTGCATTTTGCATTTGTAATGTGTTGTATGAGATCTTCTATAGCATCAGAAAATGAGTTTTAGCTCACTGACCAGCAGCCAGCAGCCTTCATTTCTGTGAAGTTATATCCAGTGAACTGCGACCTCAGTGAGGCTATGCTACTTCAGAGAAAGCTCCACAGAAAATGGGCCAGTACACAGCATGAGTTGATTGAAATTCATGAAATTATTAATTAATTGATATAGCACAGTGAGAATAAAATGTAAGTAACTCAGGGCATTTGCTCTAAAGCAAATAACTATGAAAGAGGCAGGAGGGCACAGGCGAAGCGTCGTGGGCATGGTCCCCACCCCCGGAGCAAACTTGCTGCTTGGTTCCTCCTTTGGTGGTGAGGAGAACTGGCATGACAAGTCAGGGGCTGGGTGGCTCATTCTTGCAGATGAGATTTTTAAAGCAAAAGAGGCATGCTTGGGTTACACTTTCCCCAGTGCCGTCAGGGAAGAATTGGGCAGTCTAGATCCAGCTGGTGTGAGCCCTGTGGCTCCCTCCTATTCAAAATCACATGCAAACCAAAATCTTCAGTAGTATTGCCTACTAATGACCATGAACACTGCATCTTTTGACACGATTACTTGGTGAAGTTTCTGATTAATGTCTTTTTTTCCTGTGCAACAAGCTCTGGGAAATATTCCCACCCCAGTGTTTTGCTAAACATAGGATTGAAATAATGACCGATTTCAGGAATTTTTAGAGACAGTGTTCAATGAAGTGCTCTTTGACCCCCTCGGAAACTTTCTGGTTACTCAGTATGCTAACTAGTTCAGTACACTTTATACTCAAAGGACAGTCCCCAGTATCTGGGAATATTTGCTTTCCACAAACATAACGCTTGCCTTCAGCTTTTTTTCAGATTTTTTTTTTTCCATTCTACTTGTATATTTGTTATTTTGAGGGGAAGCAGTAGCAGACAGCTTCTCAAAACCTCTGTCCTAGTGAGAAAGCCTGCCATAGCAGACCTGTAATTGAACAGTCAGGAAATGCCAAACAACTGTTCTGCCATAAATGGAGCAAATCTCATCATATATTAATCTCTAGGGTAACACAGACCAGAGGAAACCTGATGTGCTCTGGAAATGAATGAGTGATGTCTCTGGTGAGTACCAGGAAGGTCTTTGG
>NW_009649936.1:2625058-2627983 GCF_000708025.1 Charadrius vociferus
CGCACGAAATTAAGCGCAGCAGAGAGGTCTTGGAAAAGGTCTCTTGAGCAGAGACAGGCAATCCTGTTACTTCCCAGAGCACCTCTCTTCTCTGCAGAAATAAACAGTAAAGAAGGGTAAATTTAGAAACCAGCAGCATGTTCTAGTAACAAAAAGGGTGGCAAGGGGGGAGAATGGGGGAAGAAAGAGAGTTGTGTTTAAAACAGAAGGCAGCTGTCTTATGAAATGTTTCTAGGATAGTTATATTTATCCCATGGCTTTCCTTGAGGTGCTGGGACTCATTAAATACCAGAGACATGTTGTCCACATTTGTTATCTAACATTTTCCTCTATGGCTTATTCAATAATGTATATGTACCAAATGCATTATTTAATATGTTTAATACTGGAAGAATACCAAGGCAATACAGACTGTACATGATTAATGCTCCAGAAACAAACCACAAGAAGATTGGTCAATAGTTAGGAACCAGCTTGGGCTTGATAAAAAATTTCACTGGGAGGAACACTGAAATTTCCAGTAATTTCCAAGGGCTTGAGACCAGGTGGGAAGTTGCAAGGAAGAGTAACCAGCAGCTAGCACGTACTTGGAGGCAGATAAAACTGGAGCTGGCTGCAGCAAAATATTCGACTGTAGTGTTTCATTTAGGAAGCTCTGTGAAGGTCCATGTTTATAACTTTGGAAGAAATTTTCATTCCTTAGAGCTACTTTGTAATTATCTATGTGAGGTCTCACTACTTCATTTAAATATCCAAAGTGTATGTTTCTTGGATGCATTTGAGAATGAATTTTTCTTTGTCTTTTCCTCTGCAATGACATTTTGTAAAAGTCCGTAAGTAATTAGGACTGGAAATCCACTGCACTGATTTCAAATGAAGATAGAGTTTTCAAAACCCCTGAGCATTTGCCCTGCACTGATACCGCTGGGGCCAGTTTGAAAACAGGCTGCTGTCAGTGGAAGTGGAATCATGCCAGTCACGGGAACTTTAAAAAAAGCCTGCCTTGAATGAACACTGAGATGTTGAGAGTGGTCTTTCTGATGTGTGAAATAGTGGCATGTGTATTGTTGCGATTTCTAATGTATTTGGAAAGCAATATCAGATGTTAAGTTTTTCTTACAGCTTAATGGGTAGTTTCTTTAAGAGAACCAGAGCAGAAACGCCCAACGTCATGTTTTGCTTAAGAATACAGACTGCAGAGTCCACAGGAATCTCTCAGATAGCATAAGACAAATTAATGAATTCCCAGAACTGCCATCAGTGTGTTGCATGTGAAGCTTTTTGTTCTGCTCTTCATCCTTTCCTTTGTATTTAGATTTTGAGTGGGTTGCTGATGATAGATTTCACTTTGGTGTAATTCTTTGGGGTGGGGGTTTGGCGGGTAACCTCCCGAGGACCCTTGCAGGACTGCTTTGCTAGGATTTCTTTTAGTTTTATAACTGCTTTTACTCTCCCATAGGTGCAGCCCCAAAGACGTTCTGATTATCCGATCAGCCCAAAGAAAATTAGAAACGTGACGCTTGTTTAGGATGTACTTCTCCAGGAAATTTCTCTATCAGTTGCATTTTACACGTTTGGATGGTTTTGTGCAATAGAGAAAGGTTAACGCCAGTTCCCTCAGTTTAAGCTATAAGTTATTTTTCTTTATTTCTCATGTAATGAATTAAAATTGCAACCTTTATAATGTAGCATCTTGGCAAAATATTGGATATAAATGACAGCCTTAACTTCAAAGACGATGAATTTGATGGGACTCTACAAGAACAAGAATCCGTGCTCTGGGTCCCAAGGAGATCAACAAAACTCTTATCAGACACAAATGTTAGGTTATCCACAGCAAGATCAAGGACTGGTGCTGCAAGAGATTTATTAGCTCAGAAGAACCGTTTAACAATAACACTGGCTTATACAATACCTACTGCTTTTTTTATGTACTTTATGTACAAATGATAATCTCGAGCTTATAGATCAACAACATTTTTCAATTTCTGTTCTGTAATAAAATCAAGGCAAGTTTTCATGAGGGCTGTTTCAGAATTTCTAACAAAACTATCTTTGGATCAGAAATGAATTTTTCATTTCAATACATTCTTTTGTTAAAGCTATTTGTCTTAAATTTGATGTTGCAGTTTTAAATAAAAACCAATCACCCACATGTCAAAAAAAATCCTATTTTGATTGAAATGCAAAAATCTTAAGATGAAAACTGTGGATTTGAAACTCCTGACTTTTAAGATTTGTTGTTTGAATGCTTTATATCTCTGTTCTACTTGTGGGCCAAGTTTGGCAGCCAAATGACTTGGGTCACAGCAAAAGGTGGTGGCTGGTATTCCTGCTGTATCCCTGTTGTTCCATCAGGGATAGAATTGATAATGACCATGGGAAAGGCACTTTAGCTAGGTGAACCTATCAGAACCTATCAATGGAGCAGATCTGGCACGTGGACACTATATGTGCCTTCCCAATCTAAAAATTGTGATTTCTAGAGGAAATGTTTTGTCTGAAATTTTGTATTTCATAACAAAAAGTTGAAGCTTATTAGTTGTTTACAAAAAGGCAAACTTCTTCCAGAAAAACAGGTTATTTTCAGTGTATTTGTCTTTCTACCCACTCAAAGCATTCTGAATTATTCAGTGTTTTTTGTATGAACCAATGCAGGTGCTCTTTGAGTGCTGAGAGAAGCCACTGCATAGAATTACTTTCAGTGATAATCTGTGCAACAAAAATAAGAAATAGGAAATCTGATCTCAGGAAACAGAAGTTGTTTTGCATGTTTAGCATTTGGCATCTCATTACATTGTGCCAAATTTTGCACTGCTAGTCGCATTTTCAGTCAGTCTGTCAGAACAAGTGCTGAGACCAATTCATGGTCTGCCATATGCAATTGTATACAAAGCTGTTTCAAATTCTGGCCATCTACACTCT
>NW_009649936.1:2628013-2643534 GCF_000708025.1 Charadrius vociferus
CTGTCTTGTTTGGTTAAGGAGGAGCTTTGAAATGCATTCCCATTGAATGCAATTGTACCGACAGCATGGTATGTAAATAGCTATAGTGTTATACAGAGAAAATATAAGCAATTTACATTGTGGAATATCTGTGTTTTTTCCTTGAAATAATCATGCACTGAGAGAAACATCTACCTTATTCTGATACAAGTATTGGTATTGCTGACATCTCCTAGTTACTATTGCAGCTCAAGGTAACCTAAACACAGAAAAAAAATCCACTTTATTAGAGGAATATGCACGGCATGAGAAAGACAGGCCCAGGGTTACACCAGCCTGTGGCTCAGGGGTAAAACCCATGGACCTTTGGCTTTCTGTGCACGTGCATGGTTGGCAAGACTTCTGGTTGTCAGCAAAGTAACCCTGTGGTACAAAAATGGAAACTGCATGGAGGCAGTAGTTTCCCAGCAGAAAATGTTGATTCATTAGAACGTAATCGGAAAAGGAATCAAACTATACTCTAGTGTTTATCTCAAAGCGCTTAGCTTCGGTATCATTCGGTATCATATTAAGCAGTCAACCTAGAGCTGAAGAAAACCTTTTCTCCAATTAATCTATACCCTTCTACATTAATAAAAAAACTAAATATGTTGAGGACATGGGAAAGAGGACATGCGCTCTGAGAGAAAAGACAAACTCCCGTATCACTAATATGGTGCTTTCCATGCTGGGGAGTCCCCACTGAGATTTCCACACTGCGCTACCTGGTGCTTGAAGCTCTTCAGACAATATCAGCAGTGCTTCCCAAATTGGTTTTCAGGTTGTGGTTGGGCAAAAACACCTCCCAGCGCTGCTGTTGAATGAATGAGACCCCTAATCTGGGAACGGTGTGGGAAACCCCTTCCCCACTGATAGCTCCAAGTCAGACATTAGGGGTGTGTGGCCAGGTGACCCTCCAGCTGTGCATCTTGCTTGGGAGCTGGAAAGTGCTCCAGCCTGCCATGCTTACCTCAGGGACCACTTTTCAGCAGATGATTGACAGTGGACAACACACAGCAGCAACAGGAATTACACTCCACTGACTGCACATCCCACTGACTCAAACAAACGAAGGGTTTTTGCACAAATAGGCACCACAACCATGGAAACGTGCACATTAACTAGAGTCTGGAGCTGTTTTCCTTCCTGCCAGCTACAAGAATGCATCCCACACAGCTATGGTATACTCTTAACAGCATTAGCATGAGGTTAAAAATTCTTATGGTGTCCTTGAAATTTATAGTTGGGGGCATTTGTACGCTACCAGATTTGTTTTCTTCAGGCATGTTATACATCCTGTATATCATCTCCAGTACTAGCTGTTACTTATGGTTGCAAATAGAGCTCCACAAATAACAATACATAAAATATAGAGACAATTTTTAGCACACAGGGAATATAAAATATGCAAGCACTTTCAGAAGACACAGTACACTAAAAGTATTGAATTTCAGCTACTTTATGGAGACACCAATCTTGTACACATGCATATTGATTTATAATTATGACTTGAGGGACATTTTAGTAATCTAGAAGTGTCTATTTTTTTACTGCTTGCAAACTGTGCACAGTTTGATAGTATAAAACCCTTCCACATTTCCTTACAAAATATTCTGATTTGAATTCCGTACATGTATATGTGGGAAAAAGTGCATTGGAGATAAACAGTATTTCATTCTATAGTAAAGTTTCCTAAAGTTGTCTCACCATTTTTGTATTTCACAGAACATTCAGGCTACATTTAATACAAAGCCACTTAAAAATAACACTGGCTTCATGTGGAGGTTTCTTTTTACAATAAAAAAGCACCTCGGGTTTGTGTGGGCTGAGCAGAATCAACAGATGAACTCTTACTGAAGGGTACTCACAATATTGACTAAATACTTAGTTTCTTACTGATCTGATTGAATAGAGCTTCTATTTTCAATATTTATTTGGTAGAATGTATAATATGTGGTGCTGCTAACCTAAAATACACCGTTGTTGAGTATTTGGGCCTCCCTGCGACAGAGATGGGAACTCTCTGGTTACTGGCCTTGCTGCTTCTTTCCTCAGAAGGATCCTGCATGAGGCAGGAAGGAAGGACACAGCTTCCTACAAGCTTCCCCAGCAGAAGCTCCTGGAAAAACAGAGGATGGTCCCCTCAAAGTGTTGCAGATAACTCACCTCATTACCCTTCCGTCTCCACCCAAATAGATCTTACCCATCTAAAATGGGGCTCGCCCCCAACTGTCCCCCTCCCTGAATTTCTCTAAATCCCACACCCACATTCCCAGAAACACAATAAAATTAATCCAATAGCCTCATGGTAACTGTGTAAGTAAAATTAAGCAATCAGTATAGACCAAAATGGTTTCATGGTCAAGTTAGAATAAAAAGACTACCCTAGCTGCCAACAGGAAAACACTGCTCCCAAAACACGTTTGGCATCTTAGTACTCTTTTTCCGAACAGCCTCCAAAACCCCTTCTAAAGATGAGGTTGGGAATTGAAATTCATAAAGCCACTCGATATGGAGGAGCACGCTCTCAGTAGATGTGACTTTTATGATTAGACTCTCCTCCTACTCACCACGATCAACTCTTGTTCCCCAGGCTATAAACTACCTGTCTCTTCTTCCCCCTAGGTGACAAGCAGCTTCATTTAACTTTAACTTTCTCTGTCTCTCACTTTCCTCCCTCTTTACCATCCTTTCTTCTCCACAGCTACCAAATATCTTTTCTTTAAACAAAGGCCTAATAGATACATACCTAATTAACACCTGAGCATTTGTTCTGAGCTTGTATTTAGCTCTGAAAATTGCTGCTGCTATTTCAGACCTGAATAAGGGCTTGCATACCTGAAAGTTTGCCTAATATTTTCAGCAATATCAGCTGATCCAATAAAACACATCGCCTCTGCCTGCACGCTTTCTCCGGCCTATGCACACACACCGATGGCTTTGTGTTTCCATCATCCCACCCACCGGGACTTCAGGAAAACACTATGCGAATCTCAGCTGACCTTCCTGAACTTCTGTTGGGAAAAACTGGAGAAAGAAAGAGATGCCAAGTCGGGTCCACACTAACATGTCTGCACCAAAGCTCCTCGGCCAGTGGAAAAATTAGCCCTGTTGTTGCGAAGGTGGGATTTGATCGGAGCGCTCTGCATTGCTGCAGTCTGTAGCTCTGAATGAAGTTCCTGCCCTTCTGCCCTGGGGAATTCAGTTTTCTCTTACCTGTTCCTCACCCTGCTCTCTGTTCTTTGGGAGGTGCAGGTTGGTAACAGTTTATTTACATTATCCTAGAAATCATGGATTATTTATGCTAGATTAGCACAGATAGTTATTTAAATGAATATGGATATTTGCTGGCTCAGAGGATTATTGCAATAGGCTATTCCTTTTCAGCTGGGAGAGTTAATGTCTGGGAGCTCCCAGTGTCATTAGGCATTAGCTCTCATAGCAGAATTCACGTCACACAGATGTTATTTATATTGTTTATTTTCTACTGAGGTATGATCACTCCCTCAAATGAGGCTTACACTAAGTGCTCTTTTAAAAAATCATGTTCCAGCAGAACTCTCTGTTTGTTTTTGTTTTGAGGAAGGAATGCCAAAATCCAGAGAAAACAATACTGAGATGATTTTATTAAAGAAGCCAACCAGATCCATCTCAGCTCTGCCCCCAACTCATTAGCCTCCCATCCCAAAAAGCCCAGGGGCTGCTCTGACCTTGGATCGGCTCATCTGTGCTATTGATCCCCTTAGTCCCAATGACTTTACAGTCAGATACTGATGCTGTGGTCTCAGCTCCACTCTCTTGGACCATGTGTTCATGCACCCTGGGTCTTTCTGCTGCAAACAGGTGTTGCTACCACCCGTTTTAGACTGACTGTGAAAGGATGAAGGGACACTCATGGGTCAGGCCTCCTGCCCCACAGCTGACAGTCTTTCAGAGATGGTTACAAACTGTAATTTTCTTTCCCAGTGGAGTAAGGATTCACAAGCTGGGACTGTTCCATACGACTCTTCTGGGACACAGGGCTTCATTTAGATGTTACCCTACTGTCCTTCCAAAGGACAGGCAACGAATCCTCCTTCATGAGACAATATACTTGGTTTTACTACAAAGCCATACAATTTGTTAAAATGAATGCTATGCCCTTTAGGTTTGTCTCAGTGCTTCTCTTGCATGTTGCAGCACCTGTGCAGAATCCAGTAACCTTCATGATTGCTGGTCCACACCGGAAGAGTGGTGGGGCAGCAATTCCTGCTTGAAAATTAGCCTTACGTCCTCAGGATTGCGTTATATTTGGGTATATAGCAGTCAGACACACTCAAACCATGCAAAACAGAGACCGTTCTGTTAAAATACAAGCAAATTTAGCAGCCATTTTTGTGGAGATCTGCATTGGAAATGTACAAGGCTGCTCCCTGATCCTCTAAAGACATCCTCATTAAGATCTATGTTATCAGCTAAGCCCTTTGATGCTGCCTGTGAGGAGGCAGTACCTCAGCCTGAGCTCTGAAAAGACTTTAAATCTGATCACAGAATCACAGAATCCCAGAATAGTCAGGGTTGGAAGGGACCTCTGGAGATCATCTAGTCCAACCCCCCTGCCAGAGCAGAGTCACCTACAGCAGGTTGCACAGGACGGCACCCAGGCGGGTTTTGAATGTCTCCAGAGTGGGAGACTCCACCACCTCTCTGGGCAGCCTGTGCCAGTGCTCTGCCACCCTCACAGGAGAGGAGTCCCTCTCAGGTTGAGATGGAATTTCCTATGCTCAAGTTTGTGCCCATTACCTCTTGTCCTATCGCTGGGCACCACTGAAAAAAGACTGTTCCCATCCCCCTGGCACCCTCCCTTTAAGTATTTATAAACATCGATAAGATACCCTCTCAGTCTTCTTTTCTCTAGACTAAAAAGTCCCAAGTCCCTCAGCCTTTCCTCATAAGAGAGATGTTCTAATCCCCTAATCATCTTTGTAGTCCTTTGCTGGACCCTCTCCAGCAGTTCCCTGTCTTTCTTGAACTGGGAAGCCCAGAACTGGACACAGTTCTGATCACCGCTTCATAGTCTCCATTTTCGAAATTAAAAACTCAAAGAGGACAAAGAGAGATGCAGTGTCTATGTTGAGCCATCAAAACTCACTGGGGAGGCATCTGAGCTGGCAGAGGAACAGTTACTTTTCCCTACTGCTTTTATCCATTGCCAGAGCAGGGGACAAACACAGAGGAGTGACAAGGATAGCACTGCTCATCACCAGGAGTCCTCACACCTGGTGGTGGGGCAGTCTGCCACTATCCAAGTGGAACAGAGCAATATACTCTGAACAGCAGCTGTAACTGCAAAACAAGTTTAAATAAAATTAACCCTTTTTCCCCCTAAAATTATATATGATGGTTACGTCATGGATTCTGTCATACTGGGGCTATAACTGATTTGTGCAATGCTTTGAAGCATGAGGCAAGGTTTTACTATGGCACTGTGATCCTGTGGCATGGTGTTAGTGTTTTGGTGAAGAAACATCAATTGAGTATAATCTACTGAAATATCAGCAATGTGAAATTAAGACCTAATTATTGACTACCTTACACCTTAAGGTCCTGAAAAGAATTGCATTCTATATTGTATTGTGCAATCAAATTTGAGGAAATTTTATAACCTCGTATTAAATCACAACTCAAGATTCTGTTCCCTTTGTTCATGCAAAATCTTTGCTGATTTCAGTGGGGCAGTTCTATTTTAAAATTAAAAGACCTTTCTTATTTGGTAGGACTATTCGGAGTTACAAATAAACATACGCCTTCCAAAGCTTCCATATGTTATATTTTTTTCCAATGTATAAAGATTAGCTGTGTGTACTAAATGTGTTTACAAGATGCACGTACTAAAGAGGATGGAACATTGGGAGATGCAATGGTTGGAAAGTAAAGGAGGGGGCGACTGTGGTAGCACACATACATTTCCACTGCTCTGAGCTCATACCTAATAGCTGAGGTCTTGGGAGATCTAACGAAATGACTTGGCTTTCAATGCAATTTTGACAGCCTTCATAAGAAGCTTGTCAGAGCCCTGCGTATATCGATGGACTGTAGCCATCTTGCTCAGCAATCCTCCTCTGCAGCCGCTTCCACACCACACATCTAAGGGTTTACCTGCCTGCACTTAAGGTCTGCTCTAATATGGTGATGCTGTGTGACCTGCCATCATGCTTCTGTGAAAACACCCGAGTTGTGGCAAAGACCTGAGAGGAACCTCATCTGGGACCTCTGCTTGTGCACCCCATGTCCCCAGGCTTGGGAGCTCAGTCACCCCCCGGCAGGCAGGCGCGCTGCCCAGCCCTTGCACCTCACCAGCCCTGCCATGGCATCACTTGCCGGCTGGACCTTGAAGCTGCCTGTCACTATGGAGCTGTGTGGTCACCTGGGCTTTTGGCTGACCTGGTGATGGCCAGTGGACCTGCTCTGGTCTTTTTCCCTGGGTCCCATGGGGCTGTGCCCCTCATTGTGAGGACCCGGCCCCCGCCTGCCCTGCTGTCCCTGGCAGCTCGCAACGTGCCCGCCTGGTGGAGCATCCCTATGCTGCTGCTCCTCACACCGTGTGCTGCTGCTGGGCCCTTTCAGAGCTCCGTAGAAGTCCTTAGTAACCTGGAAAACAAACGCAGGGATTCCTCAGGTTGCAAGAAATATTATTTTCAAGGCAGATTTAAAAGTTGTTTTTACAGATGCCACAAACTAAGTGGCTAGGACATCTTCTGTAGTTTCCCACTGGTTACGCATCAAAGCAAGGAGCCATTTAGGAAACCATTTAAGGTTACATTTAGTTCACCCATTTAGGAACAGAGTTACTTCCAGATTTAAGCACAGTCCCACCACAAGGCAGTGAGGCACAGCATCACCATTGGCTGGTCCTGCCACAGGGGCTCTTTCTGCAACGACCGCAGCACTGCCGCTGTCCTACATCAGTCCCAGGACACAGACGGGAGCATCCTCTACCCAAACAGAGAAGCCGGGCAGCCACTCACTTCGTCCCATAACATGGGAGCACAAATAGTCTACCAAGTGGTCATACAGGGAAGAGGGAGAAAAGCCAGTTGTCTTTATTAATCTGCACATCAGTACAGGAAGGCCAGCGCCACTGACTCCTGCCGCACCGCGGTACCAAAGAAAATTTGGTCTGTGTCCAGAAACCTATTTGGTGCAAGTGTTGAGCAGCTGCAGCAAAGTCGCATCTGAACTACGCGTACCTAAGCTGCGCTACTGCAAATAATGTTTTATTTCCCTCCAGAAAAGTTTTCTTTTCCCCCTACTTTGCAGATGATTCTTTTGTCCCCCTCCGCACTCAGCTTGTTGTCACCTCTCATAGCTTTACTTGTTTAATCAGTAACCCACATGCCTCAGAGCAGGTGCCTTGAGTCCTCAGCTGGCTGTGAAGCTCTGCAAGCAGCCACGTGGCACCGCAGAAATAATAAGGAAGGAAATCTATATCCCTTTACCCTCGGTGGCCAGACCGTTGACAAATTTTGCCCTGCATTGCAGATGCGATTCAATTGCAATGAACCCAATCAGAAATAATTAATGAAGACTTTCTAATGCAGATTGGGAAGATCATCCACCAAACCAGGGACGGTTTCTTTCTTCTCTTGCTATATTGCTACACTCAGCAGCTTCACAGCTAATAAGTTACAAAGCCTTAGTTTCCTTAATTTCAACTGCTAATCCCTTTTGATAGGCCAGAGGTAGATGCAGTTAATGTCAGATGATTATGAAGTCATTGATGGTGCTCTGAAATGGAAACTGTAAGAAGAGCCACCAGCTATGGTTACCAATGTTACATTACTTAAGTCACTCCTTTGCTTGTATTTGTTAATTTTGCCGCCGGGTAAGATTTGCCTAGTGGCTACCTATGTCCTTTGTGCCCTTCGTAGCTGCTTAATGATAAAAGTTCACAGTGGGCAAGTGAGTGATGGTGCCCGCCATCTCTCATTGTCGGCGTGTTTATCTTCCAGGGAAGCACTGCCTTCAGACACACTCGTGGGTCATTGACCAAGTTAATTCAAAACATCAACTAAATAGCCTGTAATTGCAACAATTTACATGTAAGTGCCAGGCTGTAACTATACTGTTTTTCCTACCACAGGTGCACAGCGCAGAGTATTCAGCTCACGCTGCCTGAGTTGATGTTATGCTGGAGACCTCATAGGTAAGAGTTCATTGAACTCAGTCTGCTCCGTTTGCTGTGTTTTCTGCTTCGCAAACACAGTTGTCAAATGAATATAATTGCTAGCACGGGGTTGTTAGTTTTTTTCCTGTCAAGGAGCAAGAGGACTCTATGAAGGCTTACAGATCTAACTAAAAGGTCAATTGGCATAATCAACAATTTAAGTAATAAATCTATTATCATGCTTTCAATTTCATTACCCAATTAATGATTCCTTCCCCTGGGTTAGAATTGGCATTTCAATGTGCAGAGCATGGCGATTCTCAATAGCCAGGTACATTTTTTTAATGTCCTTTATGGCCAAGATAATTTATAACACAAAAACTCCAAAGGACATAATGGTTACTTTGTTCTCTAGGCATCAGTCATGTCCTCCTTTAAATTATGAATTTGTATAATGGAACAAGGGGAATAAACATCTAATATTGAAATGGACTTGAGTTGGGGTGTTTATGTGCTTGCACATCTCTTTGTATGATATTAATTGAAACTAGCAAGAAACATATCCTGACAATTGTCTTGGTCACAGTCCAAAATAGTTGCCCCTCTTTTGCAGCAGTGAGGGAGGAAGGAAAACAGGGAGAGGGAGGGAAAGGCACATTTCAGCAGCAGAAAGAAGCTGACTCTCATGTTTTCTGCTGTTGTAAACCAAACCTCATTCATTTGAAATGATTTTGTTTAAAGGCACTACATTGTTTTCCAGTTTTATACTAATCATAATTGCCTTTTCCCACTGAACCCCATACATTGTTGGTATATGGTGCATATGTTAGGGATAGTATTTTGTCACTGCTTTTTAATACTGAATTTAAATGTGGTTTTAGCAGATAAGTAGCAAACTGTGTACAGATGCAGTACTGAGAGTGTAATTAACCATCCTGCTTAATGAGGTATTAGTGAGTATCCCCAAGAGCTTGAGGATATGTATACAATATGCTTTCACCTACTTCTCAGTCCTTGCCCTGAGCAGTGCCTCATCAAATCGAGCTCTCAAGAACAAACAACAACAGAAAACCCCATTAGGAAGTAAAGCTTCAGAATTCATTAAAGATCCTGACTCACCCGTACACTCCAGTGCAGGACTGGCAGGGTTTTCCTCCTGCACCAGGGTAAGAGAGATCCAACATTAGGCAGCTCTTGCCCTCAGGCCCTGTGTTCGAAGGTTTTCTGTCTCCCAGAAAACTTGGGTATACTTCAAAGCAGAAGAAGTGCTGTGGCCTCTAGAGATGCACCACTAAGCGGCACGTGCAGGGGAGGTAGGCACAGCCATCTTCTGATATAACTCCACCACCAAGTAACTACATCGGCTGGTTCTCCACCCAAGGAACAACTTGTGACCAGATGGCAGCAGGAACCCTGACAGTGTGCATTAGGACTGCTGAGATATTCCAGCAAATACAGAAAATGTGCTAGATATAGGAACCACAGTGAGTTTATGGTACATATGGAAGCCCTCTTTACTCATCTGAAATTTGTATAAAAATATTTTCACATATCTAATTCCACGCCACCTGGCAACATAGCAATGTATTATTGACAAAGCTAATACACACTCACAAACAACCAACAAATTTCCAGTCTCTAGCTCAGAATCCCTTGTACACAGTGTCCAGAAATTTCTATCAAATGGTTGCACTACGTTTCCTTATGTGGGCTGTATTTCATAGCTGTTCCTGGGGCAACACAAGGATCTCCACTGAGCTGGGGAACCTGACGACCTCCAGAGATCCCTTGTGTCCTAAATTTGTCTTTGATTCTATGGATCTGTTTGAAAAGTGAAACAAGGCAGCTAAATGCTCAACAATACGGCAACATGCTCTGTAAAAGAAGTGAGCAAGTCTTTGGCCTTTCCTGGATAAGAGGTATGTTATTTAATATCCTTCCCTTACTCAATATCAGGTAAACTCATCTGTTTACAGTTGCATAACATCATTAAAGTTTCAGCTTCTGAAACTTTAAATACAAAGAGATGATAAACTAAATATTTAAGAGAACCTCAGATTAGATTCCACTGACCTTCACAAACTCCTTCGAGTAATTTATATAAATGAACCTACTTATTATTCATAAAAACAAAGTGCCTGCAAAAATGTAAATCCAGGACTACTACTGAATTTTGCAGCTGAGATCAGAGCTAGTTAGTCCATTAGGGCCATAGCCAGTGCTCCACCACACTGCCAAGTTCACTGTAGTGCCTGAACTGCTTCTAATTGACTCAAAATTATTTTCTTTCTGATCATTTGAGGGAGTACACACTGGACTTTTGTTTTGGTCAAATCATAGCGTACCCGGGTAAATGCTGGACCCCTCTATGCTTCATTGCGCTACAGCTGCACAGGGACAAATCAACTACACAAGAATGCATTAAATCTAACTGCTTTTTTTTTTTTTTTCTAGTCCTAAGTAACACAGTGCAGCTATTTTTAATTTCTGCAGCAAGTGTTAAACAAGCTACATATGACTTAGCCTGCATTTTAAAGAGGGAGGATAAGAAGAACAAATTGTAGAAGCTGCACACTGCCAGACACACCACCTGTGAGGTTGGAATTAGGGGATCCTTCAGCTTGGCCTTGTTCTCACCCTCCTCCATTGCCATCCATAGAAATCTTCCAGCTTTTAGGGGAAGGGTTTCTGTGCCAGCTCTTAAGTGTATATCCACAATGGCTAAAAAATAGCTTCGGGTGTTTTCCCTTCCTTCATCTGACTAGAAAGTTAAAGGAAAGGCAGCAGGGGAGAGAGAGATGCTCTGCTAGGACACAAAAGAGGGTGGTCAGTTATGTCCTGAAATTCCCTCAGGGGAAACTTGCCCTTTCATGGTCTGCAGAGAGACCCCCGGGAGCCCAGCCCTTGCAAGCTCACCTTCTGATGGTCCTTTGGAAATACCATTAAGGAAAACTCTGTGCTGAATAAAATGGCACTGCAGTGAGTCAGGACAGAAAACCACATCTCTTTTGTGTTCATGAATCTATTTTAGAGTTATGTTGACCTTTACGAGAACCTTTACTTAATAACACCTGAATTAAAGATACTGGGTCAGAGAGAGAGCACTTTCTAGCAAGGATAGAAGGTGGACAGGGCCCTCAGAAAAGTCATCAACCATTAAACTGAAATGTCACTGTTAGCCCACAGGAAATAGCTAAACGAGGTGTTATTATTGGTAACACAGACATTGTAGAAGACAGATGAAGGAAACAGAACTGAGCATTTCTTTCTGTTAAAAGTAAGGTGCTTTTAGTGAGTGGTCATCCATTCCCATCAGTCAGTTGGGAGTTGCTTTTATTTCCATCTCCATTTTATCATTTCTTAACTTATAAAATGAAAATAATGTCATAAAAAAAGGTTCAGTCAAATTAGCCATACTTATTCATCAGGTTAAGTTTTTAGAGATGCTGAACATGCATAGCTGTTTTTGCCTTGCATACTTTATGTCTCCTTTCCTTTCCGTGCCTCATACTCCCCTCGGCAAACTAACCGTTGCTAAAAGGAGAGATTTAACTCAGTGGCACAGAACGGGCTGTGTTAAAGTTTGGTTTTGGGCCTCCAAGCATGCCCATTACTAAATGGGTATTTCTAGAAGCCAGAACAATCTGTCTCAGTCTGTTGTTGCACTTCAGGCTCAGAAATTTAAAAGTGCTGATCGTACATTTTCCTTGACTAGCTCAATTTCTGAATGTTAAGAAAATATCTTTACCTTGATAAGTGGAAGACATTACATTTTGTGAATAAACCAACTGTAGGAAACTGGTGTAGAAGGGACCTCTTGAAGCATCAAGTCAATATCTCACTTCCTACCTCCAGTCAGCATTGTATGTAATGTTAATTCTAACCAGCTCCATTTAAAAACCAGGTATGTAAGGGTCAAAAGGCCCCAGAAGCTGAGGTTGAGAACTCCAAAGCTTCACATATCCAGCCACAAATATATTTTAAAGAAGACATTTAGTGATAGAGACAAATCCTCCTTTTTATTGACCTTCCTATGTGTGAGTCCTAATGTTGATAAAGTTTTCCCTCTCCAGCTAACTGCTTGGTCTTGATCCATGCCCTGAGCTGGTCCACCCTGTGCAGCAGAGGCAGGGTCCTGCCCTCTGAGAAAATGGAGAACCCCAACATGTATTTGCATGAGGGAAGAGCAGAGATGAGGTATGTTTGCATTTTGGCAGCTGCTAATTATGAATCACTTGACCTGGTGACTTTAGCTTCCTTTTACTGGAATATGTTCTGTGTAATTACTATCAATACAACACTAAAAAGGTTTCTGGGGTAAGTGGAAAAAAAAAAGGTTTTGAATGTCTTGACTTTTTATTCTTTCCTGTAAAATGTCTGGCAAATTTTGGGAGTGCTATGACGCAAAGATCAGAGGTTGCTTTGAAGCCTCTGCTCTGTCTAACGATGAAAAGCAAACAGGGCAGAAACCTTTCTGAACTTCAGCTTTATGCTGTTATAGAGACCAAAAAAAAAAGAATAAATTGAGCAGCTCCAGCAGTGACAGAAGCAGTGCTGGGTGGTGTGCAGTGGAAGGGGTCTTGTAGCACTACCCTTCAGTTTTGGTGAAATAAGTTTTCTGCAGCCAGAGTAGGAAAGAAGACTGTGATCCCTGAGTTTCATAAGGAGGTTAATACCGGCAGTGATGTTACCTTTGCAGTACACATCAGCCCTTTTGAAGCTGGGAACCTTCTATATCCATGCTGGGAGCTGAATAAGGGTACACAAAGAGTACACAAAAGGGAAAACGCTCCCTGAACCCTCATCCCTGTGCAATGGTCAAGAGCCAATGAGACTCTCCTAGAAGTCTTATTTCACCCTGACATAAGCAGCATACATACATACATACACATATACATATATGCAGCACCTCATGCTCTCAGCTTGTACTGGAAAGAAATTTTTTATTTCTGTAAGATGCCACTGAGAATTTTGGGGAAAAGACTTTGATTTTTCCCTCTGTTTATTTAATCCAAAGAGCACAGAAAGAGATGCTGAGCATAGAGAATTTGCCCTTAACCTTAATTTCCCCAAAGTCACTGAAGTAAAGTAAGAGAAGGAGTATGCTTTAAACTTCTTTGTCTTTCCACACTGCAAGTTATAATTGTTGTGAATCTTTCTAATCACATTAATTCCTTTGTCTGTACAGAGATTGAAAATTGTTAACTGATAATTATTATGTCTTTTTACCTTTTAATTAAAAAGTTAACTGTCATGGGTATGTGCCAAGTAACATGTGAATGCTATACGTTTTCACATCCCCTGGCTTCTGCAAAACAAACCCAATCAAAAAGTCAAAACCCACAACACTCTTCGGGCTTTGAAAGGTTTAGGGAATTTGGCTTAAATTGAGAATGGCTTTCTTCACACCAAAGTTAAGGACACATCTGTGAATTACATCCTTCAGAATTCTTTGGCCAGACTGAAGAATTGACTCTTATATTTGGGTGTTGGGTTTTTTTTAGGATAGAAGATGACTCACACTGTACAGTAAGTCATGTCATGCAACTCTCCCGAGAAAAGACTAAATTTTTCCTAATTATATTTGATATTTTTGTGACACCGACAGCGATAAGATTTTGTTGGAACCCTTGACTCATTCCCCTTGCATGGGAACAAGGGTTAGACTGTAACAAAGGCCCTAAGGCCCAGATCTTCAAAGGTATTTTGTTGCTTAACTACCCATAGCTATTAGCTTCCTAATTAAAAGGTAAAAAGGCATACTAACAGGAGTTAAGCCTGTGGAAACTGTCTTTTTTCTACATTTTAATTTTTTTACTTGGGCAAATTAGCTGATAGGTATGATATGACCAGTCATACATCATACAGTGTCTAGGGTTATGCTTGTTAAATCTATTACTATCAAGGAGCAAACCAAAGCCTATAATTGTAGCATATTGTCTCTAATTAAGGTCATGTTCCAGATCCCCTTCTATTTTCCAGCATTCAAAGACACATGGCTTTCTGAAATGAAAGCTTTCCATTTCAAATCAACATCCTTGATTTCAGCTGCAACACGGACTATTTTTTTTTCAGACAGTTTGTGTGAAATTGTTCCATCTCTTTAAAAATTCATAGAGTATAAAACCAGCAAGAGGCATAGGTTTCACTTCAGTGCACCAATCTCAAGCACTGGGAAACCTCAGTTTTCGCAGTCACGGTCAAAATTCAAATATATTCTACCAAAGAGAGTGGCTCTGCTCTGATGAAATATGGAACACCTTTCAAGGCACAGCCATAATTTAATTTTTGGGTTTTGGGGGGTTTGATTTCATTTGAATCAAATTTTGACTGAAAAATATAGCAGCCTAAGCAGTCATCTTCCTCTGCACTCTGTGTTACTGTCTATTCTGGAGCCATTCTGCAGCTAGCCATACTCCTCAGAGAAACACTCCACTTAGCAGACACCTTCAAGGGTGGGATCTAAAGAGAGGCAAGACCGTGCAGTTGTGTGTCATTGCCAGTTACAAAGACTGAGCGTACAAATTAGCAAACACACGGTTCTCCAATTATGGATTGCTCAGTCTTGCAGAGGAGAGCTGCCTTCAGTCCCCTTGCACAGGTGAAACTCCTTGGAAGCCTGTAAGCCTTTCTGTTTCAGGAACCAACTCAGATGCTCTCCTCTCTGCTCAGTCTTTCAGGTAAGTGGGAGTAAAAGGCAGTAAAATTGCAGTCATATGCCAGCAGACAAGATTGAACACATACTGAGTGCAGACATGATGAATAAGAAGGTAATACTTTAATAGTCAATTTTCAGAATATAACGGCTCTTGAAAATAGATTAGCTTAGAACACTTTCTCTATTTAGAAGTGTCACTACTTAGCTGTGCACTTAAGTAAAAGCTGAGCTTTGGGGCACCTTTAAGTTAAAGGATTGCCATAGGTTAGAGAGGCTGCCAGCAAAGGCGTACCTCAAAACTAAAACTTGATGCCATCAGACAGCATAAATGACGAATATAAATAAAACAAATATTAAGGTTATCTTTATTCTAAAAACCTTCTGAAAATTCAAGTTGCTGACGCATGTCCAGAACTCAAGATATGTCAAACTAAGCTGGCTCATAAACTAAAATGTCAGAGCTCAGGTTGTACCCAAGATTAGGATGTATCTGTGTTTCTGTGTTTGTTCAAGAGCTATTAAGTTCAGTAGGTCCACGCTGAGAAGTAGGAGAGCCACATAATGTTTCAGCCCACAGTTTGTATCTAAATTGCTCTGGTTGGCTGTGGAAATTTTCTCCAGTGTATGAGACGCAAACCTGGGAGGCAGGGAACAAGATTTGTTCAGAGGGAGAGGGAGAGAAAGAACAGATGCACCTCT
>NW_009649936.1:2643559-2648019 GCF_000708025.1 Charadrius vociferus
TGAGGGCAGCTTACGCATCTTATACTGTGACTGTATGCTGCAATATATGCAAGTTGTCCTCAGAGCAGAGAGTCATTGCATAGAGGACACTGTCATCACCATCAGTGTCATTGCTGTAGAAGAGACCATGCCTGATGCTGTATTTGAAAAGAGTGGCACCTGGCTATGAGCTCAAATTTAACACAGGAACCTGAGAAGGGAGGGATTTTCACCCTCCTCCACTTTTCCCACTAGCTCATCCGGGTAGCTCATTCCTCAAAATGCCAGCTCACGTCAATCCTGGGCACAGGTACTGAACTGGGACTGGAGGGTTGTCCTGCAGTGGGTGGGCGCTGCAGCGAGGGGACAGGCTTCCCCAGACACAGCTCAGTGTGCTCTCCAGTGTGCCTCTCTTGGAAGCTGAGAAATCCTCAAAACAGGTCAATAGATAAAAATGTTATATGTTCCCCTGCTGAATCTAGTGCAAAGAGCCTTCTCTGCTAACACACTCCTCTGTGTGCAGTGGAGTACAGCCTGAATTATTACCATGAGATTTCCTGCTTGAATTTGACACATTTATTTTGATGGTGAAGAGTGAGACCAATAGGACTCCTATCAATGTCTCAGTGGTCTGTATCACTTACCATGTGACTGCGAGCGCTTTGGTCAGAAATACCTCTTTAATAATTTGTGTTAGCATTGTGCCTTGAACCAATAAGCTGACAGACCAACAGCACTCCTGTCAGAGTATGAATACTAATGCAACATACACACAATTACTTTTCACTGGAAAATGTTGTCACATAATACAAAAGCTTCTTCAGGGACTGAACCTCATCATATTTAGTTTGGGTCCTTACACTGTACTGACATTTGTGAAGATGCAGAACAATCTGCTACTCATACAATGAACTCTTATTGTGCTTATTGCGCTCTTGGTCCACTCACAAGACCTGGGGCAATTAATGTAAAATGTAAAAAATGCCAGATGCTGGTGGAGGTCCTGGGAATATCACCGTAATGAAAGAGGACCAGAGTTGATATTTGAAATGGGGTCTTTGCCCTCTTTTTTTTTTTTTTTTTTTTTTTTTTTTTTGTTGCTAGTAACCAGCAACCCAGAGAAGCCTAAATATCATACATTCATGCATTTGGTGAAGTGATGCTTCTCTGACCACCTTGTGCCATGAACTGTTTTTTAAAGGAACTATGCATATTTGCAAACACAACACTGGCTCAGGTTGAAGACCAAATAATAGTCGAATAATGTCACAAACTGCAAATACGCCACTGTGTTTAACAGGGCAAATGGAAGTTCTCCTCCTGCTGCTGGATCAACACCACATGGGTTCACACAATACTGTCCACCCCTCTACTTCCCTGCAAGACTGAGATCTCAGATATCCACTGAAAATCAAGACGCTGAAAGTCCTAGAGGCTGACAGTAGTCATCATGTCAGTGACTGAGAAGAACTATGCTGGCTCTTACCTTGTCAGGAGCCAGCAAGTTTCTCCAGAGCAAGGATAAATCACAATTTAGCATTTTATTCCTGCCCAGCAGTCAGGGCAGCAAGTTTCTGAGCTGATACAATAACGTGTTTATTAGTCCAAGTAAATGGATATGAAGGGATTCACAAAGGTAGGCAGGCTGGGTCTTGCCCACCTGGGAAATCAAGTGAAATAGAAGGCAGCACTCTTTCTTCAGAGAAAATTTACCTCCTTCTCCAGCTGAGGACTCCAGTGCCCATCTTCAACTCATGCCCCCAACTTCCTCTGTTTTCCTAGCACCCTGAAGGAAGCAGGAGGCAAACCATGCATCTACCACCCTCCTGCTGTCAACCCCTGCACCAGCTTGTGTCACCCCCATATCCACAGCCCTGTGCGGGCCTTCGTGAAAAGTCTCTCTACATTTTTCTTATATGCCCCCTTTAAGTATTGAAAGACCACAATAAAGTCTCCCTGGAGCCTTCTCTCCTCCAGGCTGAACAACCCCAACTCTTTCAACCTGTCCTCATAGGAGAGGTGTTCCAGCACTCTGACCATTTCTGTGGCCCTCCTCTGGACCCGCTCCAACAGGTCCGTGTCTTTCCTGTGCTGAGGATGCCACAGCTGGATGCAGTACTCCAGGTGGAACCTCACCAGAGCAGAGTAGAGGGGCAGAATCACCTCCCTTGACCTGCAGGCCGCGCTTCTTTTGATGCAGCCCAGGATGCAGTTGGCTTTCTGGACTGCAAGCGCACATTGTTGGCTGATGTCCAGCTTTTCATTCACCAGCACCTCCAAGTCCTTCTCGGCAGGGCTACTCACAATTCCTTCATTCCCCAGCCTGTATTGATACCGGGGTTTGCTCCAACCCAGGTGCAGGATCCTGCACTTGACCTTGCTGAACTTAATGAAATTCACATAGGCTCACTTCTCCAGCCCGTCCAGGTCCCTCTGGATGGCATCCCTTTCCTCTAGTGAAGCAACTGCACCACTCAGCTTGCAAACTTGTTGAGGGTGTCCTCAATCCTACTGTCTGTGTCATTGATGAAGATATAAATCATATTGGTCACAGTACAGACCCTTGAGGGACACCACTCATTACTGTTTTTTTCTCGGATACTGAGCCATTGACTGTAACTCATTGGAGGCGGCCATTCAGGCAATTTTTTATCCATCTAACAGTCCAGTTGTCAAACCTGTATTTCTCCAATTTAACAGTAAGAATGTTGTGGGGAACCATATCAAAGGCCTTACAGCAGTCTAGGTAGATGACATCTGTAGCTCTTCCCTTGTCCACTGATGCAGGCACTCCATTGTAGAAGGTCACTAGATTATTCAGGCACAATTTGCCCTTAGTGAAGCCATGTTGGCTGTCATCACCTCCATGTCTTACATATGTTTTGATGTCTTCCAGGAGGGTTTGCTCCATGATGTTACAGGGCATGGAGATGAGGCTGACTGGTCAGCAGTTCCCAGGGTTCTTTTTACCCTTTGTTAAAATAGGTGTGACGTTTCCCTTTTTCCAGTCAACGGGGACTTCGTCTGACTGCCATGACCTTTCAAATGTGATGGTGAGTGGCTTGGCAATTACATCAACCAATTGCCTCAGGACCCTGGGATGCATCTTGTCAGGTCCCATGAACTTGTTCAGTTTCTTCAGGTCATCGCAAATGTGATCTTCACTTTTGATGGGAGGGCTTTCTCCCCTTGCCTTGAGATTCAGGGGCTTGACGGATGTGGGAAGACAGATTAACACTGAAAACTGAGGGAAAAAATGTGTGGACTACCTCAGTCTTCTCCATGCTGGTTGTCCCCAGCTCTCCCATTTTATTTACCAGGGGAGTACATTTTCTTTAATCTTTCTTTTCTGGCCAACACATGTGTAGAAGCTCTTCTTATTCTTCACATCCTTTGCCAAATTCAGCCGCAACTGTGCCTTAGCTTTTCTGATCCCATCCCTACACATCTGGGCAGCTTCCCTATATTCTTCCCGGGATACACATCCCTGGTTGCACTGCGTGTGGAGCCTCCGCACCCTCAGGTGGAGGAACCTAGTGTACTTCTGCTGGGGAAGAGCACTGGGAGGGGTGCATGGCCAGGCAAGGGCAAGGTAGGCATTCAGGCAGGCAGAAGACTGAAAGCCATGGCAGCAGTGACTGCAATGGGATGGCTCCATGTTCCCCTGTGTCACTGTGCATCTCCTGGTGGGTGGTACAGGAAAGTGAAGCTGCAGTGCCTGTGCCTCTGCAACTCAAAGTGGAAAGGCAGTTTCCAGAAAAGTTTCACAACATTTATTTCAGTGTCCCTATTAAGACTGGCCCTGAACATAGGCTTCGATGAAGAGAAGAGGCTGCTGCAAGGTAGTCCCTGGAAGCCGAAAAGTTTAGCAAGTTTCTTCAGCTCTCCAAAATAGTGCATTAACTTTTATATTGATTTGAGAAAAATTTGAGGGAGTTAAATGCATTCCCAGAGCAAATTGAATCTATATTTCTCCACAGATACATGAGTCAGAGCATCTGAATGTGTATTGCCAAATATAGTAATTGTGCTCCATCAAAAGATGGATGCTGGAGTATAACAGCACACTTTCCAAAGTTCTGTTTTAATTACTTGTTTAGAGAAATTATCAGAAGGACTCTTTTCCATATACCTGCGAAAGCAGCTAGATGAAGAAATGCGATATATTTCATCAGAAATGGCAGTGAGACTCACGTTATGACTGGCTGAGCTCCTCAGTAATAAAGAACAAAAAAGCCAGGCGGTGAAGACAGCAGCGAAGCTTTGACTATGTAACCCGACCTGTACGCATTAATTTGCGTTTTCGGGCTACCCCCCGCACACGCTATTTGCGGGGCTGCTCCCACCCCGAACCGGGCGTCGGACTCCATCCCCAGCTCCCAGGCAGAAGTCGCAGTTGCTTCCCTCGGTGACGGTCCCTTCTCTCTGCAGGGATGCTCCGGGACACCCCCCACACCCTCCCCAAAAAAAAGGCGGGGGGG
>NW_009649936.1:2648501-2654134 GCF_000708025.1 Charadrius vociferus
GGGGGGGGCAACAGGAGCAGTCCCTCGGAGAGCGGCCCGGGAGGTTGGAGGGTGGGCAGCGCTCGGCGTTGAACGTAACCGTCCCTTTCCAAAGGGAAAGGTGGGGAGGGCCGGGTGCTTCCCGGGCTGAGAAGCCGGTGAGGGTCTGCTGTGCAGAGCTGGTGGACCTGAGGGAGAGGTGACTCTTTGCTGGGTGGGGGAGTCTGAAATACGTATCCTGAAATATAACCCCTGTCTTCTGATAAGCAGATCTCCACAGGTGTGTGTATGCTCCTTCGAAGCATGAAACAAGGTGATGTTTTACCCTTTGAAGGACCATGTGCACCAGTGGAGAATCATTTACTTAAAAACCCTAATAATTTAAAGATGTATTTAGTGCTTTCCTATGTGGGAAGAAGGATTTAGTAAGTTGTGTGAAAGTTAAATGCTAGAGCTCATGGAAAAAAATGCCCTGTTTGTAGTTGGATGCTGATGTAGGCTTTATAAATAGTGTCCTGGGAAGGATTACAATTAAGGAAAAAATGTAAATAGTGCCAGACATGTAAGGATCACTTGTACTGTTGTAAACAAATAAGCTGAAAATTTTCACTTGTGTTTTTTGCAGTGGAAAAGTTCTCTGGGGCAAACTAGTATTTTTGTTATTAAAAGTGTTGCTGGGCCGGATGACTACTTGACAGTGCAGTCAGTCAAATGCCGGGCAGGTTTGGCTAGCAGATCCCACATTCTCTAGTGCAACTCTTTCTTTGGGAATCAGTAGAGATAACTGTAATTACACCTTACCCAGCACCTATTTTTGGAGGCTATTTCCTGTTATAAAAGACCTGTTAGTTCATTAATGAATGGGTCTTTCTTTCTTAGCAGCAAGAGTAAAATTAAGAGTGACACCAAGGAAGTTCTGACTGGCTGTTGTGCAGGTGTTAACACTCTGCTGTATCTTTACAGGAGGTGTAAACCTGAGACAGAGTAACATAGTTGCATGGTCTCTGGTTCAGGGATTTAGGAGGAGAAGCTTACATCTTGGCTTGCAGGTCAGGCTACGTGGGGAAAGCAGAGGAAATCCTCATTGTGCTATTCTGCTTGCAGAGACCAGGCAGTGCAGCCGTAATGCACCAGACTCTTCATGACTTCTCCTTGGCTGCTTGCCTGTATTTGTATCAACTGGATAGAGTTCACGCGGTGTAGGGTGTTTTGTAGTCACTGTCCTTTTGTCACCTGGGTTAGCTGAAGTATTCTGTGAGATGCAGCACTGCTATTCTGCTCCTTAAAGATAGTGTGTGGGGAAAAATCTGCTGGTGCGGAGTAATGATTGGGTGATGCTGTTGTACTTACTGTAACTGTGCAAGGCACTTTTTTTGGTAATAGTCCTGTGCTGGGTTCTATTTGATCAGTAATTACCCTTTCATAGTTTGAATTAGACTGTGAGCATTGTGGATGTTAAGTCCCAATGAACATCAAGATCATCCCTAATACCGGCATAGGGGTTCTCTATTCGTAGTATGTTTCCTCGTTCCTCACAGAACAGTATTCCTAGCAAACCCTCAGAGGTGGAAGTGATGACTTCCTCTGGTGCAGCACTAAGCCCTGCATGTATGACACTTAGCACTGTGCTCAATGTCTTCGGTGCTACTGTCACTGTCATTCAAGTGACAATATTGGCAAGTTTATCACTCACAGGTCCACTGAAGAAAAGCTTCCTTGCTGTTACTTGCCTGTCTGCTATTACTCAAAAGATGATTCTTTTCCCAATATGCAGATGAAAGCAACCGGACCACCCCAAACCACCTCAGTGCAAAAGGCCGTTGTTAAAAAATGAAGCAAAAAAGATTAGCAGAAAGCAAGCTCCTTAAACATCTGTTTGCTGTATTTGGATGGGGGTCTTGGTGGATTTCACTTGTCATGCTGTAACTGAAAAATATTTTCATGTTCTTCATTTTAATCTGCTAGAAAATCTAAGGACTGGGTGATTGAAAAGAGGCTCATCTAGAGCCATCAAAAGATTATCCCAAATAGAATGGTGATGGCAGGGTGGGAAGGCTTTTTGCTTTTTGTTAACAATCGTCAGGATTTGAGCGGAGCTTGAAATGCAGTTGCAGAAATCTCTGAAGAGAGCTTTCATATTGCACAAGTCATTTGGTGAGACTTTCCATGGATTCTTATTTTGCTGCTTCAAGCAAAATTAACTTAGTTCCTGTTTATGGGCAGTGATTACCAGCTTCCTGGTGGAGAAAGCTGAACAGGAAGCAGCCATTCTATAGCACTGTTCTATTTGCTAGCAGCTAACTCATTTTTTTTCGGGAAGGATAAAGACCTTTTCTGCAGAAAATCTCTACACTTCTCCCTCTGCAGTATTTGTCAAAAGAACATGTTTAAGATGCTCTGTCTGCTGGGCAGAAGTCTGGCACTGTAACTAGTTACAGGGAACTTGAGGTGTAAGAGTTTACCTGGTGGTATTGCAAGACATGGTTGGTGCTTCTTGCTGCTTGGTTTTGGTGGCAGATAGATCACTTAGCTGTATGGGGAACTCCTCAGAACATCATTATACACTGAAATGCATTTTTTAGGTGTTGAGGACAGATCTTCAAAGCTACTTTAAATAACTGAGGAGCCTTTGCTTTTGGTCTATAGGTGTGTTCTGTTGTTTTGAATGAGCCTAGAGAGAAGGAAAACATCAGCTGCTGTCAGTGAGCGTCTGTGAGGTGTAGCCCTTCTTCCATTAAAGATCTCTGGTCACATAGGATGAAGTGGGGGAAGTAATCTTGGGTGATGGGCTTATAGACCAATGCCAAATTGCTATTCACAGCCAGCAGTTTCACCAGTGAGCCTCTAGACTCAGAAACTGGTGTAAACCTGATTGACCACAGGGAATCCTGTCATCTTATCAGTTGTTTAACTATCTGACATGTTGCAGCTGATGTCTGGTCATGGTGACAGTATTCCCCTGGCATGAAGGTTCACAAGAAGCGTTTCATCACACAAACATTTTTACAACAGTCACTGCCACTCTTGCCTCCTGTATTGAATGATTCTGGCTGTCATCAGGAGTCAGGTCTGGACTTGGGAAGGAGCACACTTAAACAGTATGGTGTTATAGCCCTGGATCCTGTTTCAGTGGTTCAGGAATGAAGCGCATGTGTAAGGGGTTGCAGTTTAAAATAGCATTAGCAGAGATTGCCTTGTTGGATGCATTTATTTCCTTTTGATATTAAAGGGTCAGAGTGTATTGCTGGGGTAGGGGAGGAGTTCAGCTTTAATGTGTTATTTAGGTGACTGACTTTGGGAGAGCCATTCAGGAAATCTACCTAATCAGCCCACATGCCTGAGGCACCTGTGACTTAAGAACTTGCATTGGAAGAGCCTTACACAATGTGAGTCAAGTGCTGCACTGATTGCCAGGGTGCTGATGCACACCACCTAAGGCAGGGTTTGAGCCAGCAGCTTTATATATTTGAGGAGCAGCCTAGCTACCAGACAGTAGCATGAATGTGCTAGCTTCCCTCTTGAAACAGGCATCAAACAACCAGGCACATGAAATTCATAAGACACAGGAGGAGAGCTGTTAGTGGTTTAACTCTGTGGAGTGGTTAGGTCCCTTGGTTAGGGACACTAAGAGCTGGGGACTTGATCTCTGCATAAATGTAGGGTTTTTTTGTTAGGCTTTGAATACAAAGACCACCGGGTCTTGTTTCTTCCTTGAGCTACAGCAAGCTCTTTCCTTCTGCCTTATGTTGCCTCTGGTGTCTTGAATCCTACAGCTTCTGCTATGTTGTGTCCACCTTAAAAAAGATCACAAAGGGTGCTCCTGTGAGCTGCAATAGAGGTGTGCAGGACATTGATGTGGGATGAGCTGCAGGCAGCTCTCCTCTGCAACTTGGAGTACTGAACCTTTATTTTGGAGATCAGATCATCCTGAATCTTTGTTTTGGAATTCAAATCACCTTCAGTGGGATTTACTTAGGCAGCCAACTCAAAGATGGAGGCTTCACTGGAAAGGTGACATAGCCTAACACTAGGGTCAAAGGTTTTTTCTGAAATTTGAGCTTCACCAGTTGGTGTGTGGGGAGGTGACACTAATCGCAGAATCATAGAATGGTTTAGGTTGGAAGGGACCTTGAAGGTCATAGAGTTCCAACGCCCCTGCCATAGACAGGGACACTTCCCATTAGACCAGGTTGCCAGAGGCCAAATCCAGCCTGGTCTTAAGCACCTCCAGGGATGGGGCTTCAGCAACTTCTCTGGGCAACCTGTACCAGTGCCTTACAACCCTCAAAGTGAAAAATTTCTTCCTAATGTTTAATCTAAACCTGCCCTCTTCCAATTTAAAGCCATTCCCACTTGTCCCATCACTACATGCCCTAGTAAAAAGTCCTTCCCCAAGGCAGTCTCTGCTATGGCTATTTTCAAAACTGGTAATACCACATGGCCTGGTGTTTTGGGCATGCCCCTAAGCTGGCAGAGTAAGAGGGTATCGGCTTCTATCCAGGTTGAGGGAGAACCTGGAATATGTCTCTATCACTCTGGACATGTGTGGTCACCAGGAGGCTGTTAGAAAAGGAGAGGGGCCTGGCCAAGTGTGAAATGTTAGGCATGTGTGGAGGCTTCTACCTGAAACTTAACAGCTTCAGGTAGTTAAATGGGAAAACTGAGGTTCTTTCATGGGTTGCTCTCCTGAGTTCAGTTGAATCTGTTCCACTGAAATGGTATTTAGGGTCTTAGAACCAGGTGTATTTAAACACTGAAATGAGGATTGCACACCAATAATTGTGGTATCACTAAATGAAAGAGCTGGTGTTTGCAGGGGGAAAACATGCCATGTTTGTTTAAAGGAGCTCCTGTGTGGTGCCTGTGGTCCTGGGGGTGTCTGGGCTAGCCAGTTGTCTTAGGGGGGGCCCTTCTGGATGCATTTTTCAGATACTGCTGTGACCCTCAATTGTTAACTACTGGCCTCACTGAGGTTATACCCATAATAGGTACAAAACTGTAGATCTAAAGAGTGCAGTAAGAACATGGCAGGGTGGAGGAGGAAATTCTGCAGCTGTTACAGGATGGGGGTGGGACAGATAAGGCACATGAACATAAGTTTTTAATTTTAACTCACATCTATTTATTAGCTGAGTGGTAAATTGCAGCTCAAAAGAGGAGGAAGAAGGGAGAACAATAAGTTTTAGATCTGTCACTTTGCCTACTCCTTCCATCAGTGTGGTTTCAGTGGGATCAAGCATCTTCTGAAATAGCACATAGATCAATTTCCAACATCACTACTTAATTTGGTGAAACTGGCAGACCTAGTGTTTAGGAAGAAGCTCACTGGTTTTCTTGCAGTGTATAGTATGCCAACATATTCAAACAACACAATACTTAAATAAAGAACAGTTAGTTTTAATAATATGCTTCAGATACTGTGTTCCTTGTAAAAGTGTAACTTAAAGCAAAAGCTTCTGCATTTGTAAAACAGGGAAACTCCAACCTTCATACTGCAGTACTTGAGAATAGAATATAATTTCAGGTTGCAAAGGCATATTAGTTTCTAGTCCAATATCCCTAAATTTCTAATGCATTGCCAAGTTCAGAGTCACCTTCCAACAGTCTCTACATTAACTAGAACATGCTTATGACAAAATGTGGTGTATGGTAGC
>NW_009649936.1:2654179-2666317 GCF_000708025.1 Charadrius vociferus
GTGTGTGTTTATTGATTTTTAAATACAATATTTGATTTCTGGGCCACTATTTGCTATTGTCTGTCATCCCTTTTTTTTTAGGGATGACTTGGAAAATGTGTCTCAGTGTTTACATGTATTACCTCTTCTCTGTAACTTTGCTACAGAATAACCTGTAGTAGAGTGGCTAGGCCTAGACACTGGGTATGAAAATCATGAGACACCCACTTCTGGCTGAAGAGGATTGGGAGAAGGCAGCTGTATGCATCAGAGGAAAGCTATGCCTTCAGCCTGTCTGTTGCAACAGAGCCTTAAATTCACTGAGCCATGTAATGCTTTCTTCTCTGCAAGGCATAGGATCTTCTAATGAAGACAAATAACACACATTCTCCCTCTTTCTAAGAAAAGGTGTTGTGTTTCTTTTTCTTCAGTTGTTTGGACATTAGGTTTCTAAATAAAAAAAAGACATAGTAGATAAGTGGAAACTAGGTCACATCATAACTAACAAATCATTTTTCCCCTTCTTCCTCTACTTTTAAGAAAACCAGTATTTATTTCTCATATGGAAAGAGATGGAAGAGACAGACTATATAGGCTACCTTTCTCTTAATAGGAAAATGGATGGCAATCTTGATAGAATAAGCTCAGAGTAAGCAGCTGCAGAAGAGTTGCAATTGTGAAACTTATGATTAATGACAGGTTCTGCGGTCACAATTTATCCCTACTCTCCCTGTCTGCTCTCTGAGACCTGACTAGTCTACTTATAGGTAAATTGGGCAAGTGTCACATAGGCAAGGTCTTTGGCTGGTGCTCTCATCTGATCAATTCATACCAACTGGGATATAGCCTTATTTATGCACTAACATGGAATTTGGAGGAAGAAGCACAACTTTAGTAAGAGAAGAAATGAAATTTGCCTGCCTACCTGCCTTGAATACTAGTTATCACTGAATGACTTTCCTCCTAAAGACAGAAGTATTATTTTACAGACACTGAATGTTCTTACATTATCACCTTACTATATAGTGCATGAAATGTGACCTGAAACAGTGCTGCAGCTGATACTGTGAGTACTCTGACAGTAGACAGAATAATGTTAGAGATCTCTCTTGTTATAGCTGAAAGTAAGAAACAAAAGGGGGAAAAAAAAAACCCACCTGTAAAAGGTGGTGTCCTTCTTGTCTGATTTGGAGACTTCAAAGATTCCTGGACTGAGACAGCAAGCTGGTGAGAAGGGTGGCACCAGGTATAAGGGCTTCAGATTTTCCAGTGTTTGGAGAAACAGAGCTATAAGTATGGCAAAATGTATGCAAGTATATATTTAGTGGCATTAACACGGAGTCTTAGCATCCAAATGCCTGACAGAAAGCTCTGAGCTGTTCTGTCACCAGCCTTATTTGCTGCTCCTTGGCTGGCAGGTTTGATTCTAGCTGCGCTGTGGAGCCTGCTGCTGGATAGTACCAGCAGGACTAGAAAGCTGCAATAGTAGAACCAGAAAAACCTGAAACAAACTTTCAGGTTATAATGGTTTAAACTTGGAAGGGGTATGCACTGCTGTGCACTTGAGCAAGGGAAGGTTGTGTTGGATCACAGCACAACATAAGTGTTCTAAAAGTGAACAAGAGAGATCTGTAGGGATCCTGGCTAGCTGTACATACTGGTGAAGATGTACTTGTAGGGATTTTAGGTTCACCTTTTCTGGGAATGATGGAGCATAATTCAGAAATGGCCAAGCTAGCACTGACTAGGGCTGTCCCTGGAAACATGACAACTCCATGTTATGCTAAAGCTTGTTAATCTTAACAAGAGTTAGCAGGCTCCTCTAGAGTGAATCAGTGAGACAGCTGGAACAGTCCTGTTAAGTCAGCATCTCCAGTAGGAGCTAGTAGGATTGCACATGAGAAGCAGCTTTTCACAGAAGGTACCTTAGTTTTGTAGGGGGTGGAGAAGAACTTTCAAGGAAATTAGGGTTCTGTACAGTCTCAATCACTGGGCAGAGTGTTAGAAAGCAGGTGGTACCCATTGCTAATGCATCTCTGTCCTCTGACTTACAAAATAAGCCTTGCTACCCAGCAAGTACCACTGGTCAGGGCACCTGGCTGTCAATCTGCTTTGGTGATGCTTTGCTCTTTATGAATCTAACACTAGAGGGATTACTAGGCATTGAAATAGTCGTTGGCAGCATTCTGACTACAGGAGAAGACATGTTTCACGGAAAAGGCTATCGGGATCATAACTAATTCCTGAATTGATGCAAGTGGGTAGCTAAGGAGATGAGGAAAAGCTGACTAGATCTGAAGACATCTTTGATTTCTTGAATTTTAATGATATTGGACCATTTCCTAGTAATGCTTGGGATATGAAGGAAGACAAGTGCTTTGTGGGGGTGTTTACATAGACATTGTAGCACTTTCCCACAAATAGTTTGGCTTTAGTGAATTAGTATTTCTAAGCCATATGTATTAAACTGATCTGTTCTGACTGGTGCCATTACCCACATACTACTGTACCTTTGCCTGTCTACTAAGAAGCTGTGGGTGTTTCAACAGACCTTTTTATAGGCAGTAGGGTGAGGTTGGGTTGATCAGAGGAAAGTGTGCCCTGTTCTATGAGGGGATGTGGGCATTGGGCTATGGATGTCCAAGGTGGATTTGTTTTCAAAAGGGACTAAACAATTCCAAACAAGGTGAGTGCAGACTTCATCAGACAGATGCAACATAATCTGGTGGAATGAAGCCTGCCTATGGTGAACGAGAGCGTAATGCCTGGCTAACTGTGAAATAGCATTTTCAAATGCTAAAGTCCAAGTTTGGGTGGGGTGGTAGAGGAGAGGTGCAGAGACAGAAAAATAATTCTCATAAAAATCACTAGTGTGTCTTTCATTTGAATTCTAGGGGTTTTCATTCCCTAGCTTGAATGGTTCAAGTAATGGGATTCTTGCTGTCTCTCTCCCTTTCTCTTATAGAAAATGTTTCTCTTTCAAACCCCCAAACTTAAATTATTTTGTTTTAAGATACTGAATACTCTGACTTTTCAAGCACATAATTTTAACACTAATTCAAATACTCTGAAGAACACCTTTTATTTGAATTTAAGAGATACTGTGTGGTGTTCAGGAAAAGAATCTGAATAACATTGAGGTCTGGTTCCTTGAATTCCAAATGTGTATTGGTAAAATGTGAAGTAAAAGGGAGACACAAGTTGGAAACTGCTACAAATTGGAAGCATTAACTTGGTAGGAATGAGGAGGAGAAGAGCATACTAGGCAAGAGGGGATGGCTAGGCAGGCAGCTTTCTGCAGACAACATGGTAGAAAAATAAGATGTGGCTTCATAGCTGCTTTGTACATACCACAACTCCACTCAGATCTGACAGATACACACTTACCACTGGAACAGAGAGCATTGTTGGCTTGCATACTTTAGAATGCTTGGGCCAGCACACATGTGCCACAGTTTAAGTGGGGCAGCCAAATGCTGAAGGCAGGCCAGCTCTGTGCCGATCCTAGTTTGCCAGTCGGACTTGGCTAGCTATCACATCTTTCCTGCAGCATATTTTGTAAGCTACTGGACAGCACTAAAATCCAAGCCAAGCTGAATGAACATCTCAAGTAAGATTACAGGAGACCCTCTCTTTGTTTCACAGGGCTCTTTTTCCAAGTGCTGCCTCTTAGTCTTTGCTTGGAGTAAAAGGTCAGTGCATTTCCACTGGAACTGGACTTAAGGGATGGATCTGCAGATGCAGAAACATTGGTAGCAAAGGATTAATTAATGTAAATTAATGCAATTAATTAATGTAAACTGCAAAAAAAAAAAGACCTAAGTTGCAAATTGTCTGAATTCTAGAAATATCTTTTGCAGTCACGCCATGTAAGCCTTTAATAGATGTTTTTGTCTGACTGCAGTGTGTCAGGCAGCACACAGCTGGATCTAAAAGAATGTTATTATCTTATTTCTGCATGAAACTTCCAAGGAACTTTTTTTCTGCCTAGTCATGGGATGGATGTGTTAGAATATTAACAAAATGAATGCATTACTTTTCTGGAGGGGTGCATTAAGGTCTCTTTTAATGGCATTGAATGATGGTTCATATGTGAATAAGGTGAAAATGTCTAGTTGGGTAACATTTTTCTTTCACTTCATATGCAAGGCACAAAGTGCAGAATGGAGCTTGATACATAATGGGAGACTGAAGACAGAAGGAATAACTGATGACTACTTGGAGTGGATAAACTTGCAAGTTTTCATTGAATTTCAATTGGAAAACACAGCTCTGTGGAGGGAGAGTGTTTGAAATGAAGGGGGGGGTGTGTGTGTGTTGCTGAATCTGCCTGACCACATATCCCCTGCACTTAGTCCATGGTTAGAGCACTGCAGGAACTGTAGAGCATTTAGTCTTAGGGCAGGTAACCTGGTGGGTCTGTCCTGGAGCCAGGAACCCTGGGAACTACCTACAGCTGCTCAGTGAAAACTGCTTTCTTTGCTGCTATTAACAATGAAGCAGATAGCAGCATCAATTTCATGGACCAGCTGCAGGGTCCTGGGAGCTTCTGATTTGTGGAAATCCCTGTTTTTTGGCCAGCTCTTGGACAGTGCTAGTGACCTGGCTCTTCTGCTTGCTGTATGTGAGTGTATTTGGTTGCTGTCCCTGATTCATGGCAATCAAGGTGACCTTGTGCATCACCCTGTCCATTTTCCTTTTCAGTATGGCAGGGTTGTTTCTAATAGCTTGGCTGCTGTTCAGACTCACAGTACCAAGACAGCTTTGCTCCAAACTGCATCACACTTTGAACACAGCAGCTCCCCCAAAGCCTCAGCGGGTCAGTTCTGATACAGATTTGAACAATGTGGGACAAATCTTCTGTTGAGCAAGGGCCCATTTCAAGGCAGTTTAAGCATCCAATTCAGGGTTCCCCTTGCATGAATCACCTTGTGGCACAGAGCCAGAGATAACAGGTTTGCGTCATCTCTCTGTGCAGCCCCTGGGCAGGGTGCGTTGCCAAGGCTGCAGCATGTTCTCAGTCCAGTGATTCCCCTGCTACTGGAATAGCCCTAAAGAAGTTACTGTCATAACTGCAGATGGCTCTGGGGCTGCTCGGAGTTGCTCTCCATGACCAGACTGGCTGCCCTGGGGGTTTGAGGAGTAGAGTAAGTGGCGCATAAACATCTTTGCAGCTTCGTCTTGCTGTTGTCTGGAAAATCAGAAGGCTTTGCCCTACGGTAAAGGCAGAAAGTTCCTTTGCATGGCAACTTGCAACTACCAAAATTAATAGCTTTTAGAAAGCTGGCTGGACAGTTACTAGTGCAGTCTAACAGACTGTAATAGCATTACCTCTGAAATATGTAGGGGAATGGGGAGAAATTGAGAACAATTTTTTTAATTGTACAACTGGAAATAAAAAAATGCCAAAAGGAAAAAAAAAAATGCCAGAATTTCTGCAGTCTGGGAAGAAGCAGCCTGTTTTAATAATGATAGTCAATATGATCAGATATGAAGCAATTTGTCAGTGCAGACTTTTGCCATTAATAAACCAAACTGTCCCTTGAAGACAGCCTCTAACTCAGTTACAGCTGGGTTTGTAGCTCAGCAAATTAAATCACCTCAAACTTCAGAAGGGTTTGAAAGAATGAAATATAAAGTAAATATTTGTTACAAAAACACCATCCATAATCAGTTATATTATGTCTTGGCAAGGACCCTGACCCTTTAACTGGCTTAGGGTACTCTTCCTGTCTGGGGATGCTAATATTAAATGATACCCAAGATATTGTCTGAATCCAAATGCTTTTCCCAGATTCCCCAAGGTTCTGTTTGGCTTCTAATCAGATGCCATAGTCAATTGCCACTAATTGTCTGAATTGACTGCACAGGTGGCCAAGGCTTATAATTTAGGCTGCATGGATGTATGTACCTGTGTTGCTCCATGTTTTCCTTTGTTCCAGAGTAAAGATTGCTAGGAGGTAATGCAACATCACAGGGAGGTACAGCATGCTATGTTTTATGGTATGACTTGCTCTGATTTTCAGTTCCCCGAACAAAATTGCAAAGCCTCCTCCCCAAGGTGTTGTTTGTTTGCCTGTTCTGTTGCCCTGGTACAACTGTTTGTGGATCAGAGACATCAACTACATTACTGAAGTGATCAATAGACACAAACTTTTTTTTTAAGCTGGATCATTTCAATGATTGTTTTCAACACAGCTCTGCTGAAGGGTTATTTTTAACTTCAATAATTTTAGTGGTCCTATTTTCTGTATGACCTTGCAAACAAATGAGGCCTTGGGGATGGGAAGGTGCAGCTGGATTGGGCTAGACTAGGAAATAGGAGTTCTTAAGGCAGGTTTCCTGCCCAAAAATGCCCTTTCTGGAACTATAGTGTCAGGTCTCATGCTACCAATAGATAAGAAATAATAGGAGAAAGGAAGAGACCACCTTCAGAACCTCAGTCACTTTTCACTTATGCCATCTAGCTTAATCAATTTTTATGCAATTGAAATATTCCTATTGGGTCACCTTGATGTTTCCTCTTTATCAATTTCCAGTGTAATTAGGATACATGCTGTATCACCCATGTTGAAATGAGAGCTGAGGTAACTTTTTGGCAAGTGGTGTGAGAAGGCTTGCTCGGTAGTTGACTTCACCCTCTTTGCCCTTTGCTAAACAAAACCTAACATGCAGTTTGGAGAAATTCCACAGTACCACACTGACGTTCCAACTCATGTGAATAATTCTGCTGAGTTGAAGATGACTACTGTCCACATACGAGTTACCCCTGTAAATAAGCCTTGCAGGATCAAATCCTCCATTTCCTGCAGAAAAGAGGGATTACTTCTCATGGCTGGCATGGTAATTAACAGGATTTGGGAAATACATTCTCGCAGCTGTTTTCAAAATTAACTTCAAAGATACCATTAATCCCTGCCTCAGAAAAAAAGTGATTACAATGTCTTTGGAGAAATATCTGCTTAATAATGTTTTAATTCAAAATATGCTAATAACCTAAATATTAAGCAAGCTACTGTTTGTGCTAATTATGTTGATTACATTTGGTGTTGGTGTAAATATTCTGTTTAGAACATTATATTGAATGTGAATACAAAATCAGCAGGTTCTCACTGTACTGATTTATAAATTACAGCCCAGCATTGGCAAAAGTGGGGCACAGTGAAAGTTCTTCTCAGTGCTCTTAGAATATTTAAAAACAGCACTGTAAATGGATTCTTATATCCCAGGCAGCGATTCTCTCTGCTCATTTTTGTTAGGTGCCTCCTTATTTAACCTGGAAGTGTGCTGGGTGCTGAAGTTCTGTTGCCTGTGTACACTCAAAAGTACCTGTTCTGAGGACTTACCTGAAGCCAAAAACTGTCTGGACAAAAGTGAAAAAATTACACCTATTAAATTGAGACAAATGCTTTAGGTCTGTGAGCAGCCCTGTGATTAAGGCACTCTGCCTATTGGGTAGACTATGCATTTTGTATAGACACGTCAATAAAACGTGTGTTTTACATGGACAATGACCACATTAGAAACAAAATAGCCCAGGATCAGGGACTGCAACTGTCAATTACCCTGAGAAGTCCCAGCTTCAAGGTTTCTCCTTCAGTTCCCATTGCTTTTTCTGTGCCTAGTTGTCCAGTGGATTAAGAGGAGGGCCAGGGACTTCCACCAGCATGCCTCCCTGTGCTGTTTCGTGGGAGTTACAGTTCACCTGCAGTAAACAATACCTAAACCTGCATGTCCTGCTTCCTGGGGAAATGCAGCAACTGTACATCAACAGTCAACCTGGTAAATTGTATGCTTTTCATGCAGGCTTCAGCTTGTATGGACAGCTATACCTTGAATATAGTGCTTTCCTTCTGTGTTTGAAAGAAGTGTTTGAGGTTTAATTTGCACCAGTGTAAATGACTGTCGAAGGTGCAAGGATATGAATGCTGAGGTCCAGGTTGTGCCCTTACATAAAAGACAAAGGGAAATTGTGAAGAGATTGTATCTTGCCCAGATCATTGCAATAGCAAGAGCTAGGCACTGGTCCACAGTGTGTAGAAGGAACATCATCTGTAGTTATCCACAGCCTTGTTGTCAATTTCTGACAAATATTACTGTGGTTTCTAGGCTGACAATGTGCATGTGTGTGCATACTCATGGCGGTGACAGAGCACTGGAAGAGGCTGCCCAGAGAGGCTGTGGAGTCTCCTTTTCCGGAGATATTCAAAACCTGCCTGCATGCATTCCTGTCCAACCTGCTCTAGGTAAACCTGCTTTGGTAAGGAAGTTGGACTAGATCATCTCCAAAGGTCCCTTCCAACCCCTACTGTTCTCTGATGTACCTTCGGTGACTAGAAAAGTCATAGGAAACCAGTGCTGGTCATTGTGCCAACTTTTAGCCACTGCAGTTTGAATCCTATCAGTTCATCTTAGCCCATGTGTGGAGTTTTAATTTATTAAAATAGCTATAGGAGAGCCATAATAAAATTAAGGACAATCAAGAGCTGGTCAAGTAGAACACTGCTGGACCCATGAAGATATATTACAAAAATCGTCAGAGTGCCAAGGATCGTTTAGTTTTGACAGCCAGTGTTGAAAGACAAATTCTGGCACTCTTGCTCTGGCAATATTATGCTGCCCTGGCAACGCAAGACACCAGGAAACTGGCTGTAGAAAACTACCTTTGTGTAAAGGACCATGCAGAGAAGGTGCTACATAGGTGAGAGTAGAGGCCATATCCTAAAGAACTGAAATCCTAGGGTGAGAGCAGCCAAGGAAAAGTGGTAGTCTCCAGAAAGCTACTTCTACTGGAAATGTAAGCTTGGTCATAACCAGGAGTGGGCTCCTTTGTACTGAAGTAATGTTGATAAGTATTTTTCCTTTCTGTCAGGTGCCCAGAAAATGTGGTCTTGATTTCTTACAATGATGTGTAAGACAGAAGTAACAGACACCTTATCAGATTTGCCTATCATTCAGACAAAATATTGGCTAGATGTTCTGTACCTGATGCAATTACCCTAGATGTGGGCTTTGAAGGATGCTTTCATCTCATAAATATTCAGTACCATGTTTATAGAAATGTAGGAAAAAGGTGGAGGTACTTGTAAAGGATGCACAAATAAGCTAGTGAGGGAAGTTTACCTGTGTAGCTTCTAATGCAATTTTCATTACTATATTCAAGCTTCTCTCTGGGATTCTTCAGTTCTCTCTGTGTATGTTCTTTAGCTGTTACTGGTGTGAATGAACCTGTACGTCACAGAAATTGGTTTGGGATTTGCCATCTGGTTGCATTGCAGACCAGTTTTGAGAAGACATATAATAGGAGAGAATGAGTGAAACGGCAGAATTTGTGCATGGCTCTCAAGCAGTACACTTTCTTTCCCAGATGTTCATCTTCATGCTTTTTGATTTATAATTCCAAAAAATAGTGGTGCTAACATTCCAGTCCCATGGTATCCCATGCAGCTTCAGTAAACAGAAATCTGACAGCTTGAAAAATGATGCTGCTGTGACAACTTTTATCTTAAACATGGTAATATATTTTTGTCCTTCTTATTACCAAATTATTTACTGTGTTGTGGTTAAGAGTAATGTTTTTCACACTTATACGTGTGAAATGCTGAGTGCTATAGTTTCAAGTCAATACATGACATTAGAAAGATGTTGTCAAACATAATGAAACAGAAGTCTCCTGTAAAGAAGAGTTTAACCTAATTAATCACTTTGAAATCCTGAATTCTACAGAGTATTTCCACTCATCCCAGGTCATAGCTGCTCAGTTCTTGCCCCTACTTACATACAGCTTGCATTCTTTGCTACAGCATGAAAGAAAAGCAATTACAAAATTCCCATTGATTTCAGTCAGCTCAGGATATCACCTCATCACATAATTACTTTCAAGTGGCATGTATGCATAACATATTGATCTACTGGTAATAGCTAAGGTTTCCCTCAATGCCCACGGATTGTTTTTAAAGTTTTTTTTTTCATAGCAAAATATTCCAGGCATTAAAAAGCATGGAAAAACTCTGGGCTTTTAGAACCAGAGGATTTGAACACAATATGTCTGAACAGGAGGTACATGGAAAAGGAGTGAAGTATGTAGGTCCCACATTTGATAGTCTTCTGTTCTGTGTTTTTAATACAGATTTCTCTAATTCATTCTTTAGTTTGTAGGAAGTGTGCATGCTAATGTAATGCCCTCAAAATTCCACCTAGGAGAAACTATGAAAATGGTCTATGAACCTTCAGGCAGTGATGCTTACATACTAAGTATGATTTGGGATCTACCTATGCCTATAGTCTAATGAACTTCAACTCAGGCTTCCTTCAGTAGTCTAAAATTCTCAGTATTTTCAAAGATCAACCAGCACTAAGTAAAGATCAGCCTGTTAAAACTTTGTTTTTTGTGGTGTTCCTGGATACAGTCAACCCTAACTGTCCTGATTTAAGGAACTGTACAGGAGGTATTTAGTCCTGAAAAACAGTAGGTAGAAATTGCTGTGTCTCCTGATTATTCTGCTGCTGACTAGGAAGCTTTCTCTACTTGGAAAACATGGAAAACCCTTAAGCAGATATTTACAATGACGTTTTAATTTGCAGAAAGGTTATAAACTTTATAAATTTGAAAAATGTATTTTTCAGCACTTCCTCATTTTAAGGCTAAAGCAGCTGAACTCTTTAATGAAAGCAAAAGGCTATAAAAAAAAGGTGCTTATGAAATAGTTTTGTTTGATTCAATTTATCTTTTACAGAGAAAATTTTGTCTGGAGAACAGATGGTAGTGCAGAATAAAGGCTTGCTTGGCACACAGCTGGCTGACCCACAGCCAATTTTGTGCTGCATTATACCAACATGGGTTTCCTTCTGTCACACATGTAATGCTTTTTGTTAGGGATGGATCTGGTAGCAGAATAAGGCTTAAGAGGAGTTTAGGATATGCAAAGACTTCGCTGCTGTTTCTCTTGTCAATGAATACAGAACATCCTAATAACATTTCATATGTGTCAATAAAATTATTTTTTCATCTACACTGACTCTTTCTGCTTTCACTTTATGAACTTTTTACTGTTTCTAGTCTCTTAATTCTACCCTTGGATACTCCTGTTTCTACATCAAAAACTGAAATATACTTCTGAAAATCGGCAGCCACTGCTTTATTGGGATACAGCCTGCTGTACCTTGCTGGCCCTGCACTCAGATGAAGCGGCAGAATATTATTACTGTAAAGGTCCTTTTGTCAGAGAACTTTCTGGCAGTTTCATGTCCCTGATCTTGGCTTTCTGTGGCTCATCAAAAAGCAAACAACCCTTCTGCCCCCCAAAATCCTGTAATCAACACCTGGTTACAATCTCTAACACTGAGATGCTAATTGGAAGCATAACTGAAAAGGTCAGGCTATTTCAAGGCAAGAACAGAATGTAAGATTAAAGGCAAAAATTAGGCTTGGGGGTGCAGGAGGGGCTAGAATAATGAGCAGAAAAGCTGCTGCAGTAATTTAACATTCTTCTTGAAAAGTCCTCTGGGCTGCAAATTCACTTTTGACCTTAGTTTGTACACCTAGGGGACTAATTTAGTACATTTTTTCATACCACTTTAACTAGCTGCTGTGTATAGCACTGAGAATTTAACAGGAAAGTAAACCTGTTCTTTTCTTATAAGGATTTTGGGCATGTGGCAATGGTCCTTTTTCCTTCCTCTTCTGACAAATTGGGAGTGACTTTGATTTTGGAGACATTTTTAATGATGTGCCTTTGATGTTCTGTAAAACCACTGAGTTAAAAAATTAATATAGCCCCAAGCACTCATTGTCGTGGTTTGACCCCAGCCGGGAACAAAGAACCACGCGGCCGCTCGCGCAACTCCCACAGCCGTGGGCAGAATCAGAAGGAATAAGGCAGAAACTCGTGGGTTGAGATAAAAGCAGTTTAAAGGAACAGCAAAAAAAACCAAGAGAAAACAATAACAATAACACCAGTAAAGGAATATACGAACGCTATTACAATGCCGCGGCTCCCGACCGGACCCGGACCCAGGCAGCCCGCTCCCCGCCGCGACTTCCTGCCCCCGCCCCCGGCTAGCTCCCCCCTGCCAACCTGGCCATGGGTCACATGGCATGGAATACCTGTATCCCCTGCTGGCTCCTTGGGAAAATTAACCCCATCCCTGCCAGAACCA
>NW_009649936.1:2672298-2681861 GCF_000708025.1 Charadrius vociferus
AAAAAAACCAAGAGAAAACAATAACAATAACACCAGTAAAGGAATATACGAACGCTATTACAATGCCGCCGCTCCCGACCGGACCCGGACCCAGGCAGCCCGCTCCCCGCCGCGACTTCCTGCCCCCTCCCCCGGCTAGCTCCCCCCTGCCAACCTGGGCATGGGTCACATGGCATGGAATACCTGTATCCCCTGCTGGCTCCTTGGGAAAATTAACCCCATCCCTGCCAGAACCAAGACACTCATAAACTATGTTTCCTCCTACGCAACATAGCAACAAAATTGTTTATCCTGTTTTACTGTATAATCATTATGATTTTGCATCCATGTTCATTTTGGACCCGATGTTTCTTCTTCGATGCCTAGTGGAAAGTTTATTCTCTGCTTCTGTCGTAGTGCTTGCCTTAGAAAATGCTGGGGAATTTTAGAAGCAATCTTTGAGTGGAGGAAGCTGGCTACAAGTTATAGGAAACAGAAAGCATTAGACTGCTTTTGGTTTTGAAAATATGGTCAGCAACTTGAGGATTTTCTTTTAAAAACAAAACCCAGAAATTAATAATGTTTTTCTTATACTTCATAGATTTTAATTTGATCTATTGCATCTGAGGACAAAATCTGTTATACCAGCTTTTGGAGGGCTTTCATCCATTGCTTCTTGAAAATACCCCTAGTAACTCTTCATGTTTAATCCTCTTGTGCTCTGAATGACACTGAAAAGCTAAGCTTTGTTCTGCAGTCTGTGGTGGCATCATGAAATGTGATGAGAGAAGCAAGAAGCTCCAGCTGCTAATAATACCAGCATCTTGAAAATGTTTTTAAAAAAATAGGTCTACTGAATGTATTGAAATAAAAGTCTAAAGGCTTTCCAGGTGGATGATCACATCATATATAGCTTTTTCATAAGTTTCAATGGCTTGTTAATGAGAAACCGATTTTCAAATCCATTGCATTCACTTGGAAGACAGCACAGTACTTATAGATCAAAATATTTATATAACTGAAGGAAAACCGATCAGAAGCTTGTTTGGCAGACTTTCAGGCTTCCATCTGTATATGTCCAGTTGTCACCAATCAAATAAATGGCTGTAGAATACTTAGGCTGATTTCAGATTTAAAGAAAAATCTTGACCTCACAAATAGAAAAACCTTCGTTGACCAAAGCCAAGTTTTTATTTCTTTTCTTTGACAACTTTCCCCTCTCCCTGAGGGGAAATCCTGAGACATGAAATAAATGTGTGGATCCATATTCTAGTACTCCATCAATAGCAGACCAAACCTGACAGGTATAGCCTAGGGAGGAAAGAGAAGCTTTCATAACAGCTAAGTAGCACAGCCTGAAAGGTGAAATAAGACAAGTTGAATAAGCATTTTAAAACAGGGAAGGAAAAAGCAATATTATAGATAGGAAGGATCCACTATTTTGTTGTTTTGTTGTTGGGTTTTTTTTGAAGGTACCAGTAAATTAACACTAAAATCTAGTTTCAAATGTGGACCAAAATTGAAATATGGAAATATTAATCAAACTTTAAAGCCATAAGAGTTAACATCTTTAGCAAAACCAGTTGTTGGGTAGATTTATTGGTTTCTGGCTGTTGGTAACTTATGTTTTTGTGAAAGATGTTTATCCCTTTAGAATCCTATTTTTTTTGTTATTGGCCAAGTTTTCTCTCCTGTCTTAGTTCTGAGGCTCCAGGGAGAAACAAATATATTTCCATTGTATGGGGAAACTGTAGCTGTGGTTATAGACTCAGGTTTTTTTCTCTAGGGATGCTCTGTCTCACTGCATGGAATGAGAGATGAGGCAGAGCCAGTAGAGCAGAGATATATGCACTGAAGTCTGCCACAGAGAAGATGAGTAACCCCACCACTGGCATGTGGATGCACAATAGACCATATGTAGCTCTTCTGTATTCTCCTGAGGGGTTTGAAGAACTTTCTTTCGCCCTTTGGCTTTCATAATAAGAGCGAAGAATACATGTGAAAGTTTTGTACTTCTGTTGTGATTAGCTCCATATACACAGAATACCCTGAAAGTACCACCACTGTGGGAGATGAAGGACAAACCAGAGCAGTAGAGAAGGTTTAAACCAGATATTCCAGAGTAAATACCTTCAGATAAGTATGCTTGTATGAATTTTCATAAGAGAATTGATATGACTGTCTACATTTTGGTACAAACCATTTGGTTTGCAGTACTACTGCAACTGTTAACTTTCCTGATGCATGAGGATGTGCTGCCTCTGATGGCTGAATGTGGTTGGATTTATTCACTTAGTTTAATACTCCTAGTTTTTTTACATGTACAGCCCTAGAGGATGAATTCTTTAGTCTATTTCAGTAATACACACAAGTATGAATAACTTTGCATAAGAAATTCAAGTTTTGCCATACTTGCTAAAGTACCTTAATTCCACCTGTGAGATGTTTTCTCTGGGGAATACAGCATAATTTTCATAGAGTGACCGTTCCTAAGCTAGAAAATTACCTAGTAGTGCAACCACACTAATACAGCTCTGCCACTGTGAATATCTATTTGGACTGCAGTGGTGTTTGACACATGTTACTTAGTAGAGTGACTTAAATCAGTTTGTTTCATGGAAAGTCATGAGGCTATTCCTTGGACAGAGAGGATTAAGTGGGAAGTTCCATTTCCACTTGTGGCCAGAGTGGAAAGATGAGTTTTCTGGCCAAAGTAAGGTCAGAAGAATTATGGAAATGGAGGCAAAGCAGGGACCTGAAGAGATGTCCTACTGTAGCTCATACCCTTGCACTGCTGGAAATTTGATTACGCATATCCCATCACTATTGTGACAATTATATACTGTTGCACACATACTTATACAGCTGTACCTAAATCATGGTACTAAGTATTCCTGTTCTGACTGGTAGTGTTTCCAAGCAATATTGCTTGAGGGTGAATGACTATTGAAGGTATCAAGGAGAAATCAGGCTGTAACTGCTAGTAATTCCAAGGGGAAAATACACATTCAAGTTTGTTCTGACCACTTGTTTTGGGTTTTTTTCCCCCCTTAACAGAGACAAGGAACCGGAGCTACAAATGGAAAAGACAAGACATCTGGTGAGAATGGTAAGGGTAGACTGTATTTCTTGATGGAGAATATTGAGTCAAACTGAGCCAAAATACTTTTACTGTAATGATAGATGTCGAGTAGCAACGGCCCTGTTTTCATATCTTATCTTTTAAATGTGTTTTAAAAATTGGAAGGGCTTCAGTGACCATTCTGTGATTCTGTGTGATTCAGTGGGATTGTTTTCTTTAATAGATCATTTGAACATACAAATATAAACTAGAGATCTGATTCTGAGCTTGTACCATGGTAAGCCAAAGGACTCTGTAGAAGGCAGTGCAGATACAAATGAGGCTAGAAAAAGACAGTGTCAGGTATGTGCAAAAAGGACACCAAGGGACTAGGTTACGTATTATAAGCAGCTGCTATGTGAATGGGCAAGGTGGAAAAAAAAGTAAACTAATTACAAAGGATATGCTCATAAACATAGTTTCTGTGGTCTGATTCATCTCACTTAATTTTAGGCCTATAACTAAGGTACCAACGTTAGAAGCCACTTGCATAGAGCTCATTTGAGTGTTGTTTGACACAGGAAATGGATGGAGCTGTTCACATGGAAGAACCATATAGCAAATAGGCTTCTAGCTTTGTCACTCTACCTGAGTGAATCTGGACTCATGCTCCACTGCTTTAAGGGGTGAGTCATTGCTTTTTTGGCCTTCATCAAAGGGGCTGGCAGGAACCAATTTCTGCCCCTTAAGTGGCACAAACAATTCTAATTAGAAAAAGTTGTTGTGTTTTTGTTTAACTGAAGAAAATCAAACTGAATTTTCAGTGGAAAACAGCAATTGGGTTTTTTTTAGCTGAAATCTCCTTTTATTTCCTATAGGAGGCAGAAATGCTTTACACACAAATGATCACATGATTAAAATCCAGTGACCACCAGAAAGCTTTTTCAAAGGAAAGCATTTTGACCAACTTTAATTTTATACCTAGCTGAATGTGAGGCAACATCAGTTTGTAGACATTCATGAATGGGATGAGGATTGAACTCTACAAATGTGCTATTTGCTTCTGTTTGATCATCCAATTCTAACTAAAAGAATATGTTCTCGTAGCCTGTCCTGTGTACTGAGAAGCAGGAAGAATGTAAGTATCTTTTGTGAGAAGCCAAGGGTTTTCAGAGGTAGGGTATTTGAGCAGTTATTTTTGGATATACGTTTTGGCCTTTACATACTGGTCAGAACAGAATTTTTGGCCCCTTTGAGGCAACATATCCTCAAACATTAAGAGAGTTCTTTATGCTTAGTTTTCCTATTACAGAGAGCTGACTTTCCCATAAGGGCTGTTTGCATAATGTTACAGTAAATGAAATCTGTAGATGATGTTCCCAATATGATAAGACACAAATTAGAGTGGAAAAAAGAAATAAATATTTTGGCTTGTTACAGTGTCTTGAATTAGTGGGAACAAATGTACCCTGACAGCAAAGCTATTTGCATTCTCAAGTTAACAGGAAAGGAAAGCAAGCAAAATTATGTCAGCCATTTGGGCAGCATGGGAAGCATGTTTTTCTCTGTGCTGTTTGAGCACTTTATGAACTGACCTCATTTGCCTTGAATTTCTTCACAAATAAAATTGTCCTGTTGTCAAGTTTAGCTTAGATTTACTGGTCCTGCAGCCTTTTAAAAGCCAATTATTTTTTTTCTCAAAGGGACTTCTGAGTGAGAAAGTGCTGCATCATTGATTAACAAATATATATGATTCTAGCTGTAGCACAGTGTTTTTTATATAATATAAACAGGCTGATGTGCAGTTAATCTTAGACAAATAGATACTAATTATTTTTTGTAATGAAATTCTAACAAAAAACCTGTCACCTACATAAAATAGAGGAGCAGCAGGGGAGATGGAATAGGGTCCTCTGTCCCCAATCCACATGCTTGCATGAAAATAAAGCAGAATCCAAATTTTGAACCTGAGATTGAATTCTAAGTCAAAGCAGCAAAAATGTATAGCTCGTTGTCCTTATTAGCTCTGTGTAGTTAGAACTCAAGCAGAAGTGATTTATTCCTCTGAAAACTGGGGTGTGCTGTAAACCTACATACACAATAAATCCTCTGTTACATGATTTTTGGCCAGAAGTCTGCAATTTGTCCATGTCTTAAACTTTCATTGTGGCTGTTATCAGCCTCTTCAGATGTTTGCTTCCCTGTCAAAAGGAAGCTTTCTCTCATGTTGAAAATGGGGGTAGAAACCAAAATCCCTTTCATCTTGTTAAAAAAGGAAAAAAAAAAAAGTCATGCTATGAAAATGTCTGCAAAGGCAAACTTGTCTGGTCACCATCCTTGCTCTTGATTACAAGATCAGGAAAAGCTGCTGAAAACTAGCCCTAACAGTAGAGACAATCAGCTGTGTTCAGGGTTTTTAATTCACACAGTGGAGACACTGCTATGGGTCCAGTTTTGTTTGTGCATTGTTTGTAGAAAATGAATTTTGTGCCCATCTCTAGGATGTCTCAAAACTGGAGGAAAAAAAATGACCATGGCAATCAGCATTCTCCCTCTTTGAAGATGTGTTGCATTGCTGTCACTGTAAAGCATTCAGGGAAATGAAATCTCTGAATATTCCTTTTATAGTAGTGATAGTTTTGGTAAACACTTGTGAATGCATGCTCTTGTTTGACCTTTGTTAGATAGCAACATTCTATCCTTAGTTGTATTTAGTTCTGACCACCACAGCAGTGGTCTCTCTTAGCTAGCCTCCCTTCCAGTGGAGGGCTTTATCACCCAAAATGCAGGCTTAGTCCCAATCTCTACTGAACTGGCACTGCCTTGTTCTAGCATCCTTGCTTGTTGGTTCAGGGGAATAAGCAATGGAAAAGACTGAGCTTCAGAAAAGCCAGTAGGGTGGAGCAGTGACATCCCACAGTACAAGAATTTGTGATAATGGGACAAGAAAATTCCATACACAAACTATACTGGTTGTGATGTTGATGAAGACTGTACCTACATGGGACCTTCACTCATCAGCAGTTATCTTCCCTCAGATGCCTTTTTGAATAGTCTTCCAGACTGCTGGGTGGTAAGGTGTAGGGGACAAATCTCCCTCTGCTTGTCTTTCAGAGCACTGGGAAGAGAGCAGTACTATCCCCATGCACCCCCTGCTATATGAATCTGACTTGGTCTAATAGAGTCAGTGTGGGATAAGAAGCTGTAATTTCATTTTTTCCTCACCTGGTTTGATTACTCTGGCCTATCATATTTGCAAATGCATCCTAAACGAAAATAGGATGTTCCTACCTTACTATTCTTACTACCTTGGCAATGTCACAAAGTTCCTTTGTAGGCTAACACTTGTCGCTTCTCATTCTGTTTCACATTACCTTGTGTGTTTTTGCTATGTAATTTGCAAGCTGGTATACTATCTACTCTACAGCCTTGCACAACTGGCAGGGAAATGATTACAGAATCACAGAATGGTTAGGGTTGGAAGGGACCTCTGGAGATCATCTAGTCCAACCCCCCCACCAGAGCAGCGTCACCTACAGCAGGTGGCACAGGACAGCATCCAGGCAGGTTTTGAATGTCTCCAGAGTGGGAGACTCCACAACCTCTCTGGGCAGCCTGTTCCAGTGCTCCACTACCCTCAAAGTAAAGAAGTTCCTTCTCATGTTAAGATGGAACTTCCTATGTTCAAGTTTGTGCCCATTACCCCTTGTCCTATCACTGGGCACCACTGAAAAAAGACTGCTCCCATCCCCCTGGCATCCTCCCGTTAAGTATTTGTAAGTATTAATAAGATCCCCCCTCAATCTTCTTTTCTCTAGACTAAAGAGACCCAAGTCCCTAAGCCTTTCTCCATATAAGAGATGTTCCAATCCCCTAATCATCTTTGTTGCCCTTTGCTGGACCCTCTCCAGCAGTTCCCTGTCTTTCTTGAACTGGGGAGCCCAGAACTGGATGCAGTACTCCAGATGCGGCCTCACCAGGGCAGAGTAGAGGGGGAGGATGACCTCCCTCGACCTGCTGGCCACACTCTTCTTGATGCACCCCAGGATGCCATTCGCCTTCTTGGCCGCCAGGGCACATTGCTGGCTCATGGTCATCCTGTTGTCCACCAGGACTCCCAGGTCCCTCTCCACAGAGCTGCTCTCCAGGAGGTCAGCCCCCAACCTGTACTGGTGCATGGCGTTATTCCTCCCCAGATGCAGCACCCTACACTTACCCTTGTTGAATTTCATCAGGTTTCTGTCTGCCCAGAGAGAAATTGCATCAGAACCAATTATTCCTATCTTCAAATTTAGAATTGCTTTTCTTCCTATTAATAGATCTCATCCTCTCTTCTAAAAGTACAAAAGGCCATGTGATTATTAATTGATATTTGTTAATAACTTTCTTGGAAAATCAGACTTATTATTCAGCAATATGAATTCTTATAATAACAAAATAAGTGTTTTCATATAATGAATTCTACAACTTCCTGGGTCTGAGTGAAATTAAAATGAATGTTTTCCATGAGCTGACATGTCATGGTGGGTTAGGCCTACATAGTCATGGCTAGATGGTTAGTTGTACTGAACAAGTGAAGCTTTTCTGTTCAGTCTCTACTAATTCTCAAGCATTTGTCTTGTCAGTGTATGATCTCTGCTTTGGGATGGTCAGAAAACTATGAATGGATAAATGCCCTGCATTTCCTCCTCTCCATGCAGTACATCATGGGATGACTCTACATAAGAATAAAGAAAAAGTAGAGTTAATAAAGTAAATTCTGATCTTTTACATCTAAAATGTAGTTGTTTAAACTCACTTGAATCGGAATGCTTCCAGAAAACACTAACAGTAATAGTAAAGAATTGGAAAACAATCATGCATGGAAGAATAGAGATATCTTTCTAGTAAGCTTTCTGGTAGAGGGATATGCATCTTGCAGCATAATCAACAGGCCATTCACCCATTTCAGCTACTCAAGGAATCTGGGAAACTCTGCACTCTCTGCACACTGCACTGAGGAATAAAGACTCTTGCTAGGTCTGACAGAGTGAATAATCATCTTCATAGTTATTTATGCAGAGTGCTTAGCTTAATAAAGCTTTAATTCCTGGCTAGAGGCCAAGATCATTATTGTAGTATGGTCTAATATAAATATCTGTTTAAGAACTTGAAATTAATTTTCCAGTAATTCTCCAATGACTATGTAAAAACGTACTGGTTTTGGGAACAGCCCTACAAATAAACTTACTTGTGGAAAAAGGATTTCTGAAAAGGGAAGGAACACGAGGCTAATTTGTATAAATATTCAAAGGATCTCATGGAACATGGCTTGCTGTATATGCCCAGGTCTAGAGGTAGTGTTCTTTAGTCACAGAGAAGGACAGTGACTGAGCTGTAATATTGCAATGCCTTGTACATTTTGTCTTTCCCATAAGACATTGCTTGTGTGGCAAAAGATGAAATAGGTCTTGCAAGCAACTGCTGAATCAATGTAAAAAAAAAAAAAAAAAAACAAAAACCCAACCCTACCCATTCAGATTGCTTCTCTCTGATATTTCACTCCCACAACACTAATCGGAAGTTAAATGGGGAGTATGGTATGAAACTAATTAATACTGTGTTTTCCTGCGTTAAGTGTTGGGAGGAAAATTACCTTGCCCGCTTGTCTCCCTTCGCTATGGTGTTCTGCTAAAATTCTTTTGTCAATACCACTTTTTTTGTCAATTTCAATACCTTGAAAGTGGTGCTTCAAGGAATATGATCTCCCAGTCAGTAATGCAATCTCTCTTCCGTTTCTTTCAATCTATGTCCAGAGCCAAATTCTGTCCTATCTCATACAACCTAGTTGGTACTAGTGGGGATTTAGGAAGTGAGATGGGAATTATTTGCTGTACTTCATCCCCCATCTCTTAAAATAGGAAGTCTGTGTCTCAGCAGCATTCCTAGATGTATATGCAACCATCAAATAAGGTAACACCTTCACAAAGCCTAAATACAAGCGTGTTTGAACCCTCAGCATAGTTACATAAGTTGTATTTCATCATACACAGATTGCCCAGGATCAAAGGAAGGTGTAAAAATCCTGTGTGAACTCAACACCGTGATCTGTAGCTGAGAGTGTTTTAGATGAGAGTTGGAGGAAAAATTCAAAGTAAAGAGTTCTAAACGAATCTCATCTCAAGGCACAGCTATGCATGGCAAAAATACTTCAGGCAACCTTATCTGCTGAGTTTCATTGCAGGCACTTTCTCAGGCACAGCTACACATAAAGTTGATCCAGAACCAACCCAAATATGTCTCGGGTCCTCTTGTGGCCTGTATCTCTTTCTTTTCCTAGACTGGTCTGTTTATCAAGGAGTCCGTTTATCTCTTCAGGCAGCCAACATGTCTCAGCTAAAGGCAGATCGAGCCTTTAGTAACAAGGCGCTCAGATTGTTCACAGATCTTCCCTAGAGAGGATGCTGAAAGGAAGAGAGGGGAATTATACGTGAACTTTATTTCCTCTCCTAGGTGAATTTCCATTTCTTGAGGCCAGAGATAA
>NW_009649936.1:2681911-2732549 GCF_000708025.1 Charadrius vociferus
GTTCACAAAAGTTCTTATATCCACAACTTTTGATGTTTACCTGGCAACAAAAACTTTTAAACCAACAATTTTTATCTGTGTTTGAGATAAAGTAGACACCTTCTGTACTGAAACTTCACCTACCCTCACATGTGTCTGTACACATGAAGAAGCCATCTGGTTTTATGGAGAGGATCTTCTGGTGGAGTTTAAAGTAATGAATATACTTAATTTAAACTTAAATAATACTTGTAAGAGAGTAGATACTGTTCTTATTCTTCTGTTATCTGACAGGTTGGGTTTGACACTGTGCATTACTGCTGCACTTCATCTTGTAATGAGAAGCTTTCATTTTAAAATGCTTAGGCAGAAACATTTTTTTTTTTTTAAAAAAAAAGGCATTGTATTAAAAGTTTCATCAATTAGCAGAGCCAGCAGTGCTTATATAGTCTGGCCAATGTCCTGTCTTTGGAGTCCCCTGCAAATTTTCATTTTGTGTATAATTTATAACTACTCCCATGACTACCAAATAAGTCCATCTACTGACACAAAGAATATAGCATATGCACATAAAGGGTATCTGTGTGTATGTTGATATGTAATGTTAATTATGCAGCTTTTTCTTGCATGTTTGTTTTTTTTTTTTTTTCCCCTCCCTGGGACTGAAGTAGAGAGGAAAAAAAATGGTTTCCTATCTAATAAAAGAGTACCAGGAGAGCAAATTAAATGCAGAAGTCCCATAGGAAAAAAACAAAGCAGAATAGCACATTCATAGAATGACTTAAGCTTTTTAAGCTCAGTTTTTAAGTATTTAAAAATATAAAATTACTTCAAAACATATTTCTCCCTCTTTTTTTTTTGCCTTAAAGGAAGAGGTCCCAGCTAGCTGGCACCTTTGAGACGGAAAAACTCTAACACTTAATGCTCCTGCTACAAATGAATCTGTCTAGGTACTTATATGGTCCCCACCACCATAGTAACGGAGTGTCTTCCAAGTATTTAAAAATAGAGATAACAATAACAATTTTTGCCTCACTCCATCTCTTTCTTTCCAGCTTGCTACAAGAATAACTTGATTAATTTATGGGATCTTTGTTTTGCACACAGTGCCTGCATGCAACTTGGGAAACTTGTGTGCCTGCTCACATGTGGTACTCTCAAACTGAGAACTGAGCTGCATTTCTAAAAATGTGAGAAATGAACACATGTATATAAGTATATATACTTACATACGGTCACTCATACAGTCTGTTCCTTTCTACCTTTGCAGGAGGTAGAAATTAGTAGAGCTGTAGCATTCCTACAGTATTGATAGGAAGCAGAAGCAGCCCAAGGGAATCATCATGAATTATGCTTACCTTTAACTTCAGTTAATATGAGGGTCACAGAACTGTTGTGTTAGATGGTGCATGCCTTCCCCATGCCTCCTCCCCCCTCCCCCCCCAAAAAAAAACCCCAAACAACAACAAACAAAACAAAAAAAACCACCAACCCATGTTGTCAGGCAAACCAGGAAAACTAAAGGTAGAAAGGTTTAAGTTGGAGACCCACACCTCTTCAGGATACCCATGAGGATATTGACATGTTCCTTTGTCCTTAGGTTTTTTGATATTTGTGTTGACTGTGGCCTGTTACATTCTGGGTTTTGCCTTTCTGCCCTTAGCTGACAGCCACTACTTCCCTGTTTGGTAAGACATTTGTTTTGGTTTCTTTGGCCTTTCAACAATGACAATGTGACTTGGATCCAGCTTCCTGCAGCATTGGGATCCTGGCACTTAGGAGGTGCCTAATTCAGTGGGCGTTTGAGCACCTGAAGGGTCCTAGAAGTCCTAAGCCTTTCTGAAAAGCTGGTCTGTAAAGATCAGGCTAGGTCACTAGGGAAAAAAGTCAGTTGTAAACTAGGAAAAAGATAATAAAGCTTTGGTGATGCTGGTGGTTTTTGCCTTTTAGATGACTCACAAATATGCTGGAGTTCCCGTCAGGTGCTAATGAGGAAAGGCAGAACTGAAATTACGCCTTTGACAAGTGCCATATTTCTCTTGGAAATCAGTCTGTGATTATCAGTGTGCTGCCTGACTATGCACCAGGGAGAATGAGACTTCTTTCCATGACTGGCACGTAGCTGACATGCACTGGCTTGCTTCCACAAATGTGCACTCATTTGAAACTATGCTGTCACCAATACTCTGAAAGAGGAACATTTAGTTCTGCTTTGCTGCTGGTAGGAACTCAAATGAAGGACCTGGGTCAAGCCAGTCCCTAGATAACCCTAGTAAAACCAGTAACGTTACCTTGGAAATGAATCTGTCCCTATGTCATCAAAGATGGTTTGGGGCTGTATCAGGACTAGAGTCAATGGTATATGTAAACTAGTATACCTACACTGGAAATCCATGGAGCTGGACTGACTTGCATATCTACCTCTACATGTTCCAAGACTCTAACAATGGATGATTAAAAGACTACAAGAGGTGGATGTTGCTCAGCAGCATGTTTTTTAATTTAGTGGAAGTGAAAAATGAGAGAGGAACACAATCAATGTACAACAGTGGTTACCAAGATTTACTGTTGCAGAAACATCACTTTTCTCTTTGACTGTACACGCTATCTGCCTTACTTCATATGACAGTCTTTTGTTTTGTTCTGTTATGTTTCTTTTCCAGAAGACTTGGTTTTGTAAATTAAATGAAAATGCTTTTCCACTTATGAGTTCCTTGTCTGTTAGTAATTCGGTAAATGATTAATCATTTTTTTCTGAAGGTTTTTAAGATTTGAATTTATAGCACACAGCTGTCTTAATGCACTTAGCTAGCTGCTCCAAAATTAGCTTGTAGTTTGGTGTTATCAGGCTCCCTTGTGTAAGCAGGCACCAGAATTTAGATCAGCGGGAATGTTACAGACATGATTAAAATTTGGTTCTTAGCTGAACTAGTGACCAGAACAAAGACCATTTAAGACTGCAAAAAGGAATTAGATGCTACAACATGAACCAGCACAGCGCTGCACCGTCAGTTTTGGTACTCAGAGTAGATTTCAGGACCTTATGTAAAGTGCCTTATGCAAGAGAAGGATGTGTCGAAGTGGGACTTCAGCCCACGTGTATCTATCTGGGATTCCTATGCTCAACAGGAGCTGTTAGGATTAATAATAGTAAACTTTGTCCCTCTCGATAGGTTAGGGATGAAATTCCTCTTGCCTGGTTGTATTGGTATACATGTGCTTGAGAGACCTAAAGCTCCATTTACTGTCAACGGAGAGAAACGTATTCTTTTGTGACATGATACTTATCAGAGTGAGCTTTTCTGGAGAGCCTGGTGTTTATAGATCCTAATCTGATTTAGGTATAAAATGACTTCTGACTTGCGCAGCTCTATCAAGGCTGAGGAATTTGTGGGTAATACTAAAATAAAAGTCATATAGAGCCTGTATATCTCTGGAATTAAGTGGATGCTCAACAGTTTTTCAGAATGTTAGTTTTGGACCCAGGCATTTAATTTCTCCTTAATCCCACCTCAAGCAACTCCATTGTTATTTAGGTCTGGCTGATCCTGGCCATCTCATGTCAGCTCCTCCAGCCATCTTCTCTATAGAAATCTGCATGTGAAAACATCCAAATATTTCCTGGCTTGAGGTCTTAGTTAGGATACTGGATCTGGTGAAAGCATTTGCTTTGGTCAAGCATGCTTGATATTGGTTCATTTTTTCTCTAGACCACAGTGGGTTATGAATAGGAAGGACTAAGAAAAATATGTATTTTCCAAGGAGGAATTCTCTGGAAAAGAAGCAGCTTGGATAAGACTGCATATGGAAAAGGCATTTCAAGAGTCACAGTGGAAAATCGGGCAGGGTGCCCTGGCAGCTCCTGAGATATTGTGGGTAGTCCAGAGGCTGGAACTCAGCTCTCAACACTTATCTAGGGTCTCACAGTAACATTATTTAATCGTGGTTGATGAATGAGTACTCTAACTGTATTTTGAGTATCTCATCTTTCATTCTAATTTATACCTAAAAACCCCTGAGACTGCTGTTTGACTCTAGGTGGGGAAAGCATTAATTATTTGTTAGGTTTTAGTGAAATACTGGCACTCCACAGTGACCAATTTACTAGCTCATCTAAAAGCTGCCAGTAAAAAATGGACATGTACAAATGTATTCATTAGCACAAACTAATTAAAATCCAGGCTAATAGCCAGAAAAACAATACATTATTATAGGATTTTGGAATTCATTATGTGCCTGTACTAATCCAACAGTTACTCTCCTGGCTCTGGAGTTTCTAATCTAAGTTACAGATCTCATACTGATAGCCAGCCAGCTAAGAGATAGCCTTTTGGATTGCTAACGTCCTTTTTACTCTAAGTAATTTTTACTTTCATAGGTTCTCCAGAAGTATTTCTTTTTAGGAGTACTTCTTAGTATTGTTTTCTTCAGCTAAATAATGCTGCACTACTACATGTAAATGATTTATACTAATAATTTTCTATTTCAGTGTTCATAAAATAATTTAGTTCTCATTAAAATTGCTAGCACCTGAAGAATTTGGGGCTGAGGTCCCTATAGATGCTGCAGAGAGTTTCTGTCCCAAGTTTCTGTCAGGAAGCAACAATTAGCTATGGAGAAAATTCTGGGCTGGATTCTCTGGTTTGTGGCAGAAGGGTAGCACCAAATTTGTACAGCTAAACAGAAGGGTAGGAGGAGAGAGATTAATAAAGCTTGAAAATACATTTATTCTTCTTATCTTAGACTGATTTCACTGAGTTGAATGTAGGTTATCCGTTGTGGTACTTTTGAGAAAAGATGTGGATGCACATGTAATACCAGACCTCCAGTTATGTTTGGGCCCCATCTTGGGGTATGATGGGAGTGTGTATACCCCCATCCTGGCTTATACACATGGCTGTTCATACAGCACAGATGAGAATGAGATGCTCCCCTTCTCTTCACCTCAAATAACCAGGGGCTAGAACCCACATAGGGAAGGATGTCTAGACAGAGCTGAGGTAGCTGGATTCAAGGCTGTTTGGCATCCAGAAGCAACTACCTCTTAGTGTAGCAGCCAGCAGACTAATTACTAGCAGACAGTGCAAAGCACAGGTGTATTATGATCTCATCTAATAATTTTGTTCATAAAGCGGACAGCTGTATTTTTCACTAGCAAAAATTTCTTAGTGACCTTTACAATGAACCTATTCGTAACTCAACTCTGGTATCTCTTGTGAGGTCTGCCTCTGGGAGGCAAAGACATGTTGTGCTGCCTAAGAAAAGCTGGAAAAAAAACCATTCCTGGTTTCTTTTAGCCAAGAAAGTAAGAAAAAAATGTAGATGGGTGGTTTTGGACCTTTTTATCACTGGGTGATAGATGCTGTCAGTGGAGGGCACAGACACAGGCTCTGCCAATCAGTCATGAGTCATCATTCTATCTATCAGCACTACTTTGTCTCATCTCAGACAAACTTAAGCCTTTGGCTTAAGTTCCTTTCTCTGTCAAATTAAAGAGAAAGAAGTAGTTCTACTAGACACCAGTGAAAAGAAATCTTGAGATTAAGGATCCATAAACAATACTGTATATGCTTAGCACACTGGCAGATAGGCCCGTGTGACATGCCCGGTGCGAACGGGTGCAAGACTTGGAGCTCTTCTGCCCATGTTCAGGAGGTTTGATGGAACTAGTCTGCAGTGACTGTTGGACTTTGAAACTGTGGCCCTATGCCAGAGAAAAGTGTCACAACTGTTGTTTAAGAATTTATGGGTTTTGAATGAGGGACCACATAAATAAAAAGCAAGAGACTGAGTCATAAGATGGGAGTCCTCTGGAGGTCTCTCAGCTAAAAGCCATTCCATTATGGAAGAACATCAAAAAGAAACTGTAATTTTTGGCTATTCTGTTCATTCCGCTCATGCCACAGGCAGATCTTGTGAACAACGCAATCTAGAGGCTGTTCCCAGTTGCGGCTGAGTTAGTGTAGATCTTTGGTCTTTATTCATGATCTTGAGAAGATTACAGCTGCTAACATCAGCATCTTCTCTATTACACGGTGGACTGGCTGAGGTCCAGAGTGAGTTGGAATTAGAATACCTATTTTCTTCCTTTTATTAGTTCTTTTTCTTCTGCTGCACACATTAAAAAAAAAAAAACCATCAGTGAAGAAAGCTGCATCAAGGGCTACTAGTGTCTCTTTGTACTTTCTTCCCTGTATATCCGTTTGTGTGAGCTTGGCACTCCCCTCCGTTTGGTTCTAAGTTTCAAGTTTTAATGAATCTAAATGTAAGCACAGCCGTAACTGCCATTATTTTTGGAGTGGGTACTACGCAAGATCACTAAGAAGTTATTGTTTTCCTCTCCAAAATATAAATAGATCCAAGTTTACTTGAAACTTGGCATGGAAAGATTTTATAACTACCATAAATCTGACCCTAGTTTCAAGCTTCATACAACTCTTAGGACATTGCAGTAATTTTCTCTGCCTGTAACTACTTTTCTCTGGGATTATGTGGTACCATGAAGCATATTTAGGTGCAGATCTCTTGACTGTACTTGCAGAATAGGAACTAGCATTTAATTAACCTAAGGTGAGATAGAGAGCAGCTGCTTCTATTCTGCTGTGTGTTTGTGAGGTTTCTGGCCTAGCAGCAAGAGGCGGAGTACAGCTTCCACTTTTGTACATCACAGCTTAACGTTTCAGTGTAGTTGCTGATATAGTGAGTGATCCAGCCTAGAGCTGTCAGCCTCCTCTTCTAATGTCAGGGATACCTTTTGTTGTCGTAAGTGATTCTGCCTGGATGTGACAAAACACTTGATAAGCTTGACCAAGCATGCCAGAAAACAAAACAAAAAGCAATGTAGACTTTCAGTTGAGGCAGTTCAAAAAAAAGTGTTCAGTCCCGCAGTGGCTTGTTTCAGGAGAAAGTCTGATTGATTCGGTTAAAAAAAAAAAAAATATCATTCTGGTTCTTGCTAGTCAGAAGAGGTTGCACAGATTGAGGTAAGCAACAGAAAACAGTCTCAGCTCCTCAGTTGTTGCAAATTGCCATAGCTATGCTGGCAGCGATTTCTGCTGGTTTATGCAAGGCCCGAGAGGCATTCACTATATGGAAGCTTTTAACCACTCATTGTCTTGTATAAGTAGACAGTTTTTTGCCAGTGAGACCCCTTATTCTCACCAGCAACAAGTGAGTGTGCTCACGAGAGTGGGATGAAGCATGTGATACAGTGGGACGTTCTGGGGTGATTCCAAGCTACTGGCCCTCTCTGCCAGGCAGACCAGGCTGCTATGATGGATCACGTTAGTTATTTCTTACTTTCTTCCCATCTTCATAAAAACTGAAGTTTTCCTTTTATCTTTTGCACAAGCAGTTTCTCCTTTCTTACTGTCTCCCTTGTGCTGTGTTTCTGTCGCATTCCTCATTCTTTCTCCTCCCCCAGAGAATTTCACGTCTTTTCAGGTCAAGTGCTGCTTTTCCCTCTAACTGCCTAGTTTTCTTCCATCCTCTTATTTTCCCAGACAAAGTTCTGGTCTGGGTATTTAGTAAAGAGCATACATTCACCAAAATGGTTAGGTTACTGACTAATGCTTTAATTTGGAGTCAGGGGTGACCCTCCCCCAGTCTTTCATTTCTCTTCAGTCTTACAAGTTATTTACTGTTTTCTAGACTAGATTTAAGCAAGGGCCAGATGAATAGGCAGCAAAGAAACATCTGGAAGAAGAGCACCGCATCGAAGAAAGAGACAAAGCAGTCTTTAAAATAGTGGGATTGTAAACAAGAGGGCTTTGAATTGTTCTCTCTGTCAGCCTTATTCAGTTGGGAAGGAAGGAAAGAGTAAATATTGGGTTTCCTGAGCAAAACAGAAGACAAAAAATTTAATTGGTTCTGTTTACATTCAGGTCTAAAAATTTAAACAGTGAAGAAAATTAGGTGGGTTTTAGTGCAACAAGGACTAGTTTTGGGGTGTGCTGTATACTGTACATTCTGCATATGCCAAAACTTGCCATGTCAGGGGTTTAAGTCTTAACTTAAATCCATCATTGCACTAACCCAGCTTGTTTTTTCTGATGCAGAGGAAATGCATGAAATTTCCAGTCCTCCTTCTACATGCTAATCTTGTAATTTATGGGGCTTGTAATCCTGAGAAATAGGGCAAGGAAAAATTAATCTATCTAGGTTAGAACACATGGGCTGGACTAATGATCTGAGGTTGGTCAACAGTGTGTGTCAGCTAAGATGCTGTTTCTGATCAGCTTTATTGACAATCTGACGTGTCTGTAAATTCAAACAGAACTCAAAAAGTGCCTGTCAAAGCTTAAATTCACACAAGGGAAAATGCTTTCTAGAGAAGTTTTCAATGAGTAGCAGAGTTAAGCGCTAGAGAATTCCTCAAGCACAGAATGTATAAGGGAGAGCTTTGATGAATTTTTGTCTTCCATGTAATCATTTTAAGTGACTCAACTATTTTCTGGTTTTTGTTTGTTGTTTTATTTTTCTGAGGTCAAAACATGAAGAAATCTTTGGCAACTCTCAAAACACCAGCACAGGAATATTCACACTCCTTTTTTGACCCCTTTTAAAGATTTTTTCCAGCTATCCATAACTTTTATTTCATTTAGTTTGCATTCTTTTACTCATATACTCTATTTTCTTTATTACAATTGGGACTGGTGGCAAGGCCGATTAAGAGAGCTGCTGAACTCTACTGGTTAAAAGCTCGCTTCTCAGTTGTACACAGCCTTGCCAAAATCCAATTGCTTAGGTTGAAATTTGTCATGTTGATTGCTTGCCTCAAGCAGAAGTATTTTGGAAGGGTTCAGCAAAGTCATTCCAGTTGTTTCCCAAAATGAGGCTTGAACAAAATGCTAGCATGTCTAGCAATTAAAAACACTTTCTGGTGGCCTTTTTTTGACTGTTCTGAGCCTTTGTCATTTTGAACAGAAATGTAAGATTTGCCATCTGGGATGTGACTTTTCTATCTTCAAAATTGGCCAAGTTATAAATGTTTAGGACAAGTCTTACATTTGCATGTGTTCAGTGAAGCAGTTAATTATTTTTTAAAATGAAAACTCAACATCACTGAGCCAAATAGTAAGCACTAAAACAACTAAATCAACAGGGTCTTGGCAAGGCTTAAGGAAATTATAGTTTTCCTTAATTATTGCTACATGCTTCTGTAAGCTACACTTTGGCCAGGAACTGAAACTAAGAGCACGGTGGTGCCCCTTGGGTGTTCCCAAGATACCACAGTTGCTTAGAAGGAAATGTGCCTCCTTCCTTGGAACCAGATGGTCAGAGAAGCTGAAGCAGGACGGTCAAAGGGCGAAACCATGAAAGAGTTCAGTAAGTCTCATAAGGAAACTAGAACCCCAGATTATTAGGGAGGCTTTCATACTTTTGAATGGAAACTGGGATGAAGTAATATGAATTGGGATGCAAGAACTGGAGGAGGCCAGAAGCCAGTTAGTGTTGGAAGGGGCTGGCGTGGAGTTCTGAGATTAGGGGATACCCTGGTACCGTTTTGGGGACTAGGACTATCCAGATAAAGCAGCAGCATTGTTGAGGTCTACTGGGAACCATGAAGAGGATCTAGACTGGGGAAGATATGAGGCTAGCCCTGAGTTCGTACAGATGAGGTAGAACAGAAACGGCCACCACATCTGAAGGCATCACTGAGCGATGAAGTCTCCGAGCCTGCAGCCCGTACCTTCCATTGTTTCATTGTTCCTTTCCTGTCAGCTCTATGAAACCCACTGGCAAAATACGCAACTCATCCCATTTCCTGCTGAGTCAAGCAGTGGACAACAGTCTACTACCACTGTCAGTTACTTCATGAAAACAAGACGTCTATGTGGTGGATCTAACAGTTCCAAGCAGTTGTGCTGAGAAACCATGTGGGTGTCCATATGTTGCAGCAGAATATGTATTTTTTTCTTTAAATCTAGGAAATGGGACACGGTCCTAAGACTATGAAGGTTGTGAAGTTAAGAATTTGAAACAGGTTTTTCTGGAATTAAAGTGTTAACGTAGCTTGTTGTTTACTAACTTTTTCATGCTCAACTTTGCAACCTTAACATTCTTTTTAGATAGCTTTATGTGTGCAATAAGCATACAACTTAAGCAGGAGGGAAGCCTTTATTTCCTGGCCTCAGTTAGATTTTCATGTCAATTAGACTATCTGGCACTGGGTTTAATGACTCTCTAATTGCAATTGCAGCACTTTGGTAAATCAATGCCCACCCTTCCTGATAAAATTGTTTTTAAATAGCAGTTGCTAAAAGGTGCCAGGTGAAAAATTAGTGAAGTGAAAATAAAGATAAAATGAACAGGACATCTTCTTTTCTTCCAGACAACCCCAGGTCAATAAAGCTTGGATTTTTGTTTTGTTTTAAAATGTTTTTACATTTTTTTTTAATTTAAAATGTTTTATACTTAAAAGCAGATGACTATCACTTTCTGAGTTTCAGGGACACCTTGTGAATCTTCAAGGATACAAAACATTTACCATATATTTATAGCGAATAATTTATTTTTGAACCTTGTGAAAGTTTACTCCGCTATCACTTCCCAATTTATTGCCTGGAAGTTGTGTGGTGGTGTGGGTTTTTTTTGTAATTGTGCTTGAGATAAAGGTTCAACACTCACCCATAATTTTAATTAAAAAACCAAAACAAACAAAAAACCAACCCACAAATGAATGAACATGTTCAGTGACCACCTGCCAAAATCCCTGCACAGCTTAGTGCCATTTCTCTCTGTTTCAGTGTAAGTCTTTTCAGCACAAGGCAGAGATCTACAGGGGGGACATAGCCAGTCACAGACATATAGGGGAACGTGTTGCATATGGATCTGCAGTTCTGTTCTCACCCACTTATTCCTCCATCTTGAAGCCATGTATATTGTAAAGGTGAATGGGGCTGCACTAAGGTGTGGTTGTGCATGAACCCTGTTAGGTAAGATTGCCAAGCAAAATGAGGTGCTGCTGGACCAGGGTGGGAGGGAGAAAAAGGAGGACAGTCCCTTCTGGAGAAGGAGGAGGCAAGGAATAATCCAGGTAACAAAAGTAATTTGTTACCACCCTGAGGGCTGGAAGGCAGCTTGGGTGGTGGGCCGGCGTGGTACTTCATAGCCACCGCTTTCATTGGCAGCTCAGAAATGCACTGTGCTTCAAGCATGTACAACCTTTCTTTGTGTCCTCAATGTACTGTGTGGGTTTAAGTGCACCATCTGTCAGGGTGAGACCATTTTCCCTTCCCTGCTCCATAACCTCCTGATATATATAAAAAGCTAGGAATATGGGCCTACCTTCTACTTTGACTGGGACTTTATTGGGAAACCATGCTTGCTTTTACCAACATTAAGAAAAAAAAAAACAAAAAAAAGATGTAGGTACAATTAATCAATACATAGGCTATCAGAAGGTGAGTGCTCCTTCTGCTTGCTATAGACCTGAGAATAAGCCTACTGTAACCTGGCCTTATTGATCTACAATTTAGCCAGATGCTTGTCATTACATATAACTGCACTCTTACGGGAGAACAACCCCTCCACCCTTTATCTCAAATAGCATCAAGTTCAAAAGAGGATGTTGCTGAGTCAGTGCCTGAGACCTAGAGGGTTTGGAATTTTATTTTTTTTATGAGATGGGGAAAAGGAAAAAAAAAAAAAGAGAGAAGCAGGGTTTGAAGTACTGTCTAGTGCCTTTGGTGCCTGACCTTGCTCATTAGTCTCTGCTACTTTGAAAAGGCTTGGAAAATTACATTACCCTATACCATCAGTCCTCACTCAATAAATACAGACACTAAAGTCAGGGACAAGAAATCCCACAGAGCTTTGGTATTGACTTGTTAGAATTCCAGGCTTTAGCCTCACAATACAGTAACTGTCTATAAGTAATGAACAAGCTACTGAGAAGGACAGCTTGCCCTTCTGGATTAATTCCCCAGTGTTTTAGAGAATCTATTAATTGCCATTTTTTGTTGCCCTATGCCAAACAATAAATTGTCCTATGTGACAATAAGGTCTTTTCTATTACACCGTGAGAGGAAATTTGTGGGAGACCTGAGCTATGCTCACGTTCTGTCTCAGAGCCAATAATCATATTAACCTTAGTATCAGTTTCTACAGCAGGGGAGGGGAAATAAAAAAACAAGGCAAGGATGTATGGGTGGTTTGTGTTTCTTCCATTAAGGAATGATGAGGCAGTAACTTGTGTGCTTTGGCATTTAAAGAATGCGTGTGTATACTTGTCCTGTAAAATCAGAATTCTCTATTGAGTGCACACCAGCTAAGATTTCGGTGCAGAAGCCATGTCTTCTTACTCACAGGTGTTGCACAGGACCCAGGAAGGAAGGAAAGAGAGGGGATTCATTTGGGGGAACTGCAACAGGAGGTAGTCACTATGGTTTTCTGTGCGCTTTGTGCTGACTGTAATCTCATGTCAGTGGGGGCCTTCCTTGGCTTGGATCAGCAATGAGAAGCATGGCTAGCAATACCTTTTAAAAGGTAGTCTTCTCCAGCACATCTAGTACATCTGACTCGCCCATTTTATTTCTTCTCCTTTATGTAGGAGAGTCCTGCAGTCAAGTAATGGTTGCCTTTGACACATGCTAGGTGCAACAAGGTTTCTTTGAGCTAGCAGAATGGCAGCAGCCATCACCTGGCTCATTATTAGCTAAATAGCAGAGCGGAGATTTGGTGTTTGCAGTAGCTTGCAAATTCAATGATAGTTCTCACAGCAACTGTCATTTGTCTGCTTGTTCATATGAAGCGTTTGATATTGCTTGTTGTGGTGTTAACTGTAATCCCTTATTAGGGAAATACAAGAAGTCTTACTGATGTACACTTAAAATAAAAGGCTTTTGAGCGTGCAGTAGGCTCTCCATAGCATGCAGACACACATACATGCACAAAAATTCACTATCCTTGAAATAAATTGAAATAGCAAGATAGCAAGAGGTGCTGATACAGGTCTTTTGTCTGTTCAATTATATATCTATAAAAAGAGAAATGCATGTAGACTGTTCAGTCAGCTCCTGAGGGAACATGAGGGGATCCAGATCAGCTGCACAACAGGCAGCTTCACTGGCAATCTCAGCAGAGGGAACAAATGTTCACTGTGACCCTCTGTTGAAGGTGAGCTGTTCTCTCCATGCTAACAATGGAATGGAAGCACACAGATGGAGTAGTGTGAGGAGGTATGCCTGTCTTTATTTTATTGTCTTCCTTCCCGAAGCACATAAGATTTCTTAGCTGCTATAGTTTCAGTGTAGTACCTTTCATAAGGGTTAAATAATTTATTTGATGAGAAAGAATTTCACATGAAATAGCAGATAAGTGTGTTCATATGAAATTCTACAATACATAGTTCAGGCACCACTTGGGCTCAGGGAATGTTATTCATTTGATTAAGTATCAATATCTACATCTGAACTAGTCACCCTGAGCTCCCTTTGTAGCTAATAGAGAACTAGCCAATATAGGAAAGGAATTCAAGGGTGAGATTCATCTTAAAATGTCTGCCTAAAGTAGGTCAGATAAATTGTACCCTCAAAGTGCCTATTATTCTCTGATGGTTTCTTTCTAAAGTGAGCTGCTGCTAAGCTGTGATGTAAACACCTGCAAGTTAGGTTAAGTGAATTTTTCTCAGGAACTGGTCAGAGCTTTTTATCTAGAATCCAGTTTTTAAATGCTTGGCCTAATGAGCTTCTGTACAACATGTAGCATGGCTTTCCAAATGGCTGTTGGGCAAGACAGCCTGGAATATGCTGACAACAGCCTCCAGCATATAATTCCTTCTCATCCTCTTCCAGAGCCATATTGCCACAGGATCTTCATTTCTCTCCCCCTTACTGCTATTTCAGTGTTAGCATCCACTCTCCTGAGGTGCCCCTCTCTCCCTAAGAAAGTTAAGCAAACCAGCCTGCAGGGGAAATAAACATATAATGTGGCTTTTTGTGTTCAATGGAGACATGGTAAACTCAAATTAATGATTCTGTTTGGATAACAGTCCAAGCAAAACAGTGGAAATTTCCTAGAACCCTCCTGCAACAGAATTTCTTTGCTTTATGCTGGAAAACTACAGCTGAATATCTGCTTTGAGGAGTCAGAGACATTAAATTTTTGTACCTTTTGTGAGAGAATTTCACTATACAGAACATTGAGTAAGACTACTGATGAGACTGCATCAGACCAGCACTACATCTGGTTGCACTTGTGGATGCTAGAGCAGAAGTTACAAAGCCAATTGGTGCAGGAAAATGTAAGATCTACTGGCAGGCCAAGTCTCATGGTAAATTGATGTCTATCAGAATATGCTGGTCTTTGCTTAGACTGTGGCTGACCTACCTTGGAGCTGCTCCAAAAGCCTAGGGTTTACATCCATCACATCTCTGGGGCTCTACCAATGGAATACGTTTGCATTTTTGGGTGGCAAACTTTCTTTTGCCAAATACACTCCCAAAAGAATCTCTTATAGCACAATTGTTAAATGCAGTCTGTGGGCTGGATCACATACCCTGTGACAATTTTATTCTGTCTCCAAAGGACTCCAGGTGCTTCCTTGGGCATTTTTAACCTTGCAAGCTCCACTTCTATCTGCAAGACTTTGACCCAACTGCCTCCACAAGCACCCCCAAGCTGGCATATAGTGCAAGATGTTAAAAAATACCACTGTACATACCTGTATTAAAGCAGTGTCTTTCTCATGGTGAGATTGTGCCAAAGTAATTATCCTATTACCAACACAGAACAGTGCCCATGTTCGTGCAAATAAAAATTGCAGTGTTTAGACCTAACTTAAGATGTTTGTTTTTTGCATTTAATCTATGCAGTAAAGTAAATGCTTCTTACGGATAATCTTATTTACAAGGCATTTTTTGATACCATGCGATAAGGCGTAGGAGATACTGAAATGACTCTTTGCTTAAGATTGTAATGTTGAATGGCAAAGCTCCGTTCCTATACCTTACACTGTCCACTGCTGAGTGTGTGGTTAAATACTTAGTAATTAAAACCTGGTAGTGGATTTTACAAGAGAAGAATATCTTCTCAGTGTGACGTTCCAAGCTCTCATGTAACAGTTTTTATTAAAGTTACTGTGAAAACTTAAAATAGCTCTCTCATTAGTTGCTAACAGAGATCTGCCTGTATACAGTGCTGCCTAGAAACTGCCCTTACTTTCCACTTTGAAGATGAGCAGGGCAAAATCTCGCTTTTCATTTTCTTCATTTTGTGTGTGAAAAGAAATACCTTCTGACTCCACACCACGGTTCTTTTGATTGACTCCCCTCCTTTTTCTGATTGACAGGTTTTCGTCTATAACCTATGCCATCTTCCCCAGCTTATCTCACTTTGGCAGTGCATGAATTTGAGCACCCTTTTCTGCTACTTCTGTGTGGCATATTGTGATTGCTGACATTTCTCTGAGCTGATTCCTTAGCTACTCTGATAAACTGCAAAGGGAGGGGGGGAAGCATTCCTGGAAAGTGAGGCCGTTATGCAACACAGGGGAGGCAGTACCACGTGGAAAGATTTTACATTTTCCTTGGTTCCTGCCGACTGGAAAAGGGGAAACATAACCCCTAAATAAGGAAGACCTAGAGAACTACAGGCCAGATCATGGAGCAGATCCTCCTGGAGACTCTGCTGAGGCACATAGAAAACAAGGAGGTGATTGGTGACAGCCAGCATGGCTCAATCAAGGGCAAGTCATGCCTGACAAATTTGGTGGCCTTCTACAAAGGGGTTACAGTGGCAGTGGACAAGGGAAGATCAACTGATGTCATCTACTTGGACTTGTGCAAAGCGTTTGACATCGTCCCACATGATATACTGGTCTCTAAATTGAAGAGACATGGATTTGACAAATGGACCACACGGTGGATAAAGAACTGGCTGGACGGTTGCACTCAAAGAGTTGCAGTCAGCGGCTCGATGTCCAAGTGGAGAGCAGTGATGAGTGGCATTCCTCAGGGGTCGGTACTGGGACCTGTACTGTTCAACATCTTTGTCGTGGACATGGAGAGTGGGGTCGAGTGGACACCCTCAGCAAGTTTGCCAATGATACCAAGCTGTTTGGCGAGGTAGACACGCTGGAGGGGGGAATGCCATCGAGAGGGACCTGGACAGGCTGGAGAGGTGGGCCCAAGCCAACCTCATGCAGTTCAACAAGGCCAAGTGCAAGGTCTTACATCTGGGTCAGGGCAATCCCAAGCACAAATACAGGCTCAGCGGGGAATGGCCAGAGAGCATCCCTGAGGAGAAGGACCTGGGTGTGCTGATTGACGAGAAGCTCAGCATGAGCCAGCAATGTTGAATCGCAGCCCAGAAGGCCAACCGTATCCTGGGCTGCATCAAAAGAAGTGTGGCCAGCAGGTGAAAGGAGGTGATTCTGCCCCTTTACTACACTCTCATGAGACCCCACCTGGAGTACTGCATCCATCTCTGGAGTCCCCAACATAAGAAGGACATGGACCTGCTGGAGCGTGTCCAGAGGAGGGCCACGAGGATGATCAGAGGGCTGAAGCACCTCTCCTATGAGGAGAGGCTGAGAGAGTTGGGGCTGTTCAGCCTGGAGAAGAGAAGGCTCCGGGGAGATCTTATTGCCGCCTTCCAGTACCTAAAGGGGGCCTACAGGAAAACTGGGGAAGGACTTTTTACTAGGGCATGTAGTGAGAGGATGAGTGGGAATGGCTTTAAACTGGAAGAGGGTAGGTTTAGATTAAACATAAGGAAGTAAGTTTTTACTTTGAGAGTTGTAAGGCACTGGAACGTGTTGCCCAGGGAAGTTGTTGGGGCCCCATCCCTGGAGGTGTTCAAGGCCAGGCTGGAGGTGGCCCTGGTCAGCCTGGTCTAGTGGGAGGTGTCCCTGTCTATGGCAGGGGGGTTGGAACTCGATGATCTTCAAGGTCCTTTCCAACCTAAACCATTCTATGATTCTGTGATTCCTTGCAAGGGCTCTCAGGTACTGTTGGTCGTCACACAATTAGTAGCAAGTGCCAACTCATTTTGAGTTAGTTCCCTAACAGTTTAGAGCTACAGCTTTCCCTCAAAAACCCAGGGTGTTCTTATCCACCCTGCCTGCAAGGTAGGGTCCTTGCCGTGTTATGTGGCCACAATAGCCAGGCAGGAACAGTCCCAGCTATGCCAGTGGCTGCGCCGAGTATTACATGCTCTAGAGAAGCTGTGGATGGTGCCTGAGCTGTACCGTCACCTTGGGTAGTGTGGTGGTGTAGCCATAGCCTAGGAGGCAGCCTTGAGGAATTTCTCCTGTTGTTATTTTAAACTTTATTGCTGAAGACACTTTTGCAAAGGTCATAGTACTGAGGGGCGGTGGAGGGGGGAGAATTTATTGTTCTGCATTTGTAACCACATTAGGGTTCCCAGCTATGACTTGGAGCGCCTGAATGCTACCATAATAGGAAAGTAACTGATCATATATTAATCAAACAGTTGACTAGCGAGGCAAGAGGGCGGCTTGCTTCACGAACTGCTGAAATGCAGCTCTTTCCACAGTCAAGCAGCAAAACTGTTTAAAGGCACAGTGTTTACCAAGGAAGTGAGAACTAGAGATTGCACAGGAAATTAAAAGCACATCATAATTATTCCCATTTAAAATTTAGCTGGGATATCGCAGATGACATACATGCAGCTGCAGAAAGAGACTCCCATAACTTTGGACAGAATTTGTGAGGAGGATCATGGCACTCTCTCCTGGAGGAGAGGACTTAGGGCTAAGTATATTATCCCTGCTGGTGGGACATTGTTCTGCAGTGACAGAGGGACGTAACTGTGGTAGCACTTGATCCCCAGCACCACTTCGTTTTAGCTCCCAGAGGCTTCCATTGCATTTGCTAGTCAGTCTAGTGATCCTCAGAGGCAGCTTTAGCTAGCAAGAGGTGAGATTATGCAGCTAAGTTGGCCATTTTAATTTGCTATGTTCCTATTTAAACTTCCACTAAGTTTGGTCTCTGTATGGGGATGTGAATTATGGCCTCTAGTTTCATGCCCAGAATACTTCATAGATCTCCATTAACACCTACGTACCTATCTATGCATCAGTTATGTATTTGTAAGCCATTTTAAAAGTTTGTAAGTGATACATTAGTTATTTTGAAGATGAGGAATGATTGCTAAAATAATATTAGTATTTAAATAAAAACAATGCCTCTGTATTAATTGTTGAGCAAAATCAGTTCATCTGTAGTTGGCTATGAATTAGTTGAAAATATAATTTTTATAAACTGAATTTTATTACTATTCCTTTCTGTTTCATTATGTTACCCCAATATACATAATTTTGTGCTACTTCATTTATCTTATGTCAGAAATAGTATTACTGCTCTTCAACATTATTACAACTAGGAAAAAAAGGATTAATCAGACACTTCAAAAGCCTTATGCCGAAATAACGTTTTTAAAATAATAAAAGAACAACCACTATTTTCTACAGCAAAACTAATTTTTCAAATTAGAGATAACAACACTGCATTCCAAAAGTAAAGGTCAATTTGAAGAAGAAAAGATTCTGGTTGCCTAATGAAGTTGTCTTCTTTATACCAAATTGTAATTTACAGTTGAATCGAATAATGTTAATTCTTTTCTGGCTTACTTTGATTGATATTAAGGGGCCAGTTGGTGTGGTTCAGATAAAAATAGCTGTTACATTTAATCTGATCACTAATGATAACCTTTATTTCCCTTCACACTGTGCTTTTGAAGTCACAGCAGACTGCTGAGCTCCAGGGTTTGCTCTTCAGTTCAGAGATGGTTGCTGTGTGGACGTTACAGTTCCCCAGCACCTACCACCTCAAATAGCTGACCATGGAAAAAAAAACACCCTTGTATAAACCCATAACCTCCCCCACCATCGAGTGCCTACCCTACTAACATTCAAACAGAACAGGCAGCCTTTGACTTTGGAAGGTGGGCCATGAATGTCTAAGTTCATTATGGAGGGAAGAAACAAGAACAAATGTAGTGATGTAGTTCTTGTCACAAATTAGTATCTTACCTTGCAGCATTTTTAATGAGTAGAAAGAAAAATTACTGTGTTATTCTTCTGATAATTAGAGAAAATTTGTCCTTAAAAATGAAGTAGCTGAAGATTAGAGTTGGATTATCCATATAACAGTCAAATAGTGATACCCCATTGTGCAGATATGGATAAGAAGGGGAAGAAGGCAGAACTTCTGTCTTGCATAGTGCCATGGTTGCTGCTCAGAAGACGGAAGGGATTGTGCCTCTTGTGGTTGAGGAGGTCAAGGGGCAACAAGACTGTCACACTGAGGTAATTCCACAAAGGCCTGATACTGTGTTAGCATTATGCTAGTCTGTTGGTAAAGCAAGTAATTACAAGGTTCCCATGGATTCAGGGCTTTTGCAAATGACCACCAAATTGGAGATTAGCCAGGAATACCACAAGAACCAATGGCTTTAAATTACTGCATCAACCAAGGAAAGTTAGACCAAAATTTCATAGACTTTTGTGTTGTCACATCAGGAACACGCATGTGAAAAAAGTAATCTCCAAGAGGTTTGTGGCTAGATACTAACTTAGGATGCAAGCAGAGCTAACAGAAAGGCCAATAATATGCAGTAAGGTCATTCTAGACAATGGGAATATTGTATCACACCAGCAGTACCATGGAGCCTGTCCCTCAAAGTGCATAGGTACTGTGCTAATGAGCTTTCATCAGCCCACTGTGTTATAACAGGCTCCTCATATAAATAAGTCTCTTTGGATCATCCCATCACTGGAGGGGTGCTGAGGCAAAGTCCTCACAGCAGCCTGTCTCCACAGACCACAGCTGCAAGCTGTATACACTAAGCTAGTGAGGTCGCAAAACTAGTGCAATGGATACCACAGAGAACAACAAACTGTAGTTGCTGAGCTGATGATCTTGGAGAGGCCTCTACTTGGCATTTCATTCAGCAGAAGAAAAGGCTAGGAAATAAATAAAAGGAGGCAAGGTCAGGTTAAGGCTTTATTCTGCATGCCAGTACTGCTTTCTTTCTTCTCTTGGGCTTGGGCAATGTCCACTGTCCCAACACTGCCATCTCTTCATCTGCCTTGTGAAGTGAGAGTCTGCTGGGGAGCGGCAGGTGGCCAAAACAAAGGCTCAGAGCCAGCTAGCTGGGTAATGTGGTCCTGGCAACTGACTGGAGAGTTTTTGTTGTTGAGAAGTAGGCTGTCTCCTTTCTTCAGCCATAAGGTCAGTTATGGTGTTATTTTTCCTCATTTCACACAGAACAAAAAGCTTAGATTGACTGCTCTTGAAGAAGACGAGACCCTGTCTTTCACTTCCTCACCCCTCAATTGAATACAGAGGGGGAAGAATGGTCACACCAATTCTTGGCCTTCAAAACTAGCACTTGCAAGGAGTTAAATCTGGCCTCCATACACCTAAGCACCCATATGTTTTCTCTAGCTGGCTGGTTGCTTTGTGGAGTCTAGTCAGATAAAATGACTCTTCCAATCACATAAAGATAAAGATAATCCTCCACATGAATGTCAACATCCGCGAGATTCCTGCCCATTTTGGTCCTCTCTAATTAGGGACTGTTCTGCCTCATTGGACAGACTGGTGTAATAGCTTGGAATCAGAGTAGCATAAAGATTGTCACAGCTTGAATGATCTTTTGCGCAGTGGGAGGTAATGATCCTGCCTGAGGCAAAATACAGCTTCTGGCATGTTATGGGATGTTGTGATTCTGTCCCACACTTCATTTAGTCTTTTTCAAAATGCTGCAGTTTAGCCCCTGAAAAATGCCATATTTTTATGAGTATAGTCATTTTATGAGTATACCATCCTCAGTGTAGTCCCATGATTCCTGTTGGATGTGGGCAGGGTAAGCAGGGGCGGAGGATAGTGCTTAAGACATGAAATGCCAGTTAGAGGCTCCAGCCCATGCAATTTTTCATGCTGAATGTTTTTCCAGAAGGTGACAAGTAATCTCTATTTCATCTGGAGGATGGAGAAATTCTGAGAATAAAGAGTGAGTCCTCTTTTCCCCCAGGTCCATCCCACTAGCTTTTGCCCTTCCACGAGCACTTTTGGAAAAGACCAGTCTCTTTAGCCTGAGTTCAAAGATCACAAAAGACTGCTGTAGTCTTTTGGCCCATATGGAGTAAGCAGTGTTTTCTTTTTCCAGTGTTGCCACAATTCATTTTACTTTATAGTTTAAAAGTAAATGAAAGAAATAGCTGAAGGCATATTGGTGAATAATTACACTTGTAACACATTTCTTGAGAGTTTGCCGGGTAGATTTCTGTGTAAGATTTGATTATTTTCCTTGTTACAGGCAGCTTCATTATCCACCCAGTGTTTGCAATGGATTATGAGGCACTGTAGCAGATTACGGAGACAGCATTCTAATGTTTCATCTGGAAATGGAATAAATAGACTCCTTTTCAATTGCAACAATGTGAAATGAGCTCTCAGAATGTTAGATTTGGAAAACAGCTAATTAGATGCTGTTTCAGGCTCTCCTGCTGGGATGACTATTGCATATACTGAAGTAAAACCTGCACCCTGCAAATTGTCTCAGTCTTAGTCCTGCAAAGTAGTCTGTAGCTCCAAGCTGGTGCTGGGGCATGGGGTGCTCGTTAGGATGGAGGGGCTCACCAAGCAGTTGATGTTGTGCTTCAAGGAGTTTGTTCCACCACAATTCAGATTTGCATGATTTGACACATGGCCAGGGTCAGTCCACATTAAACACGTTTTTGAAAAACTCATCAGATACTAGAATTTTGTTATGGCCAACCCATGACTGTTGGCGTGGGATTGTTCTGTTTGCCTCTCCTGCTGGAGGTGATCAGAACCCAGCAGGAACATGTACTGACTCCCTCATCTTGTCATGGCATGTTCTGAAGAAGAGTGGGAGTCACTATCTAGGAGAGGGAATTTGGACTAATTATGAAGAAATCTTTCAGGGCAAGCCTTGAAATAGCTGAGTGTAGTAAGAAAGGTCAGGGTTTTGATTTTTTTATGGTGCTAATGAAACCAAATCCTGTCAGAAAGCAGAAAGTGCAGGCCACTGCTTATCTTATGTTTTTGATTTCTGAATCCCTCAAAATCACAAGTAGCTTGTAAATCAAGTCTACTGACAACAGTCTTGTTCCTCCTGGGTTCCTCATGTGGGCCTGTGGTAGTCCAGGGATCCTCAGATATCCATGTGGAAGAAATCTGCGCATAGTCTAGCAAGTGTAGATATCAACAAAAGTGTGCATGTATGACTGAGGATGGGGAGAGGGAATCCAGATATACCTTTATCGCTACATAAAGGTAGCTTAGAAAAAGGTAGCTTGTTATCAGACAGAATCATTGGCACTCACCAGCAGGAAAGAAAAAAGCAATTCCAAGAGTAAAGCCTGTGCAAGTGCTTATCTATGCTCTGGCCTGTTGAGAGTGAAAATTTCATGGGTTTTCAGATTGCTTCCAAGCTAGTGATCCCAAGCTAGTGTGTAAGGAAGGCCATGAGTGGGAGACAATGAATGAAAGAGGGACATAAATATGGGTTTGCTTTCAGTTCTCTGCATAAATTTCATAATTTGAGCATTCAAACTTAATAGCCTGCATGTTTGAGGTATATGAACAACTACTGACAGGTAAAAGCTAGTGTGGTGCATATATAGTAGCAAGGGTGCAAAAAGGCTTTCAGCTACTCATATTGGTGCAGCGAGGTCATCTCTGATCTGTGCAGGTCCCGAGCACAGACTGGATTTTCGCTGTAGTTAAGTGGGTCAGTTCTTAATTCAGAGAATCGCAGAATGGTGTGGGTTGGAAGGGACCTTAAAGACCACCTAGTTCCAATGGCCCTGCCATGGGGCTTGGAACTCATGCTCTTTAACTAATCAGTAAAACAAAACCAGTGTAGTTGGCAGGGTATGATATATTTTAAATCATTAGTCTACTTTTAGTAAAGCAAATCAAGGTAAAAGCTAAAATCTTTTTCCCTTAGCATAGACAAAGCCAAAGAAGGCACACCACTTAATTCTCTCTCCAGATTGACAATCCATCTGTTAAAGTATCTGTGTTGTGACAGTCATCAATAGAAAATGTTTTGGGGACAACTCCAAGAAAATCCACTCCCAAAATTTAGGAAATACCCCATCCATCTCTTTTCAGTTTAACACAGGGCATAAAACTCTTTAAGCAAATATGTCTGTGTATTTCTATCTATATTTATATAGCTTCTCTATATATTCAAATGTGGATATACCATACATGTGTATAGAAAGAGAAAGAGGAAGATGGGCATAGGGAGAAAGAAAACACAGGTATGTCATATACTTTATATATAGATGATATGCATGTTGTTTTATAATGTACGTTCTGCATATATGTGTAATCATTATATATATTTCTATACCTTCTGTAAGCTAACAATGAATTTCTTCATTACTGTCTTTGCCCTTTTGAACACTTCTAATTTCTCAATCTACAAGTCTAAATCACGGCTGAAAACTTCTCATCCTACCATTTCTCCTTCGTGATGGGAAGAAGAGAAATACAGAAAGAGTTCATAAGGAATTTTGCTTTTCATTTTGACAGGAATGGGTCAAAAAATAAAAGGAAGTCAGATCTTAAGATAACGGTAAATTATTGGAGTACAATTGATTTTAACGCAGTGATGATGATTCACATCAAGCAAAGATTAACTGGCCTGGAAATTCTAGAGAACAATTGTACTAAATGCTGGGTTTTTAAAATCTATGCAATCTTAATGTAAGATTGCTGAGTCACTACTGCAAGTTAACACACTGCTAAGACTTGGCTGTAATAGGAAATGAGCTGTACAAGCCAGATTTCATCAAGAAGTATGAAACCAATTCTGCTGACTCATCCATCCATCTAGCTTTCCCTATTGACATTTCCAAGGGACAGTAATTTATATACTGAAAAACTAAAATTGGTGCATAAACTCCACTTTTGTTTTCTACTGTTATGACTGACAGCTGTGGCTAGTGAGTGGTTAGGGAGGAACCTAAAAGTCAGAACGTTACAACAAAAAAGAAAATCATCAAGCAATGAGAATACATTAGTCTCATAAATTTCAAAGCTGATTAAATGCTTGTTACATTACTAGTATAAACATTTTGATAAAATATTTCTCCATAAGAAATAAGAGTATTTCTCCATAAGTGATACTCTTCTCTTTAGAATAAGTTAACAGGACCCTATTAATAGAGGAGAGTTTCTGACATATGGACAAGTAAAACGGTTTTTATTTTCTTGTTACTGATATCATGGAGTGGTTACTTTTAGAGCTAGCTGAGCAGGCTATTGATTTTTTTTCACTCAAAAATTTCAAATGAAAAGCCTATATTTACATGTTCTGACTAAAAATCCTTAGTTTTTTGCAGGATGATTTAAAGTCCTTTTTTGGTTTCTTTCCACATAAAATCTTGTGATTTATTGTCTTAGTTCCCTTTAACCCATAAACACCAAATCAAAACCAACCCCCCAAAATACCAACAAGAGGTACTAAGTCATTGTGAAAATGGTAATTCCTTTTCAAATTTGATTAATAAAGTAATCTCAATTTCTCTGCTGTGTACGCAGCAATATGGAGGAGGTGGTAGGAAAATTTCCACAAAGTGCTGCATTATAATTATTAGTTTAGGAACTGGTACAGACATTTCTGTTTCTTTAACAAGCCATTCTAACTTTCAGTATACAACATGGCTTTAATGGGAGAGTTCAGTTTTCTCCTTGGCTGCATCAATGGCTTGGTGGAGAAGGAAGTCACTTCTGACCTTCACCTCCCTTTCCCCATGAAAAATAAGGCAATAATTGTATTTCCGTACTTAAGGTGGTTGGGTTGCTTGAATAGTTACACAAACCATGCAGATTCTTGGATTTAATGGCTATGGAAGTGTGATGTAATGTTGGTATAATTCATTTTCGTCATGAAATCTTCATTTTGATAGCCTAACTTTTCATTATACTGTATAATCAAAACTTTGGTAAGTTCTCAAGCTGTTCTTCCTCTCCAGACTTTCTCTTTCTTCTTACATTTTCATCTTTTTTCTTAAATGCAAAACAAAATAGTAAGTGAACATTTCTTTTATCTTAACATAGCTGCATGTATTTGGTTATTGTAGTTAAAATAAAATCAATATGGAATATGCCAAAACCTTCCCTTTAAATATTTGCCCAGTTTAGAGTGGATTCTGGTCATGGAAAGTGGACAGAAAAATTAAGTTCTGAATAAGAACAAGAGGTAAAAGCAAGAAATACTGCAAGACTCATGCTAAAGTCATTAAATGGTATCCCTGTTTGCTAGTGGGAAGGAGAGAGAGAGAGAGGGGAATAAGTTCCTTTTCATTTTAATAATGCGTTGAAAGTGTTTCCCTTGATTTGCATTAACAGTACTGCTGGATGAACATCCTGGAGGTATTAATCTCACAAATAAAAAGCAAAGAGATGCAAAATGGGTGAATTCCCCCAACTGTTTTAAGTAGAACTGTCTGCAGAATCCTGGCATGACATTCACTGCAGGACTGGGATACAACAATTATTATATAAGTGAGTTTAACAAACAAGTGTATAGAGAAGAGAAACTCTGTGGTATGACGAGGTTAGCGGAGGGGAATGTGTGTTCTCACTTTGGTAGTCCAGGCAGATTAGGGTTGTCTTTGCAGTGAGGGCAGGAGTTTTCCCAGAGCTGCACTGTTAATACATAGGTGGATGAAGCAAAATTCAGCGAAGTCAGCTGGGTTGTCCATGTGGAGGATGAATGCGGTTGCACCAAAAGCTGAGGAGTGGGAATAAAGGAAGGCAAAGAGCCAAGGATCGAGGCTGAAAGGCACCAACAGAGCCCAAGGAGAAGTGAGGGAAGCAGCACAGTGGCAGAGAGATTGAACATAAATGATTCAAAGGGAAAAGCGGTACGTGTTGGAAAGAATGAGGCAGGAAACAAGTGAAAAAGATGGAAATTTGCCTTAGGAAGTATTATCGCTTGCTTTAATACAGGAGATGTGATAGGAACAGGGTCTTAATCCCTACTTTAAAATATTTTAAGGTGCCTTTGTTTTAGAGTAAATGTGGGGACTTGAGTAACTTCTGCCTGCAGGGTGGCACAGCAGGGTCCCTCTCCCCCTCACTGTTAGCTCCCTGGGTGGGAGAGGACTTGCTCAGACGTGAGGGTAATGCTCGGTGACTGCCGAGCACCATTTGGATGTCACTGCTTGGTGCCCAGCTACCAACGGGCTGTCACAGACTCTGCCGTTGGGAGGGGCTGGGGAATTTGATCGTCTGTGTTTGCCGAAACTGGTCCCAGATTTTTTTCTGAATATGCTGCCCATCGTCACGCTGTGTCTGTGAAGGAGAGAGGGGCAGGTTTCTTCGCCTGTGCTGTCCAGTGCTTATCACTGTTTGAAAAAACTGTTGATGTTTTGTTTTGTTTTCTTTGAGCAGATGGGCAGAAGAAGGTTCAAGAGGAATTTGACATAGACATGGACGCGCCAGAGACAGAGCGGGCGGCCGTGGCGATACAGTCCCAGTTCAGGAAATTCCAGAAGAAAAAAGCGGGGTCCCAGTCTTAGTAGCTACCTCACAGCTTAAAACAAAGTAATCCTGAAATGATTTGTCAAGAAAATCAGAAATAACACAAAGATGCATGTACAGAAATGATCGATATTTAAAACCCCATTGGCAGATAGCAAACCATGAGCTTGTGTGTGACTTCATCCCAGATGCTTCACGCCCATTATCCTCTGTAACTCACCATTTTACTTGATGTTGTAATAAAAAGTTAGGGTGAAGTAATTAAAGTGTCTGCCTTCATCTGTCTTTTCATATTAATTCAGCAACCACAGCATTACAAATGAACCCAGCCCAGATGCCTGTTTTCCTCTTCACGTAACGCTTGGAGACATAACCGCACCGTATGTTACAAGGTTTTTGCTGAGGGATGAGAGCACGCATCTCAGCCCTGCTTACCTCATTTGGAGAATTCCAGCTGCCAGCCAAATGTGACAATAAAATTACTTTCTTGTAATGAGCTGAGAGTAAAAAGTTGCACACAGAAGCTGGCATGAGGGGAAGAGGTGTAGGAAGCAGTGAGCAGTTTCTTTTTGTCTTGCAATTATGCCAGAAAAGTGGCTTAAGTGGGGAAACTGTCCCTGTCCTCCTCTTTGCATGGTAACATTCAGAATTACCCAGCTTGGACCATATTGACTGTTATGGAAAAAAAAAAAAAAAAAAATTCAGACACAAAATACAAAACTCAATTCCAGAAACATTTGGAAGGTGGATTTTGTTGTTTAGTTATTTTTTATTTGTAAAGATAGAAACTGATCCTCTAAAATCTCTTTTTGATGCAGCTTTTCACTCTCTACATAATCAGTAACTGTTTCTATGCCATCTCTCTCTTTTCATATTATTTTCAGTATTTGATGAGTAAGTCATGACTCCCTGTCTCCATTTGCACTGTTCTGTATTCAACTTTATATGAGCCCCTGACTTTATCGCTGTATTAGCCCAGTTTGTGATTAACAAAAAAAAAAAAAAAAAAGCCACAACAATGTCTGTGTTAAATTGGGAAGTATTTCTGTCTTCTCCTTGTTGTAAAACAGTAACAGATCAGTTTCAGGCTAGATCTGAGCGAGGATCTTGCCTGGCTTCAAGCCTCATCAGGAACTGGATGCCCATATAGCGCATGGGGAAAGTTCAGAAAAGGCTTAAACAAGTAGTTTGTACTCAGAAAAAGGAGCTATTTAGATTAAGCAAGTGGGACATGCACTACGCAGACGTGCAAAAAAAAAAAAATAAATCTCATCCTCTTCTTGGCTGCATCAGCAGATTTAGGGGTTCCAGGAGGCATCTTTGTCTCTAGGGAAATCAGAGACAGAGGCGGTTTCTGAAGGACTGGTGTTTGCAGTAGTTCTCCAAGAAGGCAGCGTGAGCCTCCTCTCCAGGCTGACAGAGGCAGGCGTGCTGAGGGGTGACAGCCTGCCTGCCTTCAACTGAACAGCCTGGAGCTGGGACTGCTTCAGGTGTGAGAGATTCAGGTATAATTCCCAGCTCTGCCTAGAGAGATTCGTTTCTTCCTCTCCCACCTCCCACAGGAATATTCTGATGACCGGAGCAGAGGACACATATATCATCAGGCCCCTCATGTAAATGGAAAGCCACAACCAAGGGGTAGGAATAGAGGGAAAGGAAGGATCTCACGCTGGTGGCAATCCTTTCCCGTGAGGGCCCACCATAGCAGCAATACCGAGGGGATGCAGAGCTGTGCCTGAAAGGCGGGCTGTGGGGCTGCAAAGGGAAAGCCCTCAGCCTTATGCAGGTTAAGGCACTTATGGTGCTGGGCAACAATCTATGGAGGAGCCCAAACCTGATGGTGGGTGATAGGAGCTCTGAGACTGTGCTGGGCCCTTGGAGATGTTGAGCAGAGGAAGCCTTATAGGTCCTGTAGGTGATGCAGAAGGCACGTGCAGAGACGGTGTGTGAGGTGCTTAATAAGCACAGCAAGACTGGGTGGGAATGGACATGGATTTTAGATCTTCATCTGGGGATAAACATCTAAATGCTGCCCAGACCCTGCCTTAGGCACCTCTGTCTGTGTCAGGTCCCGGCCCTATGCATGACTTACCACACATCACCTGCAAAGTCAGAGTACTCCAAACTGCAGCTCTTTCTCTCTAGGAGTGTATTTTAGCAGCACTGTTTCTCTGCATTTAGGAATTTCACAAATAAACCTCAAATAATGCTCCAGCTGTGTTCAAAGTGTGGTTTGTGGAGGCCACGGATTCCCCACTTGTCTTTCGCAGAGACTGCTCACCATATAATAATCGCCTTAGCATAATAATTTAAAAATTGTAATGGGTTTGGATTGTGTTGGTGCCATTTTGTTTAGATGAACATATATCTGTAATAAAGCACTGCATTTGCATTCTGCATTGTGTCATTTGAAATAGCATGAGCTCTGTAATGGCTACTTAATTGAATAAAAACTATGGGTAAGCACTAGGCTTTTATATTTGATCTGACATTCCTTGGACTTAAATTTCCTACACAACAGGGATAATCATATGGTTGGGACATGGAGAAAACGATTACATTATTGAAGCACAGCAACAAGGGCTGTTAGTAAATGAATTATGGCTCTTAGCAGCAGGGCTATTCTTTAATGTGAAGTTCAGAGTGCATCTTACAAATACAGTCTTAATATACAGTGAAACATAATGAGGAAAAAGTGAACTGACATGAAATTTGGATTAATTGTGGCTGCCCCATCAGACAATTTCCTTTTTATGAAACTGCATTTGCATCACAGATTCAGTTCATGTTCCCAGGAGAGGAGAGCTTTCTCACTCCTGAGACTTGCTTTTCATTGATCCTTTGTTCATATCATCCAAGGTGGCAGGTTTTAATTTCCTTTCTTACCACTAAGTCATACTTTTCAAAGACTTATCTGGATATTGCTGAGGTGAGGAAAGGAGTTCGATTCAATCAGGAACTTCACTTAGATGGGTGAAAGAGGACACTTAAACATTCCAGGTATTATATGGGTCTTTTAAATTCCAGACACACACTGAGCTCTGTAGTTAACTGGCACTACCTATCTGGGAGTAACCAAGTCATGGAAAGCAAAATTTAAATTAGGTGGATATCTGTGCTTATAAACCAAAATTACCCATAGGTAACATGAAAGATTATTCAGAGCAGTAGTTTTTGCAGGAAAGAGGGTTATCACTCCCACCACATACACCCACACCCTCCCTAGACACATCCATACTGCTTCTGCTCCAAATTACTGTCAGATTGTCCCAAAAGGGAATAACCTACAGCTGAATGATCAGAACAATTGCCTGAGCCTTAGAAATCTTTTGTTCACATCGTTGCCTGGACCATAAAATAACCTGTAGAAGTGAACAGCAAAGGAGACTATTAGAAGTAAAGAAACGCCATCAGAAAACATGAGAATGCCCAAATGAGGGAAACAGCAAAGGATGTGAATTCTATCACACTAAACACAGAAATGCAAGCCAAAGCCAATGCCAACCTGTGGCTCGCTGAAGGTACAGAATTATAAATGAATTTTTTTTTCAAATACTCCTCAGACTGGTAGCCTACTGGAGAATTGTGGGGATGTGGGGAAGCGGAGATCTTGCAGAAAGTAAAAATGAATCTTGCATTTACACTCAGAGCAGAAGCTCCCACAACAGGGGTACAGGGGTCTATTTTTGTAATACATCAACCCGAGGAATTCATCGTCAAACAGAAATGCCAGTAGAAGAGAGTTTGGAGTAACCTGGCAAAATTAGTAACAACACATCTCCAGGGCTGGGTGAGGTTCACCTACATGTTGTAGAGGAGCTCAGATATGCAGCGGCTGCCTTGTTCAACCCATTGCTCATGCTGGCCTCAATTCCAGGGGAATAGGTGGTGGTGAATTAATAACAGATTTTAGAAAGGGCTCTAGAAGGATTCAGACATTTACAAGGACTGTCTTCATTAGGTAGCTTGAGAGAAGCTATAATATGACATAATACAACTGTAATATGTCAATGCCAACCTGACAGCGGCTGTGATTCACAAATCTGCTGGTGGAGTAAACAGGTGCACCTGGATTTTCAAAAAATTTTGACAGGACTCTCATGAATGCCTCTTAGAGAAGTCAAGTGGTCTGGGAACAAATGGTCAGGTCCTCTTGCAGAAAAACAACTGGTTAAGGGACAGGAGCCAAAAGGGTGGGATGGAATGTCCGGTTCTCACAGGAGTGGGGTGTCACCAGTGGGACTCCAACAGCATCTATGTTGTGCAACGTTATTAAAAATCACCTGAAAAGAGCGGTGATGAAAAGTGAGCTGACAAATTGTTATATCGGTGCTTTCTACATGAAAAATCCCACACTTTGCTCCTTAGTTTTACAGAAGGCTCCTTGAGACCCACAAGGAGAGGAAGGACGTGTCAGGCCTATGAGGGCACCGATAGCCCTGACTCCCCCTGCCCACCTCTGGGGCTCCCCTGACCCTGACCATGGCCAGGACGCCATGGCAGCCCCCTGGGGCTCCACCACCCTGCCCAGGTGCCAGGTCCCCATGTCAGCTCCCCAGGGCCATCAGCCCCTGCCCCAGTGACACTGCAGCAGGGCCAGTCTCCAGCTCTCCACATCTCTGCCCTGCCCAGCCATGGCCCCACCACGTTGAGCTCATCCCCAGGCCCATGCCCTGGCCTTGGCCCATCCCAAGGGAGGTGTCCGATGCCTGGGGCTGGATCTGCCCTGGTGCTTGGTGGTTGCCCTGCTCCTGCTGGACCTTGCACGATCCTGCCCCAGGGAGCTGCCAGACACACTGTGCCCTGCATTTAGGGCTCTGTCCTTCTGCATATCCCAGTGTCCCTCCCAGGGAGGAGACAGGGATGTGGATAGCTTTTGGTCCTATGTGCGAAGGTTAGAGGCCTCATGGAAAACAAGTGGCATTTCCCTCCCCTGGCTTATTTGCCCTCACTTGCCTGAGCTGCACAGAACGCAGCTCAATGCCATGCTTCAAACCCAAGAACTTGGGGGGGATCCCCCAGGCAGGTCCAGAGTGGGTGCAGCAGGGTCCCCCACCAGATTCCTTGCGGCAGAGGATGCCCACCAAACCACTCACTGAAACGGGTGCCAACAGTGGCTCCGCCACCTGCTCCGGCCCCGGCACAACCCCTCAGCTTGCTGATTGCTTGAAATGTCTCCCAGATACGAGCACAGCAGCCCAAATATGTCATTGAAAGCATCTGCTGTAGTACTCAATGGAGGCGGCCGGATGGAAGGGAACCCTCTGAGCAAAAGAGGAGCACAGCTGGGAAGGGCAAGTACTGCCAAAACTTACTGAGCCATCTGAAAGTGATTTCTCAAGTAATTGACTCCTCCTCCTGGTCTGTTTCGGGGCTCATGCCTCAAAGGAGCACAGGCTCTCCGGTGGGAAGCTGGCCGCCACCAGGAGTTGTCTGTGCAGCTCGGTGAATCCTACATGCCACCCAGCACTTCCAAAATACCAGTCCAAAGCCCACTGGATTACAAAGAACTGGGCAGCAGTGTGGGGGCATTCCCACACACGATGGCGAGCGTTGCCGATGGCCATGGTCCCTGCTCCCTCCCCTCAGAAGACCAACTGGAGCACGTCAGGGTTTCTCCTTCATGAAAACCAAAGCTTGAGGAGCGTGTGGAGGAGGGAAGACATGATACTCACCCAGGCAGTATAACAGCCCATGTTTGTGACATAGCTGTGATGCACATCTAGCCGCTGGTGGTGGGGGTCTCATGTAGGCATAACCAGAGGAGGTCTCTGCATCTGAGAGGCATCTTAGGTGCCCTCTGCTACCCTCAGTCATTACCTGCCAGCTCCCATTTTAGACCTGGCAGCTGACTGTGGAAACTTCCAAAATAAAGTCCCAGCAGTTCAGCTGAATCACCACTGAAGGCTGTTTGGGCTGGGTTGCTCAATGTTTCCTTAAGACCCACAAGCTAGCAGATGCCTTGCAGCAAAGGGAAGCTTCCTAAGGTGTCTCCTGACAGTCAGCAGTTTGCCGTGAGGCTGCAAGAGATGCTCAGATGCCAGTGTCATAATTCTGTGGAATTGCAGAAGCACTTTTATATGCTTTACTGACCATTTACCACTCAGCTCATTTTTGACCTGATCTGAAATCTTTTTGAATGTGGTCATCACAAGCCCCAGGTCACTGGACAGGCCTGTGCTGGCCCATTATTTACTTGCAATACTAAGGGATATGAAAAACCTCAGATTTTAATTATGGTTTAACCTAAATTAAATATTGTTTTTTCAATATCAGCTCTATACACTTGTTCAAAGCCTGGTGGTGGGAAAAAAAAGGAGAGTGTATTATTGATGTGGTTAAATTAGTATTTAGAGATCTACCTTCTGTAAATATTTTATTGCAGATATCCTTCCCAATCTGAGATCGTCAGAATTGACTTGTGTTGGTTTATATGATCAAGGCAGTCTTCACAGTGAAAAGATCTAGAAACTTACCCTAAAAAGAGAACCCATGCCACTTCTAGTCCATTAAAGTCTTGTCACGAATGGGTTATTTAGCTCAACTCTTAAATTGTGACAGTGCTTTTTTTTTCTTTTTTTTTTTTAATCCCTAAACTCTGCCTGACAGATGGTCTCCTGCCTTTTAGTATCTCTAGTGATGGTGAGGCTAAAACCTTCCTTGGCAGCTTGTTCCATGGCTGAACTTTTCTTAAAGCTATAAAGGTTGGTTTGTACTTAACCTAAATCCACCCTCCTTCCATTTAGATTAATTTGTTCCACACCAGCTATGCCCAGTTTCCCTCAACCTTATCTCATAGGTCTCCTTTTCCAACCTTTTTCATCATTTTTTGTTATTCTCCTTTGAACTCTGCCAATTTATCTATGTGTCTGAAATGAAATGCAGCCTTCCAAATGAAAAGTAACCAGTGCCAAGCACAGCAGCATAATTATCTTGACTATTTTACAAGTGACGATCCCCTTACCACAAATTTGCATGGCTTTTGGCATTTTTTGTGACAGCATTATTTTGTTGGCTTATAGTCAGAACATAATTTCCCATGAATGTGGAGCCTCTCTGCAGTCTCTCTAGTCAGGCTTTTCCTCTTCTTTTCTACAAGAGACTGTTTTGGCTGTAAACCACCTTTCTTAATTTTATAGTCCCACTGCACCTCTGCAATAACGGGAAGATACAGAAATCCAGGTAAACGTCTTTATCTTCAGTTCTTTGGCCTGAAAATTGGGGAGGAACTGTAATTGGTTCAGACTTTTTTGTGCTTTCCTCTTTCCCATTACTAAATTATTACAGTCAGGTGCAGAAGCATCAATGATCTCTAAATCAGCCTTTTTTGGAAGCTCAGAAAAGGTTTAAATGACTTCCTATTTTATTCTCAAAAGTTATCTTGCCTTTACTTGTGATGACTAATTATTTGACAAGAAAAGTCTGAATACCCATGTCTAAAAATAGGTCTTGAAATAAGCCTGAGGACTCTTGCCCCTTCTCAGTTCGTTGTGATTTAATGCTCTTTCACAAAGGCCAAACCGATACTATTACTCACATTCAGTAGTAGTTTCCACCATAAATATTCCCACTGAAGTCTTCAGGACTAATGTGACAGAGGGAGGGTGTGTGAGGGGATGGTCGGTTGGCCTCATCAAGTACACGAAGTATAGTCACTTTCTGTATTTAGTTTCCAGCTTTTGGCAAAACGATGCCACTGTTTTTCTTTAACCATTGTCATTTCTTCTTGGGAGCCAAGTCCACATTTAATATAGTGAATGATATAAAAAAATAACCACAAGATGGTGGCGATGATTAATAACAACAATAAATACAGCAAGGGGAAAACTGACACACCTGCAGAAGACTGGCATCTTTCCCAAGCACATTAACCACAGTGACACGTCTTTGTGTGGCGTGGACATACCTGTAATCCTCCTCCTGGTGTGGCCAACCTCAGTTGTTTCGAATTTTCTCCTCTCGGTAGCAAGGACGTTACTGGTCGCATCCCTGCTTTGCTGTGCCCCTGCCCAGGGGTTGGTGCAGTCCCACTTTCCCCACTTCTGCATAGGCGACGCAGTGCTGCCCGCAAGCCAGACGTGGGAGGTGTGTTTGGTCCCCACTTTAATAGCACATGGAGGTACACAGGTCCCCTTCGTAGGACTACGTTTTGTTTGCTTGTTTTGAATCTCTGATTATCAGATATTTCGACAAAACTCATCCTGGTCCTGCACAGCCTTGGGGTGGGGTTTGCTTGCAGGGTCATTCGTTAGCTGGTGGGAGCACACATCTGCCTGCCTGGCTGGGCAGCTGGCTGACCTGGATGGGCAAGCCTTGTTGCCAAAACACCAGGCAGGCCAAAAATAAGCACCAGAATTAGACCTTCTAGTTGGTCAGCCACAGGGCTGTGGAGTCGACACACCCCCCTAAAGCCCAGAGCGGTCCCAGCATGGGGCACTGCTTGTTGGGCCCCAGCAACCCCGAAAGAGGACGAAGTGGACGCACTGGTGGGAGATGGCAGCAAAAGGTGGGAGCCAGGGGTGAGTGAAGGTGATTGCTGTAGTGGAAAGGGAAGGGTTGTGGGAAGGGTGATGGGGACGTATGTAATGACAGTGCATTCAGGAGGAGGCATAGGGTGTGGGTAGAGAATTACAGCAGGAAGGGTGGGTGGAGGGGGAACGGTGGCGGTGAAGGGAGGTGATTGCCTGATGTTGAAGAGCTGGAGCATTTCATTTCCCACTCACTCTTTTGCTGATATAATGAATTACTTAGAGATTTCCCGTTCAGTTATGTAAAACTAAACAGTATAGTGGTGTCTTTAGGGGATACCTGAGCAACTCCGCAAGCGCTGAGGCATTGCAACGCGTTCGAGTTATGCAAGGCAATTGGCAGGCATTTAGGGATCACAGCTGTGCTGTGTAAATTCTGTCTTCGAGTTAAAAATAAAAATCCCAGTATTTGATCAGTCATCCTGTAGTTTGCCCTCTAGACTTTCCCCTGACATATGGTACCTACAGTCTCTGGAGAGACTGCGCTTGAAGCATCTCTTGCATTTTGGGCTTAAAAAGTGAATTGGGAGACATCATGTTCAGAGAAATTAAGATCATTGTTCAAAGGGAAAGAAATTTTATTCCATTAGAATTATTCCGCCATCAATATTCCCCTGATTATAGAGCCTTTTTCTTTACAAAGGATAAGTTAAGGCAATCAATTGTTTTTATCTGGTAAATGAAAATGGATAAAATACAATTTGGAAGTAGGTAAACATAGAAGTCATTTTCCACTCAGCATTAGCTCACATCTCAATGGACATTAGACCTGCATTTATTGAAAGACAGGTTATTGCCTGGGACATTGGGATTTTAATAGAATGGAACACAAACTCCAGTTTATTGACATCTGCTGCATAGCAAGAAGATGGATGGTTTGCTCCTCTGTTTCTGCTATTTTTCAGTATTGCTCTGTGGATCCACACAAGGGAAAAGCATGCATTATGCATCATATTCTATATACTTTGATACAAAAGAAGTAAATGGTCATTTCATAGCTAAAGAGGCACTTTCCATTAATGTAAGTTTTTCTTGGCATTAGAGAGCTACCTACATTTGCTCCATTTTTACGTATGCACATGAGTTAAGGCCCATCATCTGAATTAAAAGTCCATTATCCTGATTCTGTGCTGCGCATTGAAATTGTAATTCTGCAAGCTTTGTAGTCAATAAGACTAATTTAAATAAGTAATTTTCAATAGTATTTATAGTTTATAGCTGTCAAAGCTTCAAGGTTGGGGCTAGCAACAAAGTAAAAAGTAAGAGAGTAAAAATGCAAAGAGTAAAGAAAATCCTGAAAGTATAAAGTGAGAAGGGGAATTCTCTTGATGACATTTTTTGCCTGCATAGAAGCAGACAATTCTCCTTTGAGGAAACAAACACAAAATGATAAACATCCCTTTTTTCATCTGCACAGCATTCCTTCAGTGCCAATGCACAGTCAGAGCTCTGGCTCAAACATACACCAGCGATGTGCAGCTGCTACACAGGAAAGTGGGCGCTGGAGAACAGCTCTGGGTGCACCAGCATGACTTATGCTCCGCTTCTGTCCTTAAATTTTATTTGCATTGCGTACCACCTCCCTGCGCGAGCAGCCCAGCGGCGTGGAGCAGGGGGCTGGGCTGCAGGACTGCAGCACAAGTGGGGATGTGCTGCATAAAGGTGAGATAAAACTCTTGGATTCGCTTCCCCACTGAAGGTACCGAAAGTTACTGCCTCAAAATTTATCACCCCGTTGTCTGTCTCAGAGTCTCCTAAAACTCAGCCTCCCCACCGCCTGCTCTTGCAGGGGGGCACGCAGCATGCCTGCAGGCACGGGTGGGCAGCCCACGGGCAGCTTTGGTGAGTGGTATTGTGTTCTCACACAGCAAGATTTAAGTGATGACCAAACAGGTGGCAAAGCGGGGGGAAGCGACTGTTTCATTCTCAAGGATATTCATCAGAAATCCTTGAAGACATCACTCAGTGCCCTTTGCAATTCGCACTGCAGCAGCCTGCTTGCCAGTTCTGGAGTGTCCTTCTAACTCTCTGCCTTGGAAATAACTGACAATACGTAGGTGATGGATCTAAGACTTGCAAAACGTCACTGAAAAATGTTTTGCAGCTCAGGAATACAAACCCGCATGGCCCAGAAAAACGCATTTACAGAGAAAGTTGATTTCTCAGCTGCTGTGAGATGTTCAGGGAGTGCCTCGGCTATCATGGTGTGAACAGGCACACACTCGTGTTGCTCTTTCTTTGTCCTAGCAACCAAATATCACTCTCGCTTGATTTTCTTGCTGCTTCTTGCTAAAATAGTCTCAGATGAATAGCTTTTCTGTTGATATGCTACAGATAAGGCTTGATTGGTTAGCTGGAGTCAACGTTATTATTTTTAGACAGTAGGCTGAGGCCTCTGATGCAAATCAACTTGAAAAGGTTCCTTTTGTTTGTGTGTTTTAGTTTTTGTTATTCCCTCTTCTGAATCCTTTTTCATGTGCTCTATCAGCAGCAGTATTCTTTAGGTGAGATGATTAGTCAAGGCCAGTTAATACCCTTTGCTTGTCTCTTCTCTGACATAAAGTAACCTGTTGATTTCCACTGAAAAACTTCTTACCTATCTGTTGACATTTAGGAACACTTGTATTAGTGAGCCTATCAGGTTAAGTATTATTACAAATGCTACTTTCCAGTATGATAATTTCTGAAAAAGCAGTCATATTTGTTATCACCTTACAATATCAGTCAAACTAAAACAAAAGCGAGACTTGCCAAGCAGATGTAAAGCTGGATGGCACTTCAGACTGTATTTTTGTGCGTTACTAGGTTTACTGAAGTCTCAAGGGAAGAAATTCGCAAAAGCAAGTACCATTTAAAGTCATTGGCACTTATGCACTTTAATCTCCTGGGTGCATTTGCAAATCTTTCACAGACTGTGTAAATGTGCTATATTCAACTGCAGCAATTCCGTGATGGATGAGGTTTCTGCCAAACAGGGAGCTTTAGCAGAGTCTCTCTTCCTAGTGCATTTCACTTGTTATTAACAAGCTCTCACCTAAAGCAAAATAAATCTGACTTAATTTGCACCAGCTTCCAGTTATTAGCCATCCATTTATAAACATAGCTGCAGTGACATCTGATTGTTTTTTGATATGTCTGTTGCATCAAAAATAAAACAAAACAAATTCTGTCTTGTTATAGATAGGCATCTATTAGCAGTTGTGCAAGATTTGCCTGCGCGGAGAGTTTTGAGGAAGAAACATGAGTACGGAACAGATATTTTCCTCACTACTGTTTGAATCAATCTCAGATGTGCTGCTTGTCTTGAAAGCTCAGAGCAGCGGTGCCTGTAATTCCTGGCAGGTGCAATAGTATTGCTGAGGTACAGCTCCTACAGACATCTTCCTGGGACCACAAATTGCAAGATGAATGTCAGGTGTCTGCATTCATCAGGGGAAGAGTACAGCAGGCTGGTAATCTTCACACCTGTGAGTGTGCTTCTAAGGGATCTTTGCCGCCGTAGAAATGTCCCAGCTCGAGGAGGGAATACATCCTTCTCAGCTTCTGCAGTTACATAGTATGCATCTGCTCAGTCGAGTCCAGCTTTAAAGCTGTGCTCTGGGGGAACAGGACCTTTTCCTGGCGCTGAAATTCCCTTTTCTGGAGGGCACACCAAGCTGTCCCATTGCCTATTTAGGTCCTGCCACAGGCTTCAGCGGCTGCAGCAAGCCGTCTTCCAACACAGCCTTGAAAATGTCCAGCCTCATTCTCCAGCGAGAAGCTCACCTCGGTTCAGTCCTATGGAAAGAGCTTCTGCCTGAGATAGAGAGGAGTTTATCCCATTTCCAGATGGAGTTGATCCAATCCATTACTCCTTCGTTATTTATATAGCCTGTACATTCACTACACCAGTGCTTATGTTAGAAATGCTTATGTGATACCAGATGTAAATAGTTAATAGACTGGAAAGTCACAGTTAATGGAGACTTGGAAACACATCTAATAAATCCCTCAACAACGGAGGCCAGGCGTTGGAGGTGGACTACTTGCAAACCAGTTTTCACCAAACTTGGAAAAAATGAGAAATTAGTAAACGATACTGAAGGCATCACTTTTTATGAGGACATGAGGCTGTTGTTATCTAACCTGGGGTGTTTGTGACTTCATAGAAATTTAGGGATTTTCATTCTACAGTCAAAAACCAGTAGGGAATCATCAGTGAGAAATGGATAATTTTTACAAAATCTTTTTTCCTCTAACTTGAAAAGAAAGAGAGAAAAAGAGCTCATTGCTACAGCCTGACACTGTGCTTCTCTGATTAACCAGGACCAAATACTTTAAAGAAATCTGTTTCTCGCCTACATACAATCAACCAAATTAATTGATCTAAGAGAGATTTCTTTCTAAATACCCTGTTCAGCAGAATAACCGTATTATTTTCCCACTTAGAGTAACAAGAGAGGCTTTGCATTCAACGGAAGTTTTAGAAAAGTGAACTGCTTCTCTGCTTCTTACCTTGGTAACAGCTGCATTGCTAAAATAAGAAGCAAGTCTCAGCAGCCTCTGGGGTTAAAAGTTCTTTTCTTTCTTTTTTTTTTTTTTTTTTTTTTTTTTTTTTTTTTTTTTTTTTTTTTTTTTTTTTTTTTTTTTTTTTTTTTTAGAGTAGTTTCCAGAGTCATGAAGAACACACTATTTCTACTGGAAAAATTGAGGAGCCACTTTTTAAAACTTTGTTGACATGTTGATGGATGATTGTCTTTGTACTTCAGTAATGGAACAATTTAACTATTGGGATTTTTTTCTGGGTGCTGGGCTATAGCCCTTGTCTGTTTTCTTGGAACTGGCAACATCTAGCAAAGTCAGAGTGAGGAGAAAAACAGGGATAATACCTTTTCTTAGCTATGGTATTTAACTTCAGACTTTACAGGATTATCTAGCTAAGTTCATTAACTAAACTGTCAGTCAGAGAGCAGGTTATTTTCAGCTCTCTTTTGTGGACAAACGATCAATTTAAAAAGATGCTAGATGTAAGATACTGAGATACGAGGTGGGTTTCTGGCCAGCGCATTCAACTGTCGTGTTGGATATACATACTGCCCACGTGGGTTCAAACGTGTGCATTTTAAAAATTCTGGAAGAAAAAAGCATTTAGATTCAATATTTTGATGCATACAAAGTCTGCAGTTCATGTAAGAACTCTGATAATTCTTCATGCACAACTGTTCAGTTCTTTCAAAAGTGTGTGCATGACCTTTAAAAGAAATTATTCTTGGGAGAACCCTCCTGAGTGGGATATTTCTGCTTTACAAATGAAGCTTAGTTCAAGGTCCAGGGGAAGCTAATGGCAAGTATATTCACCAAGCAGTCATTTTCTCTAATTGAATTCCTGGAGAGGAACAGTGAGAGGAACCGGTGGCTGATCTGTTTGCTTTGGCATCTGGCTCAGGAGAAATGAGTGATGGACGTCTTTGGTAAGAGAGGTACTGCCTTTCTTGGGTGGAAACAAGGGACAACATGAAAAATAAGGGGTCATTTAGAGAAGCATGTTTCCCTTAGCATCCCAGGATTTTTTTTTCCCTGAATTTTCCTATGGCTGTGATATATAAAATTCAGTTATAAACTTTACTTTCTTGTTTAAGATATTATGTAAGTTCAGTGTAACTGTAATGCATATTTGTATTTCATAATCATTTCTTGAAACTTCTTTGCATGTGTGAGCGAAGCCTAAGCCTTCAGGGATTTAATATTTAGCATATTTCTGCAATCTGGCAAGGTCGTCTTTCTGCTGATATATTTGAGTTAGGAATTTACACAGCAAATGCCATAACTATTAAGTGTGAGAGAAAGCTAGAATTCTGAAAAATTAAGACGTTTGAAAATAGAACCTGACCTTCTCTAATACAGGATTCCTGACACCCTCCCCAACATACACACACCCTTTACTTAACATTTCAGTTCGCGTCATGCATGGTACAAACAAACATAAATCAATCAGAAGTTTCCCCCTTTTGCAAACATCTACAGTTTTCAAAGTCACCTTTGTCTTCCCTTCAGAAAATGTAGTTCAAACAGTGAATAAAAATTTTCTTCTCAGAAATCAGAATGTGAATTCAGCTATTTGAGAACAAATGTGCGGCAGTGAATTAAATAATTTTGCATATCTTTTTTAGAGAAGAGTTACTCTTACGAACAAGTAATCTGTCATCTGTTCTTTGTTGTAATTTAACCTTCATCTAATGCATTATGTCAAACTTCAGCACATACAGGATGAGATTGTCTTAATTTTAAGACTGTCATAGTTTTTAGTATTTAAAAAGCAGCATTCACCCTTCTGCATCTTCACCATCTTTAAGAGGTTTAAGAATTAGAACTTAGCAATATAAAACTAATATAAAAAACATAATTTGTTATATCTGCAGAACATTTTAAGGTTCTTGTGCTTTTCTGTGGGGAGCTGAGTACTCTGTGCTTCAAAAATTCCTGGTTGTCAAGGCTGACACGAGCAATCTGCTGACAGAGAGGGAAATGTGACAAAAACCTCCTGCCCTATAGGCTTTAAAGTTAAACTGATGTCTTAGAGAGAGCACGCTTGCTGTTTCTGCAGTGGATGAGCTAAATGAGCATTCAGTATTTCCCTTTTCTATTACTTTGAAGGCAGAGTTATTTCTTCAAAAGTTAGCTTTAGTGTTACCAGCTGCACATCATGATATGTTGTCCAACTACAGACAGTTTTATGGTAGTAGACTGTTTATATTTACAAACACTGCTAACGATTCACTTCAATATTTGTGCAGACCTGTTCCCCTTTCAACTAATTGTATACCAAGAGACAAACTTTAGAAACATTTTGATATTGCTTTAGCTTGAGTTATCAGTGGCCACAGAAAAACAAGCTCCACTCTTTTAAAAAGTCTTTGCTTACTGCATCAGCTGAAAAAGGAGCTGATATATAGTTGGTAAGGCATGAAATGCACTTGCTATGAAGGTCAGTCTCCTTAAGGTGTGAAAAGTCTTGGTAAACGTCCTTTTGTCAGTGTCTTATTACTGATGAGAGCAAGCATGGACTATACCATGCTGTATTTTTATGCTACAGCAGTCATATTGCCTTCTGTATTCACACATTTCTAAGCAGCAAAAATGGTTTTTAAATTGTTGTTCTCAAAAGCTGTGCTAGATCTATATTGATGAACTGCTCTGCAGGCTGCCTTGCAATTAGCCCCTATGGTTCAGTGCCATGCCAAGGAACTGGAAATGGCTTCAGCTGAAGCTGTACTAAATCTCATGGCTATTCTCTCCTCTGCCATGCAAAATTGTCCACGTACTTATTGCAGAAAGTGCAATGCCTTTTCTTCTTTTCGGAGGTGCAATTTGCCTTATTGATGGACCATTACTACTGCAGTTACTTTTATAGGCACAGTCCATGAAAGGATGTAGTTTGACCAGCTGACATAAATAAATCCTAGCTTCAAAATTAGACCATGGTTGTGCTGACTATTCTGCTTCCCTTGTGTGTTGGACTAACAAATGGCTCCAGATGCTTTGCCACATACAGCTAGTATTTATTGCCTGAAGAAAAATTCATGGAATACACTGATCATCAAACACCAAGCTACAGTAAAATACCAGAGCAATCCTAGCCCAGCCTGCCAGAATAAAGCAAGCAGGTGCTTAAGTAAACTGCAATCTTCTGGAACAAAATTAAAATTTTTGCTCTTTGGAGTTGCAGTTCTTGTGGTGGCTGAAGGCGCATTCATATAAATAAGATGAAAACCTGAAGACCCTTTGGTGGTAAGGTGTAAGCTTTTTGTCATAACGTCTTAGGATTTGCTCTGCAGCAATGAAGGATTTGGGGGAAATGAAGCAATGTGTGCCAGCCAGCTCAGCCACCCAGAAGATGGTGGCAGGCAAGGGAAGCTCTCACCATCAATCTCTGGGTAGTCCCAGGTCTCTGCCCCTCTCTGGCTGGTCTTCCAGTCTTCCATCAGCTCCAGCCTCAGCAGTAGGGTGTGGAAGAGGTCTCAACAGCTTGGGCTCTGCTCTTCAAGGTAGTGGAGCCTGGGTGGCAATCTGCAAAGCTCTGGACTGGACCTTTGCTGAGGAACCCACCAGAAGGATGACAACCATGGGTGAAAGCCCAGGTCTTGGCATATAGTATAGGTGAAACCCTTGCAGCAGGGACTTCATTGTTGATTTAACTCCTTGCCCCTTGCTTAGATGGCATATGAATAACATAAAGGGTGGTCCTCTAAAGCAAGGTGCGTGTAGTAACTCCATACAGTGCTTCTGGAAAGGATTCAGATTTTATGTATCTTCTCTTTTTTTGTTGTTTGTTTGTTTTTTTTTTTCTCCTTTTGAGGAAGTTCTGTTGACTAAAAGTGTTTTCCTGCCTTAGACAATTTTTTTCTTTTGTCAAATGTGCCACCCACAGGTAACAGAGAGCCATAAACCTCATTACCCCTGTTATCTGCTCCCTTCAGCTAGAGGATTTCTTGTCAGAGGCAAACTTACTTCCTATTCATCTGAAATCAAATATGAGGCAGAAAATCTACTTCAACTGGGGCAGAAAGCAGCTCCCTTCCTTCATTACCCCAGTGTGGGGCTCCAATACATGATTGCTGAGGGAGCATATAGTTTTTATTATTAGTATTATTATTTATTTATGATTTAAATTATGTACATAATATTTAAATAACTCAATTTTCAGCTCTTATCCTGCTACAACACTTCTTTGGTCCCAATACTTGAAGCAATCCATGTTCCTCAAAGAGAAAAGAAAAAGAGAAAAAAGACAATTTGATACAAAATGACATCAATTCAACACAGTTTGGACTTCCATAAAGGTGAGATTTTTCCTTTTCCCCCCTCTGCCCTTATCAGACCCCATCTCAGCTCAGCTTTTGGCACCATTTTTTCCTACCAGAGCAGCACCGCCATCACTTCTGTGCCTGCTGCTGGCTCTGCACTGTCCCTTTCCTTCCTGTGCAGTCACTCAATAAAGACACGGCATTAATCACTGGGCGAAATCATGTTTCTCACCATGATAGATCATTTCTAGAAGAACCACTTTCAATCAGTACTGAATAATTTTCTGTGGGAAGGGTTGCTGGGTGCTCAGCACTTCCTAAAGCGTAACCACTTAGGTCCCTGCCTGTCTGTGGCTCTACGGAATTAGCTTGAGGCAGTGGTTAAATCATACTTCAGCTGTATTTTATATATGCAGCTGCCGGTACTTAAAAGCTTTTTTTTGCTTCCAACGGTGGTGGAAAGAGTAGGATGATATGAGAAAACAGAGGTACCTCTTCTGAATTTCACCAGAAATTCAGAGATTGTCTGAATCTGTTAGAGATGTCTAACAGAGATTGTCTCGCTCTCCCTACAGCCCCTGTTTCACGTGAGCTGTTTGTTGAAGGACGACTGGAGGGAAAAGCCTTTAATCACAATCCACGCCAGCTGGTTTTCAATCAGCAAACTTCCATCACTTCAATCTAGTAACCTAGGAGGGAGAGATGCTGCATCCCCAGCTATAGAGCTAATCCTTCCATCAGCTTATTCAAAACAAGTTTGGCTTGTGGGGTTTTTTTTGTGTCCCTCCCCCATTTTACCTCCCTTTGTTCTACTTCCCACCTCTAACCCCCTCTTGGAGCGCAAGACACTTTATGACCATGGTTAAGGTTCTCAAAGCCCCATCAGAAAAGGCAAGTGATGGTGTCTGATGAGAAGCAGCAATCAGCCTTCAGCCATCAGATGCCCTTCTGTCCGCATAAGCAGGAAACTTTTCACAATTCAAGTTTGTTTACTGCCTGAGCTAGCTAAAGGCCATGAAATGCTAATGTTAATGCTACGAGCACATTACTGCCTCTTTAATTTATTTCAGCTAACTTCTGTTGATGGCATTTGGGTAAGCTAAACTGCCAGTTGAACTGAATTTGTTGCGCAGTTCGACGTAAAAACCATGCTGGAAATAGGTCTGTATTCAGAGGCGTCTAATTAGGAAAATAACATGATAGTCAATGCAAATGTTTTCCAAGGCATTGCATCTGTGCACCGTGCATCAATTGCATACTGAGATTGCAATATCCATTTTCCAAGTCATAAAAGCCATCTAACGAGAAAAAACATGCACTTTCAGCCTGCCTGTGTGAAAGAAAGAGCAAACCTCGGGTTTTGGTGCTTAAGTGCCTCTGTGTGTAAATTTCCTCAGTGAAAAAAAAAAAGAAGCAAAATAAGAAGGAAACAGGACAGAAAATTTGTGGGGCAGGGTATAACAGAAATCTGTGCAATACTTATTTGCTAGAGTTGTGGTTCAGAGATGCTCGCTCCTGTAGCATGTGGCTGCATGCAAACACTGATCAGCAAGGCGTCAACCCAAACGGATCATTTTTGCATGTCCAAATGCTACGAACTACTCCGAGCATGCTGACCCGTGTCCCCCTCTTTCTTCTTGTGTTTAAACATGTCTTTATGTATTAAAGTACACGTACACGTGTGTATATACACATAGGTGTATATACCGATATATGTGCATACCCGTATATGCATAAACCAAAAAAGTTCTGCTTCTTCCTAAGGCTTGGGGTTCAATTTTTAGAAAGAGCAAAAATAAGGCTGAAAATGGATCAGATTATGCATCAGTTACATGAAGCACAGTCTCCCAAATCCATGGTGCACCCATTATTTATTTTTTTTTCCTTCTTTGACTTCACTATGGAGAAAAATGAAGGCATTTGCTTCACTGGGCATGCTTCCAGATGTGAGATCAGCTTCTTTGTGATCTGATCTTTTAGACCTGGTGCAAGTTACACATGGGGTAGGCTCAGCATGTTAGTAATATGAGGGAGAGTCTCTCCTATATGAAGTTACTTGGTCTGTTACATACTTCTCCTTCGTTGTTTTTCTGCGTCTTGTTACTGAAGGGGCTAAACTTTCCATGGAAGATGAAAAAATATATTAGGAACATCATTAGCCATTAAAAACCTTATTGGGAAAAAAAAAAAAAAGAAAAAATATTACTGTGGTTTTTTTTCTTATATGTGCCAAAATTGATAGCTACTGACATACAATAAAAATCGGCTAAACTATTTTTGTAGTGTATTAAAGTGAAGCATCAGATTTTTGGATAAAATAACAAAGAAATTATTTCAGTAACTGGGCTAAAATACAAGTGTTAGTACTCTTACACGTTTAACATTGTTTCTTGGTGAGATTTTGTGGAGTTTTTCATTAAAGCATTTAGCATGCTTTGAAATCATCAGAAGTGCTGTAGAGTGTTTTTTCTGTGCTTCTAAATTATTACAAAAATCCTTAAGGATCTGTGCAATTTTTCTCAAAAAAAAAAAAAAAGTACTTGCTTCTAGTGACTAAACCTGACTAAAAATAACTAGTCCATTAAACTCAAAAGAACAAGCGATTTTATTCAAGTTCATTTGGGGATTTGATTATTCTTTTGAAAATGGTAAAGAACAGCAATCCTGAAAATCCAGGCAGAAAAATAGGTTGATCTCCTAGGTCTGTCTACTTGCTCTCCTTCAAGACAACAGGTACTGCCCCTTTTCTTAGAGTAAGTGTATAATTTCTGGCCTCTCACATCTGTAGAAAACTGCTTTTTAGGAAGAACTTATTCAAAAGTCATCACAGTTCTATTTGTAGAACAAATGGGTCTTTAATGCTTCATGGTCTCATTTGAATATTCATACTAATGTGCATTTTTTCCATTTAGGAATTAATCTTGTGGTAACCAAGCACTCTGATTAGTTGCAAAATGCAGTTCTTTTAGGAAACTAGTTTTCACTGTTTCGTGGCGAGACTGAGGAAACTACCATGTTCATTAGGGAAATTAAAAACTCTGTATGTTTTTGTCTACCTGTCCTAGCTCTAGTATATATAGCATGCCATTTACCGCTGTAGTGCGTTCTGAGGATCTTCCTGCTTATAAATGTTAAAAAACCTGACTGGCCATAATTCTTTAGAAATGAATATACAAGCAAAGCAGTCACTGCAGATCCCACTACTTAATGCTACACAAAATGCTGTTAAGGTATACGGAAAAATGAGGAAGAAAAGAAACGAAAATGGAGACTTTAAGCTAGTATTCTCACTCATCTGGTGTGAAGTGTCATAATTTATACAAACTCAGCACCTTTTTCATGACTAGACTTACTGAAGTCAACAGTTCACATTAAAGAAGGATGTCTTCATCCTCTGTTACAGGCACGCGCACATGCACGTGCCCACCAAACACCTTGATTTGCTCCCTCCTGAAGCTCTTTTAAGACAAAATTACCAGTAATTTCATTTTCCCAAATTCTACAATTACAGAGGTGAGCCCAGTGCCAACACTGACTGTGACAGTTTTCCACAGACATTTTTTGGACTGTCCCACTGGAAATTAAAAGAAAAAAAAAGAAGTTTAACAAATGTTTGTGGTAAAAGTTTTTGACAGAGCCTTTTAAATCTTTAGTCAGATTTGAACTGATTATGGCTCTTTGCGTATTTTACTTGTTTCCTAAATGTACCAGTAGTGCAAAACATATTGGAACTGTCTTCAGGGACTCTGTTTTTAAATTTTGTCTATTAAATGGTTCAGTTATAAAGTATATTTACAGATATTTTTTTTCTCCAATTAATTGTTTTAGAGATAGGTGTTATTTGCTGTCATATATTAAAGAACACAAGAAGGAAGGGAAAGGAAAGAGGAACCCTAAAGCATTTCTACATCATTATCCATTTATTAAAGCACTTACGAGTGTGTGCTACCCATACATTTTTATGTGGGATCCATTACAAAAAGTACTGGCCCTACTGAATTAATGAGAGTTTTGCCTTGGAGACTGAACTTCACAGCCTGGGCTTTAGGCATACCCTCATTTTGCCTGGTGATCTGGGACTTGGGGTTGGAAAAACTAGAAGTTAAAAGCCTTGCTGACAAAGCTAATAAGGCTGTGAGAAATTGAATTACACAGCATTGCACAGAGGAACAATTGGAGAAAATAAAAATTCTGCTGGAAGAACTGAGAAAAATTGGTGGAACTTTTGCAGGACTGGTACGTTAACTTTTGTCTGTTTTTCCTGCCCTCTTGTATTTTCATCTATTGTCTTTTTAGCTTGATACATTCAGAAAACAATTGTAGGTAAGTATTTCCCTTAGTCTTTAGTGCAACAATTGATGAACACTTAAAATCCCTGGGTTATTGAACTTATCCTGAAACCTGTGAACAGTGTGCTTGATGCTTGATACTAGCCCAAGTGAGTGGTCCAGTTGACACGCCTGAAAGATGAGATGCCATCCTGAGGGACCTGGACTGACTCAAGAGATGGGCCCACGTGAACCACATGAAGTTCAACAAGGCCCAGTGTAGGGTTCTGCACCTGGGTCGGGGCAAGCCCCGGTACCAATACAGGCTGGGGGATAAAGGGGTTGAGAGTACTCTGCCGAGAAAGACTTGGAGGTACTAGTGAATGAAAAGCTGGACATGAACCGACAATGTGCACTCACAGCCCAGAAGGCCAACCGCATCCTGGCCTGCATCAAAAGTGTGGCCAGCAGGTCGAGGGAGGTGATTCTGCCCCTCTGCTCTGCTCTGCTCTGCTCTGCTCTGCTCTGCTCTGGTGAGACCCCACCTGGAAAACTGCATCCAGGTCTGGAGCCCTCAGCACAGGAAAGACATGAACCTGTGGGAGCAGGTCCAAAGGAGGGCCACAGAAATGGTCAGAGTGCTGGAGCACCTCTCCTACGAGCAGAGGCTGAGAGGGTTGGAGTTGTTCAGCCTGGAGAAGAGAAGGCTCCAGGGACATCTTATTGAGGCCTTTCAGTACTTAAAGGGGGTGTATAAGAGAGACGGGGACACGCGTTTTAGTAGTGTCTGGGGCAATGGTTTTAAACTAAAAGAAGGTAGATTTAGACTAAATATAAGGAAGACATTGTTTACAGTGAGGGTGGGGAAACACTGGAACAGGTTTCCCAAAGAGGTGGTAGATGCCCCATCCCTGGAAACTTTCAAGGTCAGTTTGGACAGGGCTCTGAGCAACCTAATCTGGTTGATGATGTCCCTGCTGATTACAGGGGGGTTAGACTAGGTGGCCTTTAAAGGTCCTTTCCAACCCAAACTATTCTGTGATTCTATGAACACCACCACATGCGTAATTGCGGAGTCAACTTCTAAGGCAGATGGTGAAATATGACTCATTGAAATACTGACCAGGGCAGAAGAGGGGCAAAGGAGAGGGTGAATCACCTCTCCTGACTCCAGAGTGCAGAAATGACCCATGCTGGTTGGCTATACACAAATACCTATGTTGTCACATACGTACATTTTCACTTTATGTATAGAACATATACGTGATCCTAGATGCAGACCCTTATGCCCCACAGACATTGGTATATCCCAGGGCTGTCAGAGCACATTTTTCTTTATTAAGCCACTTAAACCTAAAGCATTGCAATTTTTTTTTTTTTTTTTTTTTTGCACCAGGAGCTCCCCTTTAACTATTTTCTTTCTCCAAAGCTCATTTTGCTTTGTGTTAGGTTTTCCCCAGCAGATATTTTTGCTGACAAACTCACATTTTTGTCCTCTAATAGGACACTTAGGGAAGTCAGTATGATTTGGGAAACCACTTTGCCCTGTCTGTACTCAAGCCAGAGCACAGTGATGTTAAATGAACTCCTCTTAATAATTCATTGCGGCAGAATCTGGTTTACTTTTAGCTAGCTCTTAGAGAAGAAAAAAGGCGTTTGGCTTCTGAGCTTCATCTTGCAGAGTGGATGAATTTCTCCCAGGCTGCTGCCCAGATGGTCCTCCAAACTGGACTGCCAGAGAAAATTCCACTGTATCTTCCTTCCCCTTTTCCTTTGGACACACCATGTACCTCCATGCCTTGTGCCAGCAGCCCTGATACAAGAGGCAATAAATCGAAAAGGCAATTACCTGTGCATCTTCCCATTATAAAAAAAACAGGGAAGCCTTTCACCTACTGATGGACAGATTTAATTAAGCCTTCTCTGCTCAGTCACCACAGACAGTAGCAGATCTCAAGCCCCCGTGCACTCACCGACCAGAGGAGCTGTGTTATGTATTGCGGCTCCTGGGATCGTGGTAGGACAAACAACCCAAACACAACCCAGAAAAATAACCGTGGTTTTCCACAGATAGGAAATGGGGACTGTTTCAGGCCTGGGTGGCATGATGTGTCCAGGAAGGAGAAAGCTTTGAGGAAGCAGCAGTTTGTGTTCACCTAACGCTAGCCTGTCGTAGCTGTGGTGGGCTAAGAATACTAGGGGAAGCAAGATTTGCAGGGAAGGATGCAATTATTTGTTAGCATAGCTGGTATGAAAAAGGGAAGAAAGACAAGTTTGGGGTACACGAGCCCTGAAAATGACCTGAAAAACAACTCATCTGCCCAAAAGCATGTCTGTTTTTCCAGCCTTTGGTCTAACAAAAGTTATTGCCCATACACCTTACCTCAATTATGTTTATGTATAAATTAATATATTACCTAATGTCTATATTTGAATGGAAGACATGCTGCTTATATTACAAGCATACATTAATTTAAATGCGTATGAATACATAGGTGCCTGTAACTTAAACAGTGTGTTATACATACAGACGCAAAACCGTGTCTGTATCTGTGGACAGACACCGCCCCCCCGCCCCCCCC
>NW_009649936.1:2732589-2779104 GCF_000708025.1 Charadrius vociferus
AAAAAAAAAAAAGGAGACTAGTTTTGTTAGTAGTGTAAATCAATATGGTGTAATCAGCTGGAAAAGGAGTGGTATTCAATTTTACTATCTGGAGATGTGTCCCGTAGCATGAGTTCCCAGTATATGGGACCCAGGGAAGGGAAGCAGGGATCTCTCTCTTCAGGAGCTGTTTGGTGAAAAAACCTTCTTGCAGAAGTTGTAGCTTCTTTGGGGTTAACTTTGGGACAGACGAGCTTCAAACAGCCCCCCCCCTCCCCCCAAAGTGTCATGAAAATTAAAAAAGGTATCATAAAACATGGAGATTAGTGTCCATTAGGATTAGTCTAATGGGATGTTCTCTCATGATATATGATCAAATAGCTTTAAAAGCTGTACCTAACATCCTTATTTTTCTATTCATGCTATCCTTCTATTTGTCAGTCAGGAGGTGTATTTTGCCATCTGACAGATGCTGTCTGGGTTGACTGGGGTCAAATTTGGCATTCAGAAGCACTTATGAGCAGCCACATGAACACCGCCCAGGTCTCAGAGGCAGCCGAGAAGAGAAAACAGAGGACACTTCCGTAAACAGTTATTTGGATTACACTTTGGCTTCAATTTGTCAGCCTCATGACCACCAGCAAGAAAAGAGAAATGGAAATGTCACAAAAGATCGTAACCTTTAAAATGTATGTGCATTAGAAGAACAAAAAAGATTAAAAAAAAAAAGACCCCAAAACCAGCACAAAGCCATGTGCATGTACCAGCCCACAGCAGTGTTTTCAGCCTTCAGTGACTTTATCATCACAGCCCAAAGTCGTACCTGACCTGGGGAGCCGACGTGTGCAGGGTGGCTCCTGGAGTGTCCCCAGAAGGGATCAGCGGGTGCCACCAGGAGCAGGTTTGCACCATGCCCCTTGCCACTGTCTCTGGAGCACAATACATAGGAAAACCCATCACAGCCCACCCCAGACCTGTCAACTAACAGTGTGACCGCACCATCAATTTTTGATGATAAAAGTGCACCATAAATACAGTTTTGTCTTTGCAACTGGCTTTGGCTCTACCTGTCAAAGAAATGTCTGTGTTTGTCCTTTGAAACGTCTTTTAAGGGGATTGTTCAACTCTCTGAAGAATTAAAGTTATACCTGACATCTTCTGATGTGGCCAATAGTCAGTTAGTGAAAATCCCGGGATGTTTTCTGTATATGTGAAAATGGTATTTTGAGAATGAGGAGCGTGCCAGCTGACATTCTGGACATTCTGGACATATTCAAGCAGCATAAGAAGTTAACTGCAGAAGGAAAATAATGTATTTAGACATCATGTAGTAAATACTGTAGTAGAAAAAGAGGGATAAATAACAAACTTTTGCTAAAACTATAGGAAATATTTGCATTTTTTTATAAATCAGTCAACCTTGCAAGTTTTTCTTCAGAGAAACATACTTTGTTATAAGTATTGTCTTTTAAATTGTCTTTTGTTTTTAAACAGATGTGTATGTGCAACCTGATCTAGTTGAAGATGTCCCTGTTCATTGCAGTGGGGATTGGACTAGCTGATTGTTAGAAGTCCCTTCCAACCCAAACTATTCTATGACTGTGATACATATATTGATTCAGCAGATATTTTCAAGCACTCTGGGGAATGTTGAGATATAATTGACATCATTCATTGTAAACCTGTAAAGGATTTTTTTTTTTTAAATTGACACTTCGTCAGACAGAATATATTTAGGTTTGGACCCAAGAGTATCCTGCTGGTTGAAAACATCAGCTATAAAAGATATCTGAAAGTCATTAAGATACCATAGATGCTCTTCTGAAACAAGGTCATTGGTTAGCAAAACATCAAAAAGCTTCTGCACATCAAAAATAACTAGGTTGCAAAGTCAACCATCTGAAGTTGGAAATGCCAGAATTAGATACCCCTGCAGTACTAATGGTACTTGCTCTTCCGTGATGAAATGTGTTATGACACAGGTTTTGACTTCGTAAGCCTGTATCCCCCTTTCCTGAGCCCTCTCCTATTTCTATGAATTGGAAATTACTCCTTATTTTCTTTTATACTACCTGTTGGTTGTTTTTTTTTTTTAATTTAGAATTCACTGTTCAGAGGCTGAAATGAACATAAAATCATTCATTGGCTCCCTGGGGGTTTCATGATTCTAATTTCATTTCGTGAACACTGTCACCAGTGTCCAAGTGCTGCACAAACATTTCTGAGTTTCTCTGCAAGAGGTCACGATGAGATGAAGTAGCAATTATTGTGCCCCTTGGCATAGGAAATTAAGGTATAGGGAGATGGAGGACAAACTTTCACCTGATTTTTGGGACCCCACATTATTACTGTATTTGGAAAATATTTATAACATTATATATATGCAAAGCTGAGGTGAAACTTGATAGGTGGCTGAATAGTACCCTGTGTTAAACCCAAAGCCCCATGACCCCCAGCAAGGTGTGCAAACAAAGAATTGGGGAAAAGGGATTTCTTTTTCAAATGTGGAAGCATTTGTTACCTTCCTAAGGGTCAGGAGAGAAAAACTTCAGTGTTTTGCTATTAACAACAAAGAGGAAAGTGGGTCCATACAGCTGAGGCATTCCGGGTGCAATTCTGCTACCAGGGGAAATTCTGTTTTCAAATCACAGGATACTTTAGTCTAGAGGAGACCTCAGGGATTATCCCTCCCCTGCTCAGAGCAGGGCCACCACAGCTCAGGTGACTCAGGGCTTGTCTGCTCAGATTTGGAGTATTTTCCAAGTATTTCCCATCCTCCATGGCTGGACACCCCACAACTTCTCTGGGCAGCCTGCCACCAAGCTCAGCTGAGCAGAACCAAGCCCTGCGTGAAAACCAGTGAAGGCTGAAGTCTTGTGTCTACAGAATGACCTTGGAGAAAGCATCTGATCCCTGCAGCCTTCCCTTCCTCATAGGTATGACAGGGGGTGGATAAAGCATTCAGGCTTCTATGTTATTCGGTTACACTCCTGATATGTGCTGTCAAAGTGCCAGCGAAAGACTATACCAGCAGCTTTCCCCCCGTGAGATATAGAGCTCCCGAATCTTTAGTACTAGAAATGTTGCTGTTCCCTATACAGAGGGGAGAGTCCTATCTTAGTGCGAGTAAGATTAAATGGAAAGCTCAGAGACATCTGACCTTAATATTCTGCCATCTTTGAGGCGACATCGTGTCACTGTCAGAGCCACGATAGTATTTGACACTGCCACTGTTACTAAATGCTGAAGTTTTCAATTTTGATTAAAATTGCAAAAGGTGGAAACTGTGCTGTCAAGCATCATCTTGACACAAACATCAACTGTGCATAACTTTGTCTACATGGCAAGACTTGGTGAATTTAAAGTTGTGGTGAATTTTTCTTCTCTGAGCGGACCACTTACTTTATTACACACCCACACACGCCTGCTTCTCCTATCCTAAACCCCTACTAAAGTCTTTGGGACTTCAGTGACTGTAAAAATATGAAAGATTTTGTTCTGTCAGACCCGAGCGTGTATTTTACTGGGACTATACAGACTTCAGAGATGAGTTTCTGCTGATGAACCACATAAGAAACAGGTCAATATATTGCTCGGTAAATGGGCAAAATTTGATCTTTTCTTATGTGTTCTTTATTGAGCTCTAAAGACTGCTTCAGAGCTCACGTGCTGGAAATTCTTTCATTCGCATAAAAGTAACGTGCTATTTTCCTTCAGGAGCTGTGCTTTTTGTTAGTGTATTTGGAAATTACCAAAGGGCTGGTATATGCCCTGGTTTCTGTGGATCTTGAGCTCTCTGGTAAGTGGAAATGTGTCAGCACCAGCTGATTGCTCTGCTGGTTCAGCTGCCTGGTCAGTTGAGCAATTGCTAATTTGCATGGCAAAATCTCAAGCCTCTTTCAGGCCCAGCACACACAGCTAAAGAAGTGCTGCCTGGGAACCCTCACTGAAGCACTCGGTAAGTGGTTTTTACCCTGGGCTCGTTATTGGCTGATTTCATCAAGCCTGCTGAGACCCAGTCCTTGTCCCGGCTGCTCCTTTTTTCAGGCAATGCAGCACGGAGAAAATATGTCAATGTGATGATCATTGGATGTAGCCAAAAATGCTTTCACGTCTTCAGATAATGGCAGTGTTGGAAAAGCTTTCATTTCCCTCCCAGGGGAGTCAAGGGAAATGTGTAGCCTCAGCGTAGAAATTTTGAAAGTCTCCTTTCTTTATTTTATAAGGAAAAAAAAAAAAAAAAAGAAAATCCGAATGTTTCCTTTCTGTTTTCAGCCTGTTGTGGCTGTAGATGGTGGCCTGGGCTGCTTCCAGGCAATTGAGGGAACCTGCCCTCATGGCAGGAAGAGACTCTTGAAGCTCCATCTAGAAGCTGAATCCCCACAAACCTCTGCTAGACCCTGTATCCAGGAGAAAGAGGCTACCACCAGGCAGATGCTGTGGGATGCTCAGGCCTGATTTAGTAGATGGTTTGCTGGCCTCAGACTCAGGTAACTCTCATCTATGTAGGTCCAAATGATTGAATTGGCAGGAGCCCAGGCTGTTTTTATGCTGGATGTTACCAAAAATGACAGACTGTCATGAAAATTTTGGGTCGACTGAGTGGTCTTTTCCAGTGAGAACCCTACTCATCAGGCTATGCTGAAACGAGTCTATTGAAAATAATCATAATTAGTAGCAGTAGTCTTTTGAACAAACATATTGTTCATGACATTGTCAGCTTTGGCATAAAGCTTTCTGCATGTTCCTGAGGAGGTGAACACTGACCATCTCCATATCTGCTCTGGGTGCCACCTATGGAAATGGTTGGGGTTTTGCTGTGCTGTGTAGGAGGGGATGGGAAGCACTGAATACAGCTCGCACGTACCTCCTGTGTGCATGAGTGTCTGAAAAGTGGTTCACAGCTGTAAAAAGGGTTCATGGGCTTGCTGCACTTTCAGGATTGATGCAGAGCACTTTCCAGCACTCAGACTTCAGCCAATTGCGTTTCTTTTCTTCTAGTCCTAGTCAGTGTAAATGACACCCTTCACCTTGAGCTGGGCATTTTTCCCAAAAAGTCTCTGTCTTGTGTTCTTGGGCTGAATGGATTAAGAAGCTCAACTTCTTGCTGTGAGGAGTAAAGAATAAAATATGAGGTTATAAAAATAACCAGGAGACATTGTCTCCTGGATAGGACAATATTTGCTAAAGGGTGGGCCATAAATAGTTAAGATCTGCCTATGCACCCACCCACAGCTAAGACAAACACTTGAGAGTGATGGGACTGGAAGTGGCTGATTGCTGTGCTTTCATGGTGCTATAGCATCTTTCCCTGCTCCCCTCCACCAAGTGCGATGTAGTGGTAGAGAAAGGGCGTGACAGTAGCTTTCATGTTGATCTTGACATTTGCTGTGCAGATGACAAAAAGTGTGTGTGTGTGTGTATGGGTATGCATGTGCATGTCTGCGCGCCGTAATCATGGATAATCTACTCATGGCGCAGGTGACAGCTGGCTCCATAATGCCAGATTGACCAGAAATAACCTGCAATCCCACCAATTCCCAGTGCACCAACTGCCTCTGTTTGGTCTGGCAAACCATGTTCAGCTGTGCAGCACTCCTGCCCCGGGGCCAGTGGAGAGCAGCCTAAACCCCAGACATACCCTGCATGTTGCAGGCCACCCATGGGAGCAAATGCACAATCGGTTGGTCACATCTACTCCTTTTTAGCCGCTAAATCCCAAGTAATGGTGTCTGCCCTGAAACTAGCTTCACCCTCTCTCTAGAGTTTTGTCTTGGCTCTCTTTGAAATGACAGCAAAACTGCGGAGTTATTTTTAACAGCAGCTCATCAACTGTGTGTTGCCTATTGCTTTGGTTCACAGCTCCTTCACCTGAAGTGTTTCTGCTTATAAATAATGTAAAGGGTTCACCTTCAAGGATGACGATTTAATTAGAAGTGCAAAGAGCTATGGCCCAACATGTCAGAGACTAATGAACGAGCTTTTGTGGTTGGTGGAGAGCAGCTTGCCAAGGTATCCATTCATTTCTGCACATGTAAGACGAGATGCAACTGAAACTGTTGCCATTTTAAAACGAAAATCTTATTAGAGTCCAGGCAAGGATAGCAGAATAAAATAAATGGCTTTTGGTGCTTAATCTGTTTGTATATAGGTTCAGGTGTGATTATGTAGTCTGCTATCAACTTTAATTAAGCTTTCCCTTTGCTCCTGACCTTGGGGCTTAAATATAATTTGTTCTTTAGGAGAGACAGCTGGTACAAGCTCAGTGTTTTAAAGTTCAGATTGATTTAGGTTACATTTAATTTAAATTTCCTTATGGAAGCATATAATTTTACTATTACTAATGTTGGAGCAATTACACAGAGGTGAAGAAGCTGGTACAGAGCAGAGCCTCACAGCACTCCAATGCTTTTCTTCACGAACAAAAAGTATCCCCGATTTGTCCTTTTGGGATAATGTTATTTAAATCCAACAGAGTCCCAATGAGCTCCCACTTTCCTGTGAGTCTGTGGCTGCCCCGACAGACAGGAGGTGACAGTCAGGCATCAGCATACCGCTGTGCAAAGGCATGGATGGGCTCCAGCAGACCTGCCCCCACCTGGGAACAGAGATGAGGTTGTTAATGCTACCAGCCTGTTTATCCTCTCCAGAATAACAGGAGCTCTTTTCTTGGCACGGGAGCGACATGAGCCCCCTGGGAGGGCTGGGAGCTGCAGCCCTGGGTAAGGCAGGCATCTCAGGTGCACAGGCAGGACAGCTGTTTGATTTCAAGCCTCTGGACTGAGCCTTATCCATCGGAGCTGAGCTCTCCATCCTTGAGGCTCTGAGATGTTTGGGAACGGTACGCACTGGGACCTGCCTTGGACACAGGGGAGCCCCTAGTCCCACTCTTCTGGTTTTCCAGAAACAAGGTGGTGGCCACCCCAGGAAGGGCACATCCCACAGGGGTGCAAGATCTGAGCTTGGGGCAGCAGCAGTGGCTGGGGCAGTGTGGGAGCCGCGGCATGAGAGGGGCTGGAAGATGCTTGAGATGCTGCCCATGGAGATGAAGGGAAGGAGAAGATGTTCCCTAGGATCCAGAGGCAGCTGCATTGAGTTTCTGCAACCTCGAAAGCCTCTGAAAATTAGGGGCAGGACAGGGCAGGAAGAAAGGATGAGGCCTGTGAGGGGATGGCAGGAGAGAGGATTTTCAAGCTCTCCATGAACCTGGTATACTTTCTTTAGGGAAAAGCTGCAGGACCACCCATAGCCAGGCTCTAGCTGGTGGAAGATCTGTCACAATACATGTTTCAATGCATGCTTGGTATTTCCAAGCCCCTGGCTGCAGTGCTCCCTTCCCTCCCCACACCGCCCAAGGCCTCCATTGCATGAAAAATAGCATTGAAACCACTGCTTTGTCTATTAAACTGTTGAATCAGGTTAATTTTGTTATCCCACCAAGACTGGAACTGTTGAAAAAAAAGCATACTGGAAAAACTTTAGGTGCAAAGATGTAGCTTAACTTAACTTGAGCAATATTCCAAAATGATATTACTGTATGTTACAGTTTTGATGACAAGTTTCCTTAGTGACTGCATTTCTCAGGGTTTTTCACCTTTTTTTCCCATTGTGTTGTGGATTTCTCTATTATCTGATGATTATGTGATGTCCTTTTATGCAGCGTCTCTTACTAGCTTTCAATTAAATAAAAGAGTGCGAAGGTTTGAACTGGAGGGGCATGGTGTTTATGCTTTCTGACAGACTCAGAGGATGAAAACTTGGCAGTTTCAATGTAAAACCAGTAACTTCCACAATTTATCTCAAAGCAATTTTTTTTTTTGTTTGTTTCAGTAATCTGAGAAATTGGTTTTGACATTACTCTTCCATAGCAAGGTAGAGATCAGTTTCTTTCACAGTTGGTCCCAGAGTTTTCAAAATCTTATACATGTATGTGTTTCCCATTAACAACAACAACAAAAAAAGTCACTGCAGAAGAAATTCTGTGTGTTTGTTTCTTGTCCAGCAGCATCAGAACAAATACCTGCAGCAGCTTTTCTCCTGGTGAGCACATCACAGAGAGAAGAGTCTTCATTTTAAGCTAGAGCGATTGCTCCAACAGGCAGGAAAGCTGTCCCCTCCCGCCGTGGCTGCATCCGTCCAGCTCCAGGCTCAGGGTCATCCCTGACACTTGTCCCCTCGCCTACTGTCAGGCCTGAAAATTACTAACACCTTCAGTGGGTGCCTGCGAGGGGGGAAATCATTCCGCTTGGAGGGCAGAGGTGCTTTAAGCAGAGCCAGGAGGAGGTTGCTGCAGGGTGCGGAGAGGGCGTACAAAATTCTCCTGTGCTGAAGACCTGCTGGAAAGTTTATAGGGCCCTTGTCAACCCCGAGAACAGTTGGAGATCCCTTTTGTGTCAGTTCTAGCACCTTCCTGCCCTGAAATCCTGATACAAAGGGGTAATGTTCATTGTGAAAAAAGGAGGAATGGGTTAGAAAGTACAAAAAACCCCAGGGAAGTGCTCTGTATGACCCCCGGCAGTGTTAGCTGTGTGTGCTGGGCTCCTGTACTGCCTACAGAGGCATTTTCTTTCTGGGGAGGTGGTGAGGTTCCCCTTGGGAGGCTCTGGCAAGCCCAGAGAAAATTAATGGTGAAAAGCACTCTCTTTTCCCTGCTGGAATACCTCATAGTCGACCACGAGAGTCCATTAAGCAACTGCTGTAACCTAAAATAACCTGGCTAACACTAAAACTATGAACAGGCTGTCCAAACTGTATGCTTATTTTTCTTTTTTACTTTTCCTTTCTTTTTAAAGGGATCTCCCTTCTCTGGGAGAGCTTTTCAGCCTACTCAGGAAAATGGTGTGCTGGAGGAGTTTGCCTTTCCAGCTGCACCCTTTATCCCACCTCTTCACTGTTCATGTCTTCAGAAAAAAAAAAAAAAAAAAAAAAAAAAAAAAAAACACCCCTTCCCCTCCAAAAAAAACCCAAGCCCAAGCAACCAAAAAAAAAAAAAAAAAAGTCTTCATGCATACCTGGCTGTGCAGGCAAAGGATGTTGGGCACGAAAGTCTGAAGATATTTACCTCAAATTACTTAATGCAAGGTATCGGGTAGAGACCTATCACCATTCACCCACCTGCAAGACAGGGATGAGTTTCATCCCCCCAGCTGCCTGGGAAAGCGGGAAACCTGGCTGCACAAATCTCCTCTGGAGGCTCCGTTTGTCCCAAGTGATAGCCCAGGGTTGCTTTTGTTTGTTTTTCAGCTATGTTATTTGGTGTAATAATACCTCACCTTGCTTACAACTCCTAACTCCTCTTAGCTATGGTAACACTGCTATGGAGCTCACCTGGTTTTAAAAAATAATCCACTAAAAGACAAACTTTTAAACGGTCAAAATTTCTTTGGTTCTCGATAGAAAAGGCAAGATCCAACCTTAAAAAAAAAAAAAAAAAGGAGAGGGAAAAACTGTACTAAGTTTAATGTAATTGTGTTAATCAGCCAATTTAAGTGAAACAGTAATGGAACAAAGAAGGATAAAAGGGTTCTTATAAAAGGCAGGAGTGAGGGAGTTGCTTACTCGTTTGAGACAAAAACGGGGAGTTAATTACTATCTGAATCATTAAAGGGTTAGCTGAGGTTGAGGCATGGGGAAAAGTATAATGTGAAAAAGAATGAGTCTCTCTAAGGAGGTATGATTTTTAGTAGACAGAAGACAGGGAAAAATGTTAGCTCTTAAATTCATCTTTTGAAGTAAAGTCTCCTGTCACCCTCAGGATTAAGATGGAGTCTCAGTTTTGTGTGAGACATGCTTGCATTGATACCTTCATCTTCCAGTACTTTAGGGCTTGTCTTTTGCCATCTCGTGTTGATGCCAACTGTTGTTTTCCACTTCCAAGAGGGCGTTTGGTGCAATGGGGAAAGTGTATCACATGCCGGGATGTAGACATATCGGATCCATGGATTTTGATGGTTTTCTTGCAGGGAAGTGTTTGAAATGGTGCTGCGAGAGACACATCAGCTCGTTTTCTCTCATCTTGGTCCTGCGAACCAATGCATCCCGCAGGGCCTTGACTGCTCCCAGCTGTATTGATCAGAGAAAAGAGATTACTTCTGCCTCCAAACCTGGACTAGATGAGAGTGAGACAAGCACTTCCTTAAAGCTTCTGTTACGTGTTTAACTAGCTCTACCGCTGCAGTGCTGTTTGGAAAATTAAAAGCCAATAAAAACCCCAAAGCCAAGGGGACCGCACACATGTTTACAGTTATGCGTACTGAAGAGCTGGCTGGATCCAGGGCACGGAGCCAGGCACCCTGCAGGTCTGAGCCTCCGTGTGTTAAGCACCAGCCCGGTTCCACTCTGATTTTAACCAGCGGGAGACTTGCCACGAACATCTTTGAATATGGGGCCCCCAAAGGCGTCTTCACTTCATAAGGAGGATGGATATTGCCAGGCATATTGAACACAGATGAGGAGGAAGTCTCATTAAGTCGAGGATGGTTGGCACTTTCCAGATTGCCAGCCAAATGTAGATTTAGGGAGATATTGGAATATTTCCACTATCAGCAGTCACCAGGAGTTTAAACTGTGAGTATTTCCTCCCTCCATTGCACTCTCATTCTTGTCTGTGACTGGAAGCGAGTTTTGGTGGGGAACGCTGCTACAGGACCCGCCACCCCTGTGCTTGAAGGCAGCCAAGAGTCATGGGAAAAAATGGATCAAGCCTCGGTTTTGCCCAAAAGCTCTTCACCTTTCTTCAGAAGACAGGAAGCGAGCTTGAATGGAAGATGAAAGTGGCCTGAGCCTCAAAAGTCCTGAATGCTACAGAGAAAATCAATTTTTATTTGTAAATGCAGTGCTAATGCCCCATCCAGCTCTAGCAGAGAACACCAGGCACACTCCTGTGGGAATCAAAAAGAACTGAATTGCCCAAAAAAGAAATCTTCAATAAAAGTTTAGTTTTCTCTGGAGTTTTTCAAAGGGAAATAGTAAAAGAAATTTCTTTTTTGTTTGTTTAAATTAGGAGGTTCTTATTAACAAAATATTTCTTTATGGAAAACAACCAACACAACAAATTTTTTAATGTGTGTTATCACCATATTGGTCAAATAGGCAGACTAGATGGGAAATGCTTCCTTATCTGAGTGACATCTCAGCACTCCTCTGTATGTCTGTAAGAAGTACATACCTCAAGGATGTCTCCATTTGGTTTCTTCTGTAGGACTTGCCAAAACTTTAGCACTTGGACTTGACAGAGCTAAGGATGTAAGTACAACTTGATTCATTTGAAGACACTTAAGTACTTTGCTAACTTAATGCCCTTTTAACAGCATAATTGCATTAGTAATAGTAATGAAACAATGATACGTAACTACATTTTTCTATGTTAAAGCAGCTGGAATTGGGCATGGTGCAGAAATGTTTGCATTAGCAGTGCCCACACTGTCACCAGCTGGGGAAATTGCAGGAGGTTCTCAGCCTGCTCAAGCTTACTGAGTTTTATTGCTTTCAGACCCCAGTTAATATTTCCAGTCACGGCTGAAGAGCGTGTTTGTGTTAGCACTAATTTGGGATGCTCTGCACAGTGTTCTCTTGGTCAGGGCACACAAAGGTAGCCAGAACACACACAGGGAGGCGCTTAGCAAGGTGGCTCAAATGTTGTTGTGTTAAACCCACCAACTGGAGTATTCAATCATTTATGCTTTGTATAAAACAAGCAGTATTACTTCTCATGTAATCAAAAGATGCAACAAAGTAATATGAGCTGACAGCTGCCCTGTAAAAAGATTTTTTCCTCTAAAGAAAGCCACATTGATCTTAGACCTGGAATAACTTTTTCCTCCCCTTTCTCCTATTACGGGAAAAACTGGTGTGGTTTTTTTTCCCCAGTCCTTGTGTAAGCGACTGATTTCTGTGAGTACTGCTCCCAAATGGACTAAAGATCCATTCCTAGGGAGTAAGTAAAGTAACATCAACACATTTCTTCTGATCCAAAAAATATTGAAGCTGAACGAAAGCCTCCCGGTGGCAGATGAAGTGAATGCAGAGTCCCAGGTAAGTTTGATTCAAAGCACTCAGCACTTGCGCCGTTATGGCTCTCTGCCCAATGGTAGCAAAAGCTGTGGTTAAGCGAACCCCAATTTTTTTCCAAAAGTATGACCCCCGCTTTCCCTTTCTGCCCACGGTGCAAGAAGCCATTGTTCAGGGTACGGTACTGACATGGCTGTTACACTTAGGGATAACCAAGTATGGCAGAAGGCAATGGAAGCAGACGTCACAAATAAAGGCAGAAGACCCTTTTATTTCGCATAGACAAAATGCAAAGAGTGTCTCATTAAATTAATATTAAAAAAAACCCAAATCAATCCCCTCCACTGACATCTCTCATCCTAATTAACAACAAAAAAAGAACAATCAAGGACCCATTTTCTAATTTAAAAAAAAAGTGCAAACATGACAAAAGACTTTTTGTTTTCCCAAATCAATGTTCCTGTTGAATTCACAAATAGGGTGATTTTTTTTTTTTATTATTTTTTTCCCTTTTAAATCTTGTCTGATTGAACTTCCAGTTAAAATGTTTTAGTTAAGTCTCCATGCACTTCGTAGAAAATCAGTAAAAACACAAACGCTTGTGAAGATCAGAAAACTGGACTCTTTTACCCAAAAATTCAGATGTCCAGTCAGATGAAGCTCACACTCAGACAGAAAAAAAGCAAGAGAGTCTTTGCACTGTCTGTCGTTCATATTATTTTTTTTTTGTCAAATATTTTGGCAATCTTCTTCTTTAATTATAAATATTGGAATTCAATAAAAAAAAGGTAGCTTTCATTGGATTTTTTTTCAGTGTAAATATTTACAGCCACTGTCCAGCCATGCTCTTTTTGTTATACCAGGGTGTAAGATTTTGCGTAGGGATTGTTTCCTTTCAAGTGGCCCCGGGAGTCCAGCAGGGATTCTTGGGAGCTGCTCATTTTTGCTGCCTGTCCTAGCTCAGCTCCTTCTCGCTGAGGTAACGTTGCCACAGCACCAGGTTGCCATGACTGTACTTCTCTTGTGGAGGACGTCTCCATGGGTATCGGCTCCAGGACGGTGGGGCGCTTCAAGGTTCGGCTTTTCTGCGGCTCCAAGCAGGCTTGCCCCAAACCCAGGTCTCTGCTCGTGCCCTGCACACCACGGTTCAATAAAAAGTCCATCCTAAGGTAGGGTGGCAAATGCATGAGATCACCTGGGGAGGCAAAAATGAAAAACAAGTCCTTACTTATGGTCATGCGCTGTGTTATGCTTACCTACTGGCTGGGGGCGTCAAACTGATGGATTTGGCCACCAAAGCAGAGTATCTGTCATCAAACCAGCTGCAGCATTCATAACTGATGTATTGTTTGTCAGCCATTTACTATGTTACAATCTCACAGCATCAAGGGTCAGCAAACTCCTTTAGGGCAGATCTATAACAAGTTGCTATTAATACATAATATTAATAATTAATACTCATGCATGAGTGTTAGGGCTATAGTTTTAAAGAGATTTCCGAATAAAGCAGAAAAGCATTCTTGTTCTAATATAAGAATAAGTGTGAAGAAGATAAACTGAAAAGACCAGGAAGTTTTTTTGCAAAATCCTAAAAGAAAAGGTCTTGGTTTTCATTTGTCAAAACTTGAAAAATGTGGAGGTTTGGTAGATATCCATTTCTTATTTTCCATTTTAAATGAAAACTTTCACAATTACAATTAATGGCCCTCCATCTAGAGTAGAATGACTGAATCATTTAAAATGATTATGTACTATTAATACCACTAATGATTTTCTACCACTATGGCATCCATATGTTGCTGTTTTGTGGTGACACAATGAATTGGGGCTGGCACCCTAGGTCTTGTATCAACCTTCCTTTCTGTTCTGTATTGTCAAGGAAACCTCTTATTCATTATTTTCCATGATTCCTGGGCATTTCTACGTGAACACGGTGATGGCAGCCTGCTCAGTCCAGAGGATTTGCCTTCGCAAAGCTATTGAATTCAAACAGGTGCCTCGGACCTGCTGTCTGGAATTGGGCAGGGGTGAGTGTTACCTTCCACATATCTGTACATGCATTAGACCTGCTGCAGAAGTTAGATTGGCTTATTTATTCTAGCCCTGCCTCTTAGGCATTCATAAAGTTGCTTCAAGGAAATGAGAGGCAATCAGGCACATAATAACATTCCCTTCTAAAAATATTTGCTGGTGTAACCTCACGCACATATGAAAAAAAGCATGGTTACAGGTGCCTTCAGGAACAGTGTTTCCCCTTCTTTACAAAGCTCTGCTTCCTCTTATGTCTGATATAAAAACCATAGTCTCATCTACAGGTGGGATGAATCCTGAATGTTTAAAGTAGAAGACCCTTGGCACTACTACAACTGTTTCTACATGAGCTATTTACAGCAGTAGAAATTAAGGCTGACCTGTGCCAGTGGCATAAACAATAGACCAGGAAAACACTTCTTCGTTATAAAACAATATGTGTAACAATTTTGTTTTTCCTAACCAAGCTAAAAGCCTCCCAGTGATCTAAAATAAACCAGGTCTTTTGCTTTCTCATATAAGTCAAGGCACTGCAAATCTTACCTAACAGGCTAACAGCATCTGCTCTATCCATAATTTTGGGTCACAGACAGAGAATTGCTGAGAAGTTACATTTGGACGGAATCACTGTTTATTTCTATAGAAATCCTCCAGGCACTGTCTGACACCATATGTTTTGTTCTAGCTACATCTTCAACAGGGACGCACGGTACGCAGCGTTTAACCCCCACAGAGTAAGATGTGCATATCTCAAGATGAGGCTGACATATGCACCACAGCAATATTTATGTAAGGTTGGAGAGAAAGGGGGAGGTTTATGCTTACAATCATGCTGATTGCCACTTGAAAAACGAATCGTGATAGCATTAATTGGTTTTACTCATTTACCTTATTTTCCTACGGCACCTTTCCTGCCAAACACATTCAGCGTATGAGACCTGTTTCAGCTGAGACAGCAATGTACCTGCCGCTGGGGTAAAGTACATCAGGCTATGGACACACGGACCGGCAGGCACAGGCAGGCGCCGACTCGCCCCAATTAACTACAGGCATCAATCTGAGCTGCCTGCGGGCACGTCCGTGCTGCCCAAGAGCTTCTCCTGGCACCCAGACCCTGATCCCCCGGCCACCCGCGCTGCACCCCAGTCATTTTGCTTCTGGGTTCGCTTTTGCATCGAGTCCTTCCAAAACGCGTTTGTGGGGGCAGTTTGCTCCAAAGAGCATTCCCTGTGGGCTGCAGGAAGGAGACAGCCTGGATGGGGAACGCTTGTATCACCTAACTCCCCATGGCTGTATCTTTTGCAGCATCGCAGGATCCCAAGTAAGAAGCCCTATTGCTGCCCACTTCTCCCCGGTGGGGAGAGAGATGGGCACCCACAGAGAGTGGGAGCGGGTGGCCCTGCCCCCACGTACCCCTCTCTGCTAATGAAGACCTGCTCACGAAGGTGGTGAGGGCCTTTGTTTGGCTGCCGGGGGGTGTGGGTTACCGCTGCGCAGGACCCCCGCGAAGGCGGGCAGAAAAGCACACCTCTGAGAAGGCAGTAATTTCAGTAGGCTGGAAAACTTTGTGACTAATTATAATACCAAGGTAGTACCTGCCCCTCTTGTCAGGGGTGTTTAGGTCAGAAAGTGGGGTTTCTCTCACGCTCCCACAGTTGTCTCCCACACAACACAGCGGTCTCTTGGCCCCGGCAGAAGAGGACCAATTTTCTGCCCTGAAACCCCATCCCTCTTTCCTGCAACAATGGGCCTTTTCCCAAAGATGTCTGTCACCCTGACACTGTCCGTGACAGGCTGCTGCCGGGCGGCACAACGCCCGCTGCTTTATTTAGACCAGCCAGGTCATTCCCCTCTTACTACCTCATTTTCTGTTTTACAGTCGGCTTTCCAGGAAGGAGCCGGTATGGAGCAGAAGCCATAGCGCATGGCTCATTGGCAGTCCCCCGCAGTCGCCTCGGAGAGCCGCTTCTGGATCTTAACACATTGCTGCTTCTTGAGAGCGAGGGATATGCACGGACTATAAAAAAGACAAGTCTTGAACCTTACAGAGATGAAGGTTGGTTTTCAAGCTGCTGTCTAGACATTTCTCATGTGTATTTAAGAGCTTCAGGCTATGTAAAAAAAAGACCTTTTTTTTCCTCCCTAAATCTACATAAGAAAGCATAGTCAATAATCTGTGTAAACAATATGCAGTCATTTTAGCGTAATTTTCTAAATGTCTGGGGGCGAAGTTCCGAGAGGGTTGCAGTAATGAGAAACCAGAGAGTGTAACTTGTTCTCCAAAGCTGGATACGCAACGCACAATCTCTGATGTGGCTTACACAGAGCACTCATTATTTGATGTGATGTACACATTTTCCTGTCAGAAAAAGTGCCAGTGCTCCTTCTCATCTGCAAGAAGCATCTTGCCCTGCAACTGCTTCTAAAACAAAGCAGATTATTAAAATCACTGGAAAAGAAAAATATTGGGAATGTTACTTTTTCTTCAGGATTGAAAAGGTCTCACAGGATGAAAAAAGTCTTTGATTTATGAGAACTAAAGTGTTTCTGACTTAAAAACACAGTCTTTGAAATATAACCACAGGGGTTCACTTTTGCCATTCCTACATGAATTCTGAAAGTATTTTTGAGATGTTTAAAAGCCTCTTGCCATATCCATGGAGTTATTTGGAAAGACTTTGGTTCTCATCCTTCTGGACAGAACATTTTTTGGTTTCTTGCTATTCAGCTGAATGATATTTTTTTTTCAGGCAAAGCATTACGAAGTTTCAGGATGGTTCATTGCCTTTGATGCTCTAATTACCTCTTTTCAGCTGTGTGTGTGCCTTATTAGTAACAAAAGCAAACCTTTCAAGTGCATGAGCACTGCAAACGAGCATGTTTAATAATTCATGCACTTTGGCTTAATTAGTGCAAAAGACATTCTAAAACTATAGTTTTCGGATGCATTTTTAAAAAAGGGAAATGTGCTGTATTTAGAAACACTGAGTTTGTACACAAATAATAAACACCCAGTCAAATCTGAATGCAGCAATTTAAGCCAGAGCTACGTCAGTCGTTTTTTTTTCTGAGTGGCCAACCCTCTAATGAATTATTCAGTATGGTACATTTAAGAAAATATTAGCTTCAATAAATATTTGTAAACAAATGCTAGAAGTCACTTACTATGATATTTACCATAAGCAACACATTCTACCAAAAAAGGAGTATTTTCTGAGTTAATGCAGTGCTGGGCAAAAATTATTTACCCTTACTTCAGTACAACTAAGCTGATATAAAATGTTCTGCAAAAACAATACATATTTTTATCCTTCTTCTGGAGGTCAGCTTCAGGTATGGGAAGGGTTGGGATGAACTCGACAGGTAACATGGAGGGAAAAATATCACTGCTCAAATTTTCTGGAATTTTGCTTGCAGAACTATACCAAGCTAAGATGCACTCCTTTGTCCCCAAAGATTTACCTCATACCTCTTTCAAATGCCAGAGAGCTTGCATGTATTTTTGCTTTCATCTGCTCCAGAAAAATCTAAGGATTTGTGCTGTATTCAATACAAAGATCATCACAGAGTGCAAAAAAGATGCTCTTACCAAGTTCTCACATGATAGCTATATGAATTTTCTCATGAATCATAGCTTCCACTAAAGCAAAAGCAATTTGTCTTCACAACGCTTCAACACAGATACCCTCAGTGACGATGACTGCCTGATGATTTTCAAGTTTTGGTTGCTATGTGAAGGAAATTCCGCGCTATTAGAAAGATCGTTTTAGAAAAGTTTATAAAGTAGGACTGGTGACTATGACAGGATATTTTATTTAACAAAGGTAAGAATAAGACTGGGTGATTAGTGCATTCACACAGCTTACTTCAATAGGCGAGCACGTAAAAAAAGCTCTTAAAGATATCTCTGGCGTGATCTCATGGGATCAGAGATTATGCCAGAATTGGATCTATACAGCTCTGTTAGCATAGGTAGGGCACCTTGCTGACGTAGTTATGTTGATTTGGGGCCCGAGTATACAACTCTTCATGACATTGCACAGTGATGGGGGGGGGACAAGCACTGACAAAGACAGACTGCCACTGCGTTGGGCATCTCCTGGCTTGTCCTGAGTTTGAAAGGGGAAGCACTGATAGGACATTGTGTTTTTCTTTGGAAGGAAGCCAGGGAGATATGCTGATTAAAAAGTTTAGTGGGGTTTTCCAGCTCACTAGCACAGTAAATAAATCAGTGAAGCCTTTGCTGACACTCACGGGCTGGTTTTCAGAAAAAAGACTACATATAGGAAAAACTTAGAAATGAGGAAAGGGTGCAGGGTCTGCAAGGCCAAGGTGAGAGGTTTGATGAAAAAAAGAGCACAAGCGATATTCAGAGGTCTTTGTCACTTCAAAAACCGACACACCATTAATAGCTAGCAGGCAAAGCTTTCTCAGCTTGTTCTGAAGCCAGACTGATAGCAGCAATAACATTTCTTACAACTGCTGCTGTCAGTCTCTGAAACCAGCTGGTGCTCCCTCGCTGTCCATCTTCTGTCCATGTGTCCTGCAGATACGCACAGACTGAACCCACAGAACAGCCTGAACCACGTTGGGATCATTGTCATGCCAACAGGCTAAGAGTCAGACCCGCAAGGCTCCAGCACTCTGCAACATCAGGAATAAATACACTTAAGGAGCAATAAAGCCAACCTGTGTCCTGCTCAGCGAAGCAGGGGGTAAAGAGGACCAGTCCTGCACCTCCTTGCTCCAGGCTGATACAGGTCCCTGCCTGGTGGTGCCTCAGGGAAGAGTTCAGCACCGGCTCTGCCCTCCTGCCTCGTTAGCTGGGAAAAGTAGCCAGCTGCAAAGGGAGGCAAGGGGATCCTTTCCAGATGCAGAGTCACTCCTGCCCCGAAGTGGGAAGGTGGACGGGTGCAGGGAGCAGTTGCTGCCAGCATCTAGCTGAGCTTGGCGGTACCTCCCTTGACTCAGCACCCAGTAGAGGGAGCAGACGGATACTTGTTGGAAACTTGGAGAATAACGAAATGAAGACAACCAAAGCAGTAGGCAGGCCTTGGTTTATGCCTGTGTTTGTGTTTGTTTTTTTATTTCCCCCCAGGTTCTGTTCAGTGTGGAACTGCCTTCCCAATGCTCTTTGTTTAATAATAACTATTTTCTTGTAAATGTTGCAGTAAAATGCCACAACTGAACAATAAAAAAAATCTGAATGATGCTTTGAATAACAGGGCTCCACTCTCTAGAGCCAGTATGGATCAGTAATGGGAATGGAGGTGAAATTTCCCCATGCAAATTACTGACTGCTCGAATGAACAGGAACCTGAGCTCACTCTCGGTCAACAGGAGCGCACCATTAGCAAGTTCATGAGCTGACAGACTCCTTCTGAGCCCCCTTTTTCAATGCAAAAAACTGGATTTAATAATTCTCTGGCCCTCTAAGGTGGTCCAGAACAAAAGGCAAAAGGTCCAAGCATCGCCTTAGACGACAGACAGGCTTAGCGAGCAGCCAAGCGGCAGCGGGGGAGAGGAGGGAGGGAGGCGGCAGGGCACAGCTTTCTCGGTAGCGAGGAAGCTGCTGCGAGAGCAGGCAGGAGCTCTTCCCTTCTTCACAGTAGCTTCAACCTCTGCTTGGCTTACCAAGAAAAATGATCGACACGCGCAGCATTTGGGGGACACTTTGAAACCAACTGAACACATGAGATTGAGCAAGGCCAACACAAAATGTCTGGGGGGGCATTTCGGCTGCAAACCTGCAGATGCCTCTCTGGTCCCTTTTGCCGTACGGGCAATCACCACAGCTCTGCCCTTCCTGGCTTTGTCATTCGCGCTGCTATATCTTTTGGGCTTATCACAGTGTATCGGCAGATGACATAAAGTCACGTCTTTACGCTGTTCAAGCTTGTGATCACATAGATAGGAAACAGCTAAAACACTTCGCAAAAATACGCCAAGTTTCCCATTTCTAGATGGAGGAATGAGAATCCCTTATCACCCCTGCAAGGCTATACTTTAAATCGGCAAGTTTCTTTTTTCTTTCTCCATGAAAACTGCACCCTGATAGATAATTTGATGATCTATAACACTTAGTTAAATGTTGCATGCTGCAGTCTGCTAAAACTGGCATTTTCATAAAAGGATTAAAAATGCCAGCTATGTTTCACAAAACAAAATAAAACTGACAGTTGCTGTTGACTACAATCATTGGAGTTACCTTTTAAGAAACACCAGTAAAACTGCAGTTCAGAAGCCAAATTTGCTACTAGTATAAATCAGAGTAGCTATATTGATTTCAGCAAGTTATAAATTGATTTATACTTAATGGAGATTAGATTTAAATGACTGAAAATGAGGATTCCAACTAATGTGGATATTTTTTTTTAAAGATCATTCATCCTGTTATTTAGATTTAAGCCTTCTAATTCCAAGAAAAAGTCCTTAATCAATGTGTCTTAAAGCAAAAATGTATAAACTGCTATAGTTTAACTGAGATCATACATCTGTAGTCCATGAACGTAACACACTGTGTCTAACTGAATGCCAGGAGACTTGATTATCGCAGTTGCCTGCTCCCGGAAGGTCTAACAAAACAGGAATTGCACCACATTTTTGGTTTGTATTTCTCTAAGCAGGACTTTGCTCTTTCATACAGTGCTGCACTTTTAAAAGACCTGTCAGATGCTTTGTACCTTTCAGAAGTAACTTTAAGGAGAACTGACATATTTTTAAGGGCCTCTCTGCCACTGAGCTTGCAGTGTGAGGCAGGAAAAACTTATTGACTCCAGGGGCCAGATACACTTTAACCCTATGGAGATGCCATGCGGATGTTCAGCCTCACAGGGCTGGTGCACCTGCAGAACAGAGACCTTCCTGTTTCGATTTAATGCAACGTCTAAGTTATAAAAACTTGTAAAAGGGACCTCACCATGTTAAATCAATATGCACTCCAAAACTAAAGTCAGAAAAATTGTCAATAAATAATGAAATGATGATAGAAAAGTAAAGCACAGGAGCTCTACCTTTCTGTCTTCACCTTGTCACGCAAGCTGCTTCATACATTTTTAAGGATGCTCTAAGACAGGGTTCTCCTGTGCACTGGCTGAGCTAGGAAAGCCGTGCTGAAGCCCTGGCTCAGGTGCCTCTAGTTAGCAGCACTGGAGTTTTAAGACTCGTTTGCCGATTCTGGGTGCAGCGAACGGAAACTGTTCAATTATACATCACTTCAGTTGAGGGTTAAATCGATCGTGACTCCATGGAAACTGGCATCCTTCACGGGTTTATTCCTGGGATATCTTGGGAGCCCAGATTCAGCACAGAGGCTGGAGAGGTGAGGAGTTCGGACCGTACTTATGGTTCACTGAAATCAGTGGGAGCTACTCTGTTGACCTCAATAGGCTCTGCACCATACCCACGAACTCACAGCTAAACCTGACCGTGCCAAGGCAATGGGTAAGAGTAATGCTCTACTGATAGTTGCGGGGACATCAGGCTACAACAAGGAAACCATTATCAGTGCTGCCTTGCTGCTCTGCTGAAGATAAGTAATTCATGGATGAATTACTGTAACTCGGTTTGCACAGGTCCATCGGTTTGAACCACCTGAGTGATGCTGACAAGATGCATCATTGCATTTTTGTTAATTAATCCACTGGGACCAGAAGTTTCGCTCTCACATTTAAATTAAGGATGCTGGCACGAAAAGGTGAACCATACTGAAATACACCCACGTGTGCATACAGCTATGCTTTAAAGGCTAGCATATAAAGAAGCTCTGACATGGATGGCAAAGACTATCACTACAGTCAGATTAAGAACGCAGTGTTAAAACGAATGTTTGTTTCTGTAGTGATACCACTTGCCATTTCAGAAAATAGCACAAGCATGGCCTTTCTTGCAGATTGGATTTGGCTTATGTTTTCAGATGCCTATAGATCTCAAACTACATTAAGGGGCACAGAGGAACTTAACAGACCCTGCTGGGTCTGAAGTCAGTTAATGTAGTAACAGCTGTAAATCACCACAAGGACCTTAAAGGAAAGCTGGGTCAGTTTTTGTCTGTATGGAAACAAGTGCTTCTGGTTACTTTGGGCTGACTAAAAGGCCATGCAAAAATCACACACTATGTCTCAACACTATCAAGTGAAATGCTTTGAAATTTTCAAAATTGAAATGGCATGAGCAGGACAAATCTGTTTTTTGTAGAACTAAAGTTTAAAATATGGACTCTTAACAGAACTGCTCTGAAAATATATTATTCCAATTGAAGTGGACACAGCATCTTTGGTTTGATTTGGAACATTTCCTGGTAGTTTGAGAAATTTAACATTGTAGTTATGACTGTAAGAACATGAAAGTAGCAGAAAATTTACTGATAAATGCAATCCTTGCTTTAGGCATAAAACTCTTGACTAAGCAGAGTTGAAACTGATGCTTGCAAACCTACAGAAAACATGGGTAGACAATTTTAATAGTTGCAACTGATGAAAAAAAAGACCGTGACAAAAATAATCTGATTTAGAGAAACTAAATTAAATTCAAATTTTAAAAGATCTCACTTTCAATCAGAAAGATTTTTTTTGGTAATAAAAAGATAGAAATTAGGAATTCTTCAAAGGGGTTTTCCCTTTACATGCAATTTTTAATCTAGAAGAGAGCAAAAAAAATCCAATAGTATTGCAAGTGAGCACAGTTTTGGATACTGTATTTTTCTAAAGCCAATGTTAATTTTCAACTCAAAATAGCAAATAAATTAGATAGTAATAGGAAAAGACAATTATACTGCTACAAACTCCTAGTAGAGTCTTTGAGGAACGAGTACCAGTTGTTTCTTTCCCTTAATTAAAAAAAAAATCAAATCAGTCTTCCTAACACCAGTATCACTGATTCACAGACAACAGTTGTAAAAATAATTTAAATCACTTTTCTCATCAGTGAATTGAATATAGCTTTCAAGCATCTTGTACGCTACCTAAAATGGAATTTTCACAATGCAATTGCACAGAAACTTTGTATTTGCAACCAAACAGCTGCCCTGTTTAAACTCATGATTCTCACCAATATAGTTTTCCTTTCTGATCTCATAACATTTTAGCATCTGATCTGAACCTGTTTTTATTGTATATTTTTACTGTACTGCAAGGTTAAAAAACATAGCATGAACCTTCCTCTCTGTAAATCCACAAGAAAAATAATGCAAGTCAATGATTTCAATATGTAGTCATGTCAAATTAAATATGGAATTAAATGCTTTTCATCCCTGCGGAACACTCAGCTTTTCACAGCAGAAGGAGAAAAAGGTCCTGATACTCTGCAGAAATATAAGCTGAGACAGGATAAAGACAATTTACTCTCATCACCGATGTGCTATTTGTATGATAAAAAGCAAACAGCAGTCTGTCTGCTTGTGACATGTTCCTAGTTTTCCAGCAGAGCAATAGAAAACAAAATGAATGTGTTCCAGGCGCAGGAGAATGTAATATGGAAACTTTAGAGATGCTTATTTAGGGAAGTAATTTCAGAATATGTCACATACATGTAAGTAAGTGTACATACAAGTAAGTCAACATACAAGTTATGAGTATTTACTACTGTTAAAAACATAGGCACTAAGTTATTTTTCCCACTTACAACTGTTTTGCCTATCTTCCCATTTTCCCACCTGCCTATTTTGATTTGTCTCCTTACGTAGTTTGCTCAGAACTGGACCTTGGTCACCAGCTGTGGCGTAAGGACGATGATTTCTTCATTCTATGTACACACTGTATAAGTTGTGTGTATATACATATATATTTATATGTATATATCAGATTGTATTTGAAAACAAACAGTACACGTGTGGCACTAAAAAAGAAAACAATCCATTTGTTATCCTTTTCTTACTTTGCTGCAGGATTTCTGAACAAAAAAGATCAAATGTAGATTCCCCCATCTCTTCAAGAAATTCAGTTCTGGACTGGAAAACTGTGGAACTGTACAATTCTATTTTCAGTCTATGCAGAATAATATAATAGGCTTGGGAAAAGGAGGCAAAAGGTGAGCTGGAGGCCCTAAGTCAAGAGTCCCAGCGATTACTGAATCCCTGGTGGCCAAATCTGTATCGGATTTGGTTACTGCTGAAGCTTATAGAGCACTGTCAGCAACTTTTCAATAGAAAGCAAGTCTCTAAATAGACTCCATCACTATGTCGCATGTGTCTGCATTGGGTAGAAGAGGGAAATAGCTCCTTCACCCTTGATCAGTGGAAAAGAGTTCACATCTTTTTATCTCGGGTTACAGGGCTGACATTGGAAATATACTGTGCTTTCTATTACTGCGTGCTTCATATTTTCCTTATTGTGCTAAGCAGCTTATTTTTAGCTGTAGTGACTGAATACTGGAAAAGAAGGTTTGTTTCTTGACTTGGGCATTTAAAACAATATTTACGCACTGCAGGTGATGTCCAGCCTCTATTTTAAGAGAACCTTGTAAACAATTATTTAGTAAGATATTTGCATTCTGTAGCTTAAGGCTTGTCTACAAGCTAAGACTTTACCGTTCAAGTCTGCAAGATTAGTCAAAGCAGCAAGAAATTTGTAAATTGGGTCAAGAATGCTAATTAAGGCATCTTAAATACTGAAAGAACTTGATCATTCAGCAACACTGGAGAGGTTAGACCAGTGCTCATGTCTTTTCTGGTAAATATGCAGTAGGCTTAGGGCTAGATGCAGGCTGCTTGACTTAGGTGCCCAACTGTAAAAACCCAGACCAAAGAAGTGTCCAAACTTGCTTGCTGAGAGCTTCGCTGAGCTGTCCTCCGGCTGCTGCGATGAGGCGGTGGCTGCAGGCCAAATCTCCTCCTCTGGGACAAAGTGGCTGAGCAGGAGGGCTGGCAGACAGAGGACGGAGCTCTGCCCTCACACAACAAACAGCAGTGCAAGGAGAGCAGGAGGAAAATTCTTCCAGTGGAGCAGGGGCTTAAGAAACTGGTGCTCCTGCTTTGTGCAGGTGTAAGGACCCAGGAAAGTACTCAGATTCCCTAGAGAGGAATGGGGTGTTCTTGCCATCTTCATGGCTGTGAAGTCAGTCTCAGGAAGATCTTTTTTCTTCTGAGTCTGCCTGGCTGCAAATGCCTTTTCTCCCCACCCACATGCAGGTTTCTTTCCAAAGTGGTTCCTTTCATCAGCTGAAAGTTTGTAGAGGAGGTTCTGAGATATAAAATCTTGTGATGCTTTAAAGTGATTTCAAAATCTCCTAGTCTGATATACCCAGTGAATGATCTCTCTTTTCTGGAAGTGAATCTGAGATGCTGTTAGTCCTTCAGGGTTTATATATTAATGTGATCTCCAAAGAGGCAAGGAATCAGGATTGTCAAAATGATCTTGCACTTGTTTTGTGACATCAGGTAGACAAGTTCCTGCTGGTCCAAGTCAAGCTAACCCTTAAGCATAATGTCATGTATTTGAAGAAGTTCTTTTTAGTGCTGATTAGCATCAGAGAAAAATAAAATCCAGGGGTCTGAGTTTTGCAGTACCCCTGTGAAAGGGAGGTTTCTGCAAATAGTAAGAGACCTGCTGAAACCTTTCTAGATACTTCCTGTTCAAGCACTGGGCACATATTATTTCTTCTGAGCATGAATTCTTTTGCCAAAGGATGCAAGCAAGTGGTCTGTCCACCAAAAAGACATAAATAGTACTTGGGAAGCATAGAAATATCAAAATATTTCCCAGTTAATAGTTGTTCTTTTCTCAAGCACAATAATTTAGGAGTAAAGAGAGGAAAAAACCCAAGAGGCTTCTTGGCTGAGGCTATTATCGAGATTTAAAATTATAATAACAGGAATCTATTTTTAATAAACTGCTACTGCAATGTTTATTGCAGTTGAGAATAATTGTTATGATAACTCAATTTGTAGTATATATTATTAAAACAGAAAAGAGAAACATTATTATAAAACTTTTTCAACCTCTACAATTATCTTCCACTTTTTTACATTACAGACTCTTTGATGGCACACTGAGAGGTAGGAAGAGAGTATATTTATTTCCAATTTCTGTCCACCCAGTTTCTGAATGGAAGATTTGAATGACAACTTTGGAGGATGAAGGCCTGACTCATCTGTCAAACTCCCAGATAAACTTTGGGTAACAATTGTTGAAATTTCTGAATATAAATATGAAAAAGTGCCTCAGTTTTGATCTGGAAGGACCTAGTATACCGTTGAGATGATTTCCCAGTATGCCTATTCCTTCAGGACCTGTTCTTGCTAACCAAACTTCTAGTTAGGGGTAACTGTGGGGAGGAGAACAATAATCATAATCCCAAACTTCTGGGAGTTTTGATGCTGAGAAAGATGCAATGCTAACAATGTATTGACATAATTTTTATACCATGAAGAATATTAACACTGCACAGAGGTTAGGAATTGAAGACACACTTTTCTAAAGGTTGTGATTTATCCCATGTGTTTAAAATCCTGTTGTGCTATCTCTACTGCAACAATTTTCACTTTTACTGTGCCACCTGGGACACATGACTATTCTTATGGCTTACTGAGAAATATCACCATCTGCAGTGGGTCAGCTTCAAGGCCAGGGCAGATTAAGTCTGCCAGCTCCGTGACGTCCACAAAAAACACGTGCAGGTCTGCATCCCTCCATTCATTTTTCAGAAGTTATGCAGAAGTTGTTGATAAGCAGCAATTTCAGTTTGCTTGGTGGTTTATAATGTGTTATTATAAGAGGAAAAATAACGATGTTGTTGATACTGAAGCAAAACCTACAAATAATTGCATCTTTTTCCAAAAATCTGTCTATGGAGTTGTAAGGATCAGAACGCAAAGATGCATAAGACGTGCTTTCAAAACACTGAATGTAGGAATTAATTAAAAAGTCTTACTTCCCTGTTCCATTTCCTGTAGCTATGACTTTTCAAAAGTTTAAGAAAAATGCAACTTCTAAAATATCTTTTATTGAAGACCGTTTAATAACACCTTCTCTATATACTTGAAACTTTTGGCCTGGTGTCAAGACGATGATGCAGAAAACATCTACAGCTGCTTGTACAGACAACTAGAAGTAGCCTCACGGCTACGAAAGCTGATTATTAGTCAAGGATCACCAATGAGCAGAAACTCAGGCAAAAATGCCAGGGGGCCTGCATGGATGAACAAGGAGGTGCTGGCAAAACTCAAACACAAAAAGGGAGTACGCAGAGGGTGGAAGCAGGCACAGGTAACCTGCAGGGAATACAGAAACACAGTCCAAGCACGCAGAAATGTGGTTAGGAAAGTCAAAACCCAACTAGAGTTGAATTTGGCCAGGGATGTCAAAGACAACAAGAAAGGCTTCTGTAAGTATATAGGTGACAAGAGGAGGGCCAAGGAAAATGTGGCCCTGCTGCTGAATGAAGCGGGGATCCTGGTGACACAAGACATGGAAAGGCTGAGGTACTGAAAGCCTTATTTGCCTTAGTCTTTACTAGCAAGACCAGCTTTCAGGAATCACAAGTCCAAGAGATTAGTGGAAGAGTCTGGAACAAAGAAGACTTACCCTTGGTGGACAAGGATCAGGTCAGGGAATACTTAAGCAAACTGGACATATGTAAATCCATGGGCCTTGATGGGATGCACCTGCAAGTACTAAGGGAACAGGCAGATATCATTGTGAGGCCAATCTCAATAATCTTTGGTTGTGGTGGTTGGGAGAAGTGCCTGAAGACTGGAAGAAAGCAAACGTCACTCCTATCTTGAAGAAAGAAAAGAAGGAGGACCTGGGAACCTACAGGCCACTCAGCCTCATCTCCATCCCTAGGAAGATGATGGAGCAGCTAATACTGGAAACTGTTTCCAGGCACATGAAGAACAAGAAGGTGATCAGGAGCAGTCAGCATGGATTCACCAAGGGGAAGTCATGCTTGACCAACCTGATAACCTTCTGTGATTAAATGATTGGCTTGGTAGATGAGTGGAAGTCGGTGGATATTGTCTATCTTGACTTCAGTAAGTCTTTCAACGCCATCTGTCTTAAGATCCTCACAGAGAAGCTGGTGAATTATGGACTGGATGAGTAGACAGTGAGATGGACTGAAAACTGGCTGAACAGCTGGGTCTAGGGGATGGTGATCAGTGGAACCATGTCTAGTTGGAGGCCAGTAATTAGTGATGTACCCCAAGGGTCAATGCTGGGTCAAATCCTGTTCAACATCTTCATTAACGACCTGTATGTTGGGGAAGAGCATACCCTCAGCAAATTTACTGATGATGCAAAACTGGGAGGAGTGGCTGATACACGCGAGGATCGTGCTGCCATCCAGAGGGACCTTGACAGGCTGGAGAACTGGGCCAACTCAAACCTCATGCAGATCAACAAGGGGACGTGCAAAATCCTGCACTTGTGAAGGAACAACCTCATGCACCAGTACATGCTGGGGGCCACCCAGCTTGAAAGCAGCTTTGCAGAAAAGGCCCTGGGTGTCCTGGTGGATAGCAAGCTGAACATGAAGCAGCAGTGTGCCATTATGATAAAGAAGGCCAGCTGTAACCTGGGTTGCAATAGGAGTGTTGCCAGTAGGTCAAGGGAGGTGATGCTTCCTTCAGCATTGGTGAGGCCACACCTGGAGTGCTGTGTCCAGCTCTGGGCTCACCAGTACAAGAGAGATGTGGAGCTACTGGAGAGAGTCCAGCTAAGGGCCACAAAGATGATTAAGGGACTGGAACATCTCTCCTATGAGGCAAGGCTGAGAGAGCCGGGACTGTTCAGCCTGGAGAAGAGAAGGCTCAGGGGGTATCTCATCGATGTGCATAAATACTTGAAGGGAGGGTGCAAAGAAGACGGAGTCAGATTCTTCTCAATGGTGCCCAGTGACAGGACCAGAAGCAATGGTCACAAACTGAAATACAGGAGGTTCTGTGTGAACATGAGGAAACATTTATTTACTGTGAGGTTGACTGAGCACTGGCACCCAGAGAGGCTGTGGAGTTTCCGTCCTTGGAGATACTCAAAACCCAACTGGACATAGTCCTGGACAACCTACCATAGGTGGTCCTGCTTGAGTAGGGGAGTTAGACAAGGCAACCTCTTCAGGTCCCTTCCAATCTCAAACATTCTGTGATTCTGTGATGCAATAACTTCAACTGAAATGCGGAGATGTGTACTACAGCAAAATACATTTGACAGTCTGAATTATAAAAGAATAACCATACCAAATATCCAGATCATTCTGAAGTTCTGGTGCATGTCTCTGATTCAGTATGCCAAAATCACTTTTTTTCCTTATTTACTATTTACTGTGACATTAAGTACGATTGCTCTATTTTTCTTTATAAAATTATCATTATCATTTCATGGCAAAATCCTTGCATTTTTTGCTCCCATGTCTGAGCTGACTTCATGAAACTGAGTCTTGTTTCTGTAAACTAAATGTCAGGAAAAAGGTGTAGAAATACAGAAGTTAGAAACAGTTTTGACTGCTGACCAGAGCGTGTATCTGCAGCACCAGCTGACTGCAAGGGAAAAGATTTATTAGAAGACTTAAAGTGGGTTTAGAATATGAGGCAATCAACTATCATGCATTACTAATTGCAGAGTTAGAGTTGTACGTAATGTATAGAAATTCAAATGTTTTGATTCAGTTGCTGAGAACATCACAGCAGGCTGTTTTCAGCCCCAGAATACAAATCATTGAATCTTGATGACCCCCTTTTCTCCTCCAACAAAAAAGCGTTCAGGTTTCCTACTCTTAATCATTAACTAGATCAGTCTGGAACAACCTCAGTTCTCAAATGCTGCCTGTTGGAAAAAACAGATGGTTTGATCAATAGGCTTGAGGTAGGTTCAAAAGACTCCTATGAAATGCCCAGGAAAAGCATGGGAACAATCAGTGACATGAGTTGGGATGCCCTCAGAAACTCACAGGAAGGTCTTCTGAAGCCAAGCCTCAGGTGGTCTAGCATTTTTATTGCTCATACCAAAAACATATGGTAGCAACAAGCTAAGAAGTAGGTGCTATAATAGCTCAGTTATGACTGACAAAGTCTTCACCAATAAACTCCGTCATTACCTTTCTTGAGTACAGTTGCAGCCTTGTCGTTGGGTAGGTAAGTTTCAAAATGTCCCATTTATCAAAATAACTCTTTGTTACAATCTTTCTCAGACTGTCTTATAATTGTTGGGGATTATTTTGAAAAACAAATACTACTTATTGCAGACTCCTAAACCTTTATTGCAACCATAAAAGTTGCAGCAGGTAGCATTACAGGCAGTTTGAAAAGTGAGATCAGAAATTAGGAAGGAGGAGGCATAAGTTATTGAAAGTGACATTGTACAAGAAAGAGATTGAGTTGGGGGAGAAGAAAAGCAAAGCACCATGAAAACAGGTAAAAGTTATCTTGAAAGAAAAGACTGAGTTCAAGGAAGAATAAAGATGTGCTAAAGAAGCACAGTCATTGTTTCATCTCAGTCATTGTTTCATTAAGTACATTGTTCCCATGTACTTAATCTAAATACCTTAACTATTGTATTTCTTCTCTATGTTCCCAAATGTAGAGCTACTTAGATTAATTATATTTGAATTATTAATTACTTACACAGAATTTATGAAGTGACAGGTGAAAAAAGAAAGATGCCCCATAAGTCTTTCCTCACTTACTTGAACACTAAAGACATCGGTCAGTCTGCTACTACTGAAAATTCTTTCTGCCGATATGTTTTGTTTAAAGCCCTTCATAAAGTAACCTTTAATAACATATCATTCAATATTTATGGTCCAACATTCAAGTTGCTCCACTGGAACACTCAATTTCTTTCAAGGTACTGAAGCTGATTATTAATTTCATAATACATTTAATTTCCTTACTGCAAAGGAACGCTAAAGCCAATCAAGAAAAGCAGGTACAAATTCTAGCCATTTAAACTAAAAAAGCTAAAGGTGGCTGCAAGTCTGTAATTCACTAGAGGGGCTTTGATGATGTTCCAACCCCGGAAGCTTTTAACTGAAACACGGGGACCAAATTTTGGTGCTGTACACCCTCAAGAAAATCAGCTTTATATGGAATATATTAGAATATATCCAAATACTAAATACGCATAAATAATGTATTTGGAACATGAAAGGAAGAGAGTAAGCTATTTGTTAAAGAAATGATAAAAAATGTTTGTTGACTGACTGGAAGGAGAGGGCTGCAATTTTGCCTTAGCTGTGAATACAGATGCTTCCCTTTAGCAGAGCAAGTACAAATATTTATCTTGCTTTATTCCAAGCTAGAAATGAAAATTATTTCTATCTTTATCTATTTCTACAGCTCCTGGGTTTGTGGTTCTACTCTGTGAGTACACAGAAATCAGTCATTTCTCTCACAATTTTATTTCCTACTTACTTTCCCTCTTATCTATCTGTATGATACACTAATTTCCTGCCTTGTTTATTTTAACTTCCTACCTTCTGTTTGATCTTTTTCTTCTCATGTTCGTCTTTTAGCTTTCTTTTTGCAAAATTTTTGTGCATTTTTTTCCGTGTCAGGTCCTGCTTTTGAATGACCTTTCTGGTACCACTAGCTATGTTCCATTTCTCTGTTGTCACAACAACTGCTTTTGTATTTGTGGTGTATATTAAGCAAAAGACTGTAGTTTATTCATCACTGTTTTTTACATATATGAGCACTACTGATTACTTTCTGTGTATATAAGTAGCCCCACCCACACTGGCAAATTTATATACTAATTAAAAATAAAATAAAATAAAATAAAATAAAATAAAATAAAATAAAATAAAATAAATCATGTTTTCATGAAAAGCACACAAATATAGTTGTGCCCTTTTTCCATTTGAATCCTCCTTCACGATGTCACATCATGTATTCTGTAACAGAGGCTGACAAAGCTTCTGAGAATATTTTATCGTGTATTTGATCTTAGAGTATCGCAAATAATCTACCTATGCTATTGTGCACTAGGGTATCACTAGAAACAAAATTCTTTGTGAACTGGAAATCTGATTGAGCCCAATAGATGGATGTCCCTCAAGCACCTTCAGTCAGTAAGAAGTTGGAGTGGGTTTAAATTTGGCTGAAGGTAGAAGGCTCCATATCCCTTGAGCTATTGCACTGTCTTTATTTTCTCCATTTTTAATTCTCCCCCCTTTATATAATCCTAGTTTGATATTAGGAGATGTCAAAGACAGAGTATAACAGCTCAAGAACATCACCAAAAGGTTATTACATCTTTGACGAGCTGCAAGGCAGAAGGGATAGTACATCTTTTACAATCTGTCTTTATGAACTGTTCTGACGGCAAACCTTTGCTCTCAAGCACAAAGTATTTCCGTAAGACACGCTTTATTAGTGGGTGGTTTGAGTTGGAGATGGGCATATGTACCCCATATGCTCTTATTTATCCCAGAAGGGTCTATTGCCTGATGGCTACAGCTGCAGAGGAATGGATTTGATGGCCTAGATAGTCCCTGTCTGTTCCTAGATTTTCAAGTTCCTCATTTTTCTGTATATGAGAGAATATACTCAAACGCTATATTAGCTGGGATAAAAAGCAATTATCTCAGTAAGCAGTTACAAGATATATTGTGCACCTTCTTTCTTCCTTGTGGTACGCTCTCTCCTGTTACCCAGCCGAGGCATGGGGTGAAATGCTAGCCCCAAGGACCAAAAGTTTACCTCTAATGTCTCACCTGGCCGATGTGCCTTTGGAACTGCCATGTTCATCACTCGCCCTCCATCCTGAGGTTTGGGGGGGGATGCGGTAAACCTGCAAATCCCCGACTCTGACGGCGTGCTTGAGGTCAGACTGTCTGTGTAGTCATTAGTCCCTGCCGTGAGCTGCTCCGATGATGTGTCTGATATGAAGCATTCTGTAATGGTGAACTTGGCATGTCTCAGCTGCTCTTCCATTTTTGCGTGCTCATACGCCCTCGCTAGCTCTTCGTATGTTGAGGAGGCACTTTCTGTGGAGACCATGCTGCTTCTTGCTCGATCTAAACATCAGAAATATAAATAATGGGAGAAAGAAAAACATCTGCACAATCCTTTTCGGAAGAAAAGCTATGAACATGATAGTATTTCTTAATAAAATGCAGAGCCCTTGAAATTATCAAGGTGATTTAAATGAGTCTGCTTCACTTTAAATGTCTGCACAATTTTTAGTTGAGTCAATTACTTGATAATTACACATAATCTAAACTCAAGTATTATTCTTCTAGCAGCATTTTGTGGCTTAGAATTAAATTTGTGGTTTAGAAGAAATAACCTTTAATACATGAAAAAGATTACTTTTTTTTTTTTTTTTCAAAAATGTTAGAGACCTCCAAAACAAATTTAGCAAAATGAGGCACAGCTTCTTTACATTATCTTTTTAATGCAACTTGGAAATATTTGTGTGAGGTGATGTCTAGGTGAGAAAGGATAATCTTTCTGTACCTGTTACAATCTTTTTTTTTTTTTTTTTTTTTTTTTGAGAAAGCCCCAAGGAGAAAGGTCAAATATAAAGGCAATGTCTCTCAGGTGTTGTCTCTGACTGTCTCAGACACAGGTAAAATACTAAGTCATTTCATATGGAACAAAGGTCTTAAAAAAGCAACATTGTTTGGTAGCTACCAGCCTGCAGTCATTCAGGTGCTTTTTCCAATGTTTCTAAAGCTAATGGGGGCTTCGTATTTGACACACAGGCTATTATGACCTACAAGGTCTTCTTTTCTGCTGATGAGTTTCTGAGAATATCAATATTTCTTAAACAAGCACTATTATTGAAGATGTAAATGGCTACTGATACATTAAAAAGCATTCTGGAAATGCAGTGCTTGTTTCTGCGGGGACAAATCACTGCTCTTTTGCACCCATCGCGCTTCTCCTTCAGTGGGCTGGAAGAGCAGAGGACTTTCAAAAGTTCCTTGGGCAGGAGTCATGTTTCATCACAAGATCTGTACAATTTCAGATATTGTTGGTGATGCTCAATAAACAGGCACACTGTAATAGCTAATTCATAAAAATGGGATTCCTATAGCAGCCAGAGGCAACTTTGTTGTTATTGCAAATCTTTATCTTTTTTATCGTGTGCTAGGATTCTTGCATCAGTTTTCATTGTGCACAAAGAACAACACTCCTGCCACTTGTAAATAGGACCAGGCATTATTTAAAATGACAAGTACTTCACAATATGCTGTAACTTGCTTAAGATTTTGAGCTGGCCAGAACTTAAACAAGTGTTTTGTGTTCTTTTGTTTTGTTTTTCCACAAGAAGTATCATTCTGTTTTTCACGTTTGATTTGTAAATCAGACCAAAATTATTTCTTTCCAAATTTCTGATCAACTGGAAACTCCTGGAAGACTGCAGTTGCCCATAGAACACTGCCATAAAGCAATGTCTGTAAATAAGATGGTCATGCAAAGGTTCCAGTTTGGTCCATGAAGGTCAAGACCTGCAGCTTCCCATAGACCGTGCCCTGGGGAGACTATTCCAGTAAGAATCTGGTTGAACACCTACTTTAGATTTGATGAAAGTTCATTCAAGCCCAGGGTGAACTTCATGAAACCTAGATTCATCAGAAAATTTCTCACAGCCTCTAGTTAGAACATTTGAAGTTCGTTACAGCTATGAACTGCTGCAATACATTTCTCCCAAGCCTTAAAGCTACTGCTTTGTAAACCTGAAATAGTTTTGATAAGAAGTGCTAAATTCTGCCATATATCAACTGCATCAACTAGATTCAGAAATCTGAACTCCGTATTGGAAAAGTGATCAAATGTGCACATTGGTTCGATTGGTTCTTGAACACATAATTTGGTTACGTTTATTATAATGTTTATTTGGAAATTTTAAACTTCTGAAGTACTCAGATTAAACTGACAGTATTCTGTTCCCAGAAACCAAGTGGCATAATAGAGGTACATTTTGTCACAAGAAAACCTTTCTTGAGCATGATCTAAAGCTTGGTATCCCTTACATAAATCACTGTGTGGTCAAGGGCAGGCAGAGAGTAGGAAAGCAGCCATGTTAAAACATAGATTATGTAGTCGGTTACAAAATTTCATGTAGTCTGTCTATTAAACCACACAGCAAATTGAATTCTCTACCCTTTGCCATGTGCGTTGGAAAATATCCTTGGGTAACAAAATGTTGGAACACATGCAAATGAACCTGAAATCTGGAATGTCTACAAAAAGGGTTTCTGTGATAACATTTGCTCTTAATATATGTATCTGTGTAGCTATTAAAGTTAATCCTTAAACCCTTATGATAATTCTACCCGAAGAAATCAGGATGAAGTTTGTCAGCTGGGTAGAGGTATCTACTGAGAGTCATTACCCTATGGAGACAACACAGGAGCCCACAAGCTTAAGAGGATGAACTGTGAAAAGATGAGAACTCCAACCCCAACCTATAAATTACTGAAGGTAAGGAAAGTCAGGTGCTTGTTCTTATAAAGACAATAAAAACAGTCATACTGTTTTTCATGGTGAAAGACTGGTCACACCTACTGCTTTGTAGGTCTAACGTATCTTTTTCAGGTGACAAACATTTTCCACTAAAACCCAGATAGAAAGTAGGCAATTCCTTCTGAGGAGGCCAGAGTAAGCCTGGATTCACTTCTGTCAAGCATACCTTGGAATAGTATTCTACCTTTCATCATATTTAACCTTTGTTAGATTTGCTTCGTGACTATTCTTCTTCTTAATCATTTACTCATTTATTTGCCTTTTTTTGTCACTTGTTCAGTGTAGGGCAGAGAAGAAAGTGTTTGGTTTTTTTTTCCACCCAGTTACAGTTGCATTTATAATGTGAAGACATCAAGGAAAGGTGAAGACTGCAGGCAGAAAATGTATTCAGTATCTCCCCACTTATCATCTACAGGAAAAAAAACCATGCTGTTTCTTGGGAAAGTCAAAGCTAGCTGCTGCAATTCCAGATTTTTCCCTCTCATTTTTTTCTGCTTAGAATAAACCCTATGAACATATTACGTGAATGGGAAAAGGAAAATACTAACCTCAATGTAGCTCAAACCTTAAAACCATTCCACCTATGACTCGGGCATGTTCTTGGTTGCTAATACTGCCCCTTCCGGTGAATGCCATTTCATGCAGCAAATTTCCCTACTTTTTCCTTCAGATACAGGAAGTACAGTGCTTCAGCTATAGGAAAAATTACCACCATATCTTTTAAAAGACTCCAGTATGCATGTGTGGCATGAAAAACCACAGGCACAATATTTGTTATCATTAGCACTATATGCATTTGTGGCACACCCCTTATAAATAGCCTGCAGAAAAACACCCTAGCAAGAAAAAAATAATGACACCTAAGCACCAAAAGAAGTACTTCAAGGACCAAGAAGGTTACTGCAGCTACTGCCATCCTGTTTTCACAGCACAGCCCTGCAGAGAGCCCCGTACCTGTGTCCTGTGAGGGGCTGACGCTGTAGCTGTCGCTTTCCTTGTCCACCGACCCTGCTGGCCTGGGGGTGGGCAGCCTCCAGTCTGTGGTGAGGGTATGAGCTGATATGGTAGGGTGAGGTCTGTTGAGGGTCCACTGACTAGCATAGCGGTTGCGAGCTGTGGGTCCGGTTTTGGCACTCCTCCTTGTGGTAGGATCTGTGATGGATAACAGAGAGGGTCTTTGCCACTAAGCTCTTGAATAGATAAGGAAACAAGCCCCATCAGAAGGGGATGGCCGCTGAAATCATACTGGTTGAAAACAAACCAAGAACCAGAAAACATCCTTTGTGGGGGAAAAAATGAACAGTGCAAGTAGTGTTCATTACCAAACTGCTAACAGATTTTTGAAATACCCTCTTCTAATGAAACCATACATTTTAAAAAGGGTGCAACTGAAGAGCTGAGAGCCCTACCAATCTCCCACTGACACATTCATTATCCCTTTACTCAAACATAAGCAGTTCTCCAGTACCAAAAGCACTTTGAGATGTGAAAGAGCACAAGGCCAGTAGATCTGGTCAGGATTTCACACTGCATCTCAAGCGAAGACTAAGGTAAATTATCAGCATAGATGTGCCGGCAGAAACAACCTACACTAGGTACCTGCTCTCAGTTTGTAAAAACATGTGCTTAGAAATGTGGTGATATAATTTCCTACTCTGGACATTTTACTAATATTTTTACTGTATTACGGTATTAATCAGCTACAGATTCCCTGTTTTTTTTTAACAAGTAGCCAAGATATAAAACATAACCTGTAATAGTGCCGCCAGAGTTTCACTGGGAACAAGTTCATAAAGATTTGACTGTTTTAAAAAATTTAGTAAATAAATAGAATATCCTAATCTTTAAAAATCATCTGTTACTTGTTTAAGGTCAGCAATGTATTATTTTTTATTGTCCTAGAGATGTTATGGTGACCATGGAAGTAAAAGAGTATTATCTGCCAAAATTGACCTCATTAATTTTGTTAATAAATTGTTCTTCTGTAAAAGTGAGGCTTGTACTCCCTAACAAAGCAAGTGGAATAGAAAAATCATTATGTGGCAAACAGAAAGTGACTAAATCAGCACTGGAGGATTTCTCTTGGAAGCTTCTGAAAGGATATTACTAACAATAGAAAGAAAGGGTATTAGAAATGAAAAATTCAAATCTATTCAAATGTTCTTTGACATTCTTGTCAGTCTTTGAGGTAAGAGACTTTAGCAGATGCAGTTTAAAGAAAAAAACAATACCCGGATAATGACTCTGAGAGTTGCTTCTGCCTAAGCCTTCCCAGTAAGAATTTTTATTCTGCTGCTTCAAAGCAGCAAGGTATTTATTTACAAATACCAGCTATGGTCTGATCTCCTATTTCACATCTTCCCCCTACAGCAGTGGAAAAATATGAACCCGGTGCCATTGATAATTGATCCTCCTGGTAGTGCAACACATAGCTGCCTCACATGGCTAACATCCAAACCTGCACTTGGCACGACGTGACCAGTCTGTCAGTATAAACCAGTGCTTGCACCCGCTGTGGAAAGTTGGCACGTGGCTGTCATGTAGCCAGAAGAGAGCCTTGTGCCTGCTGTGAGGGAAGACATGAAGGACAGAAGAAAAGTGCTGGTGGGAAACCTGTCGGCACGGTGCTGGGTCTGGAGAAGAGAAGGATCGGGGGGATCTCATCAACGTATATAAATACCTAAAGGGAAGGTGCAAAGACGATGGAGCCAGGCTCTTCTCAGTAGTGCCCAGTGACAGGACCAGAGACAATGGCCACAAAGTGAAACACAGGAGCTTCTCTCAACATCAGGAAACACTTTACTGTGAGGGTGACTGAGCACTGGCATGGGTTGCCCAGAGAGGTGGTGGAGTCACCATCCTTGGAGATATTAAAAAATCATCTGGGTACGGCCCTGGTCAGGCAGCTCTAGCTAACCTTGCTTTAAGAAGAAGGGTCAGACTAGCCAGGGCCCAGAGGTCCCTTCCAACCTCAACTGTTCTCTGATCCCGTGACTCAGTAGGCTTTTGTCAGCAATCTGAAGGAGGTGGGAGAGCCTGCTGCCAGCACGCAGGAGGTCAGTGCTCGTCCTGCTGAGCATGTGCTGAGCAGTAGCTCTGCACCAGCTGTGCTGCGCCTGCATAAGGGACTTTGTAGCACGGACACAGCAAGCTCCAGAGCTGCCTGCGTGATGGAAAACAGTGCACATCTGGTGCCCTGGTTGTTAAGCCAGTTCCGCTGTCATATGCTGAAACATAACTGTAGATAACTGAGGTGAGCAAGGCAAAGGAGCATACCTCTTCTATAAATAAATACAAAAGAACTGGAGAACAACTTTAAAAGTGCTGTAAGGGAATATTTGCCAATCAGTGAGTGTGAGTATGATCAGATGGGAGGATCCATAACCTCCGAGCCACCCACCTGGGCATTGCTCACCTCTTCACAGAGAAAGCTGTGGGTCTAGACAAAATCTCATAGCCCAGCCTCCATCAAAGCTATATTACTGTCTTAAATCCAGAAAACACTACCTAAAAGTCTTTGACTTAGTCCTGTCCACTGCTGCAATCAGATCTTTACTGCATAATAAAAATGACGGTGGATTTCTGTTTCCAAAGCTGAGCTGGGTACAGATCATAGTCTTATACATGAGTTAAATCCAAGTTTAATTTGAAGGAATTCTCTCCCTGACTTCAGGAATCAAGCACAAAACTTCATACACAAAAGCGATTAAGTATGGAAGGTGCTGGTGCTATAAAATGGTGTGGTATGATACAGGCATGCAATTTTGGGGTGAAGCCTCTTTCCTTATTAGAAAAGCAAGGGTCCATTGTTTACTCAGACGCTCTTGATCTGCCAACATGATAAAAATTATATGATGATATTTTTCACTCTTAGTGAGCAGGCTAGACAGCATGTACATGAACTAAAGGAGCAAGACAAGTGGTAGCAGAAAGAAAGCAAATATTGTATCTTGACTCTTCTATTTCAAATGCCATAGATGAAAAATGGTGGTACTAATCTAGTCCTCAACCATATTTTAAAACTGTCAGAGGTAGAAAAGCATCAAGGTCAGGACTAGAACAGTGATCATTTATAAAGACTGGGGTGAAAATGGAGATGAAATGAAGATTTTTCAAATAATCTGCACTCTAGCAACTGAGATTTCAGCATTTATGTTCACCGAACTCACCAAGTAAACAAATTCTGAAATGGTCAGGGGATAGAAATAATCCAAGAGATTTTAGAAGTTGCACCCTGCTAATGAACTACACTTTGGTAATATTCTGAACTCATAGGTATTCCTTCGATCTAGTGATTTTCTTTTGCATTTACATAGATATGGAACACATTCATGAGAGAAATAAGAATGAAATTTAGCAGCATACTAATTTATGATAGTATTTTAATCTTTATAAGAATAACTTAGCATGAATATATCTGGGAAAAGTAATTTACTATCATTACTAAAACTGGAAATACAACTTTCTCAGAAAAGTAATAACGAGAAGTGTATTTCTTGCCTGATGAAGAGGTAAGGATGGAAGATGCATTTTGAAATACAATAAAGATTGATCACTGAGAAAAAAATATATTAGACACTAAAAGCCATTAAGCTAATTTACTCAATAAATTCTAGAAATTAAAATCTAGCATGCATTGGTTTAATGAAACTCAGGTATGAATTATTTCAAATTACACCTACATTTCAGAGGCATATGCAATTTTTACCATATTGAATCACTAAAAGAAATTGTATAAGAAGTGTTCTCTGCTGACCTAAATAGATTTCTCTCAACTTTCAGACTGCAGAAAAAACCCCATGAGGATGCAAATGCAGAAGCACAGTATTCATTTTCTTATAGCTTTGTCCTCTCCAGATAACATACTCTCTTATATGCTTACTTGTTCCTGGCCGGGCATCAGAAACATCCACCAGTGGACCTGTAGCCTGTGACACAGACTGGTAATGTACCGTGTGGGTGACAGTCAGCGACTTCTGCTTAGACGTCTCTCCAAAGTCAGCATCAGTGAGCAGAACCGTTGATCTGTCATCTGTAAGTAAAAAAACCCGTCAGATAATGAGTAACAAATTTTGGGCTTGCCTTCACAAGAGCTTTACAGCAAGTCCCCAGACTTATTTTCAGCTGGGTGTCACCACTGACAGTGGCAACTCCTTCTTCTCTGCGGGGCTGAAAAAGGCTTTGAAGTGCATACCACAGCTTGGGAGCCTCTGGGTTTAAACTCAAAGTTCATACAAAACTGAAGAATAAGTGTAATTTTCATGTTTATCTTTGTGATTTGAACTTAGAGATGTGCAACTGAGACAGACTATTAAACATCCTTCCAAAAAGCTAATTTGTGTGTAATTATTTTTGACCCTAATTCCTTCTTTCACATCTTATGAACACTGCCCATTGCCCCTTCATTTTCAGAGAGCTCAGCCAAGCTTTCAACAACATATTCAATTTATTCATTTTTATAAACATAATTAGTAATGTCTTTGGTGAAATCACCCATGCCTTCCAAAGAGGAGGTCATTAGGTAATGATGCTAACTAACACTCTACCAGTCAGCATTTTCTCCAGAGAGAATATTGCAGAAGGGGTGGCCATGACCCAAGGCTGTTCTTAGGGAGCTGCTTATTTTTAAGCACGAGTACCATAGTGGAGACAACGGAAAAAAATTAGCAGGGCAGCTAAGCATCCTTAACACCAGTGTTTTGCTGTTCTAGAAGCTAAGGGCTAAGTCCTACCAGCTCTTTCTGCACCAAACCTCACTACTATAGTTTGGAAAAAGAAGCTTTAGAGATCTTTTAGTGAGTCATATGTTTCTCTCAAGCATAGCCAGTCTAGCTGACTATGGGCTTTCCTGCAGCTGCAAAGAAAGGTGTGAGGTGAAACCTGACTGAAAGGGAAGGACTGGAAGAAAAAGGTGAGCACTGACCTTTACTGCTGTATGCTTCTGCTACCTATTGCTTCCCAATGGAGTAGTATATATTCACCAAATTCCTACACAGACCTTGATCTCTGCAGAAAGTCAGTGCTACACAGCACTTTTTTTTTTTTTTTCCCCCATTTGTGATTTCTGTATTGTATTTTTTTCACTCCAAAGAGGAATCTGGTCTGCTTGATCATGGAAGGTTTAAGAGCAATAAATCTTTCACTGACTTTGTGCTTGCAGAACTATTTGCATGCTATCAGACTTTCTTTTGCATTCTTTACAGTCTTTTTATTCATTCATAATAGTAATAAAATCCAGAAGTAGTTCTTGCTATGTTATGTTATATAGCTTTGTAAATATATTTCTAAGGGGACTGGCAGTAGTGGGGTTTCCATGCATTTCCTAGTCAGCAAAGGTTGATCCACTTCTTCTATGCATTCCTGGTTTTTGTCGTCTTGGTTTTGGTTTTTGTTGTTGTGTTGTTTTTTTTTTTTAACTTGACAAGAGACCATTAAGGCGAACAGTTCTGCACAATAACATAAGTAGCATTTTTTACCCAAAGAAGGCCATAAATAGAATGACCATTATGAAATCAAATTACTCTGTCTCTGGCAAAAGATAAGCGCTTATTCAGGTTGGGAATAAAGCCTCTTGGCAGTAAACTATGTCAAAGACTGCCAAAGTGCCTGCTTATTCTGAGTGCTTTGTGGAGAGCTGGCTATTACCAAGGGACTGATCGCATTGCTACAGTTAAGGCACTAATGGTATTTCTACTATAACCCCCTATTGCTCAGCAACTATAGTTCAAAAGTAAAAGCTGTCTTTAGGATCAAGCTTGGCACAAAAGACTGCATCACAGAGGCAAACTTTGCGAAGCTCAAATCAGGATTAAAAAAAGTCTGTATTTCAGGTTAAGCATAGGTCTCCTTTTCAAATCTGCAGCACAAACTGTGAAATGTCCCCTGAAGCCACATCCCCACGCCAGACTGGCAGCAAATGTGACAGGGTGCAGGGTTAAAGCAACTGGTCCCTCCTCACTATGGGCATGAACAGGAGGTGCAGAGATGCTGGTCCCAGCTTGCAGAGTTTTCCTCTCTGGCCACACTGTGCCTGGGATGATGTTTTGTTCTCTTTCATCACAGGCTGCTTCTACACAGATTTTGATCCAAAAAAGTGAGAAGTCTAACAAGATCAGTCATTCTGGAGGGTCTTGACGCAGTGTGTACCCATACACTGATGAGATTGGGTTGTATTTTTATTCTGTTGAGATTTCAGACATCTTGTGTTTAAATTATTTGGAAAAAAAACCCGACACCAAACAAATCTGGTTTTCATGACAGTTCAGCTATGTGCCAGCTACATGAGAAATGTTATTTTCTGTTGTGTGAAACAGTTTAGATTTGAATTTTACATAGATAAACAAAAGCTGAAAACTGATCAAAATGTTGAAATATCATTTACTATGAACAGGTGGATACAATATGCAACGTGTAAGTTTCAGAAGCTGGCTGTTGCAAATCTTTAAATACTGGTATTGTAGTTTAAGAACTTCATTTTCTTTACAAGTAGGGCCAGTGATGCAACTATTTAGTTAAGGCCAAAAGAGAAATCAAAATGAAAATCATAAAACTGCCAGTCTTCATTTACATTTTCTTCAAGTGGCTCTTTCCCCCAGCTTAATTTTCCTAATGTCCTGCATTATTTTAAATGCTCTACTGAGATTACTTAAAGTGGGAAATGATTCAAAGGAGAGAAAAAAAATCTGTTCCATTTTCAAATGTGACAAGTTACTTTGTAATTCTTTTATCTGGATGTGTGCAGTGGGGAAAAGGTGTGGGGTAAAGGAAGTCCATCTAAAGTGCCTGTTACATTAATCAGAGAAAATAAACCCAACAAGAGTTTACCAATGGTCTCCATCGTGTCCCTCTCCTCAATCAGAAGCTGTGCTCTGGGAATGTCTATGTGCATCCTCAGTGTTTGCTGCTGCTTATTAAGTGTATCTGATGTCCTGGTGTTCTTGCTAAAAACAAAAGAGAAGTGAACACATTAACATTCAGCCTAAATGAAAAGAATCATAGAATAGAATGCTTTAGGTTGGAAAAGACCTTGAAGATCATCGACTTCCACCCCCCCTGCCATAGACAGGGACACCTCTCACTAGACCAGGTTGCCCAAGGCCGCGTCCAGCAACATACTTGCAAACTTCCTCATTTTAAATCTGTCCACCTCAAACAAAAAATAATATAACCATAATCAGCAAATTACTCATACATCTTATTTTCCTCTCTTCAAAACAAGTACATGATTTTAATTTATTGCACATGACAAACAGTTAGATGAATGCAGTGTTGAGGGGCTTGGTCTATTCTTTATCAGTAGGGATCTCCTAAAAAATTCATATACTTTTCTTCAAGTGTTACTATTTAATGAAATTAGTAAAAACACTTTGCAAGATGGACCCTTTCATTCCACATGAATATGAATAAAGAGACACACAGCTGATAAAACAAGTTGATAGGAAAATGAAGTCTTGAGTAATTTCTAATTATTTTTTTAACTTTCCATTATTTTTCATTAGATAAATTCCAAATATCACTAGAATTGATCAATGAAAAAGCAAATTAATAACTAGGGTTTCCATTAATAAATTGCATAACATAAATAAAGATTACAGTCCCATTGTTGTCCCAAGACTAAAATTGCAAATCTTGTTTACATTCATGGATTATTTCTAATTGATTGATGCAATATTTGAAAAAAGAACATAAACCAATTATTTCATCATCATGCAAATTGAAACAGTTTCATTTTGAAGTTTGTGTACCAGAAAATGACTTCTTAAATGAGCTGTCTACTGAAAGCAAATGAAAATGGATAGTAAAACTGAGTGCTATAATCATTTCTAGTACAGAGCTCACACCGAGAAACCTTCAGACTGCACTAAAAACCCAGGAACTTTTTGGCCTTTCAGATGTAATTACTCTTTGGAGGAGAGGAAATATTTGCAAATACTTCATCACACAGGGAGGCTGAGGAAAGTTAAGACGAATGAACCAGTAGTGTGATCCAAGTGCTCACACTTCAAAGAGCTTGAAAATCCAAGTGGAGGCTCATTTTCTCGTGTAAAATAGCTGTAGATAACTCAGTTTAATCCTCCTTTGGCAATGAATTATTGTTGTTAATGGAATCAGCAGAGGACTATTAAGCTGTTTGATGATAAGCTCACTTCTTCCCCGAGTGAGGGCCTCTGCGTAGGAGATTAATGCATGTGTGGTGAGCCTACATCTCAGGAAAATTTGTCTTAACTTCCTGCTGTGTCTCCAGGTGAGCAAGACCTAACTATTGCAGGTTTGGATGTTCTCCTAGAGTCATTCTTAGGAGGAATTTCCATGTCACATGGTCAGTAATTCTGCTTCAAATTCAAAAGTGAGATCTGCAAGGCGCACAGGTAAACATCATTGGCTGATTCTCACCTTCTGACTTTCCCTGTTTTTGTGGTCCCCAGCATTAACATTATCTGTGTATCTCAAACTTTAACATCTCTGTCTTAACCTGGGTGGTTAGATGGTACTGTTGCCATCATGTAGAAATGGATAGCTGAAATGCATTCAAATAGCCTACAACTGGTGCCTCATTTAATCATTACGGAAACAAAATATCAGGACACCTACCCAAGGGCTGCCAGACTTTTCTGCATACATAATCAGCAGAGAATAGTAGTCACAGTGTTTTATTAAACACATAAATTTTCAAAGACATTTAGGATCCTAAAATGCAGATAAATTCCACATTGACATTCTCAAAATCTCTGCAAAGTCTCTGCATGGATTAGATGCCACTCTCCTATTGGTTTCCACTCAAGTTGCCGAGATGTTAAGACAATCAGAAACACGCCCTTGAAAAGTCAGACTACTTTGGGTTTGTCCAAGATACATAGACCAAACCTGTGATCAAGTAGAAAACTGAATTTCTGAGGTCCAATTTCAATTCATAATCAATAATCCAATAGTTATTGAATACATGCAATCAGATACATATAGAATCTGTACAATGCATGACTGAGTATAATAAATCTATTATTGCACCCTCCTCCGCTCACAAGGGATGCAGGAGACAAACGGATCAAATCAGACATCTTCAGAGAACGCGAACCTCAGAATCCCAGTGGGAGCTAGAAACTCTTCTGTAGTACAAACACTCTATATTGCTACTATTGCAAAGTACTCAACCACACAGAAAGTATTATTTGGACCATAGGGAGCAGGAGGGCAGTTCCCCGGGTTTGCAGTTATAGTGCTCACCTGCCAAGAGAGAATTCTCAATCCCATTCTTGGCTCCAGGTTTAGCTTTATGCAAAATACACGGAAAGTCCTTCAAGCCAGAACTGGAACCCGGCTTCTCTTATATTCAGGAAAATTCCCTGCTATGCTCGAAAATTATCACACGTTTTGTGTGATCTCTCTTCTCCTCCTTACTGGTCTAATTAATTCTCCTCTATGAAGCAGCACGGTGACATGGAGTGTCCAAACACAGAACAGGCAATTGGCAGTAGCAAGAGGTTTGCTGCTGATTAGCATGCTATCTTTTTCTGGCTCAAGGAATTTTGAATTATTTTCCACAGGCCACAATAGCTCAACTTCCAGGTTATAAAAACCTAAAGTTCCAACAGCAATTCAGTGCCTCTAGGACTTGGCAGCAAGGCAAAGATTTTTAGGATTGCAGTTTTGAAGTTTGGTGCCCAAGTAATTTCTAACCTAGGAAAATTCAGGCATCGCTGTATCCCATCTAGTCTCGTGGATGAGGAGTCCAATGATAATTAATGGGAGAAAACACATCTACCTATATTTTCCTTAACCCACAGGTATAAAATTCCCAAACTTAAACATGTGCTATGGCTGTTCTTTACCTGTCAGACCTTATAAAGATCTGTGTATAACACAATTTGTTCCCTCTGGCTCAATGAATCTCTGAGCTGCAAATCGTTAGAGACTGAGAGCCTGTCTGGGGAACAAGCATGTATTTGCTGCAGTCTTTTACTCTACCCAGGTGTCTGCTTTCGGCCACTATGAAAGACAGATACTTGGGTATGTGGGCCTTTGGGTCTGACTGAGTACAGGTTTTATGTACAGTCTGTGGATAAATGGGCCTTTTCCCAGAGCAAATACAG
>NW_009649936.1:2779121-2796989 GCF_000708025.1 Charadrius vociferus
AAGAGTGTGCATAGGTAAAGAACAGCCCCTTTTAAATAATCTTTCTGGACCTTTAATAAAAAAATACTTACTTGAGTGACTGCTGTATGCAGAGGAGAGGGTTAAACCTATAAAGCTAGTTATGTAAAGGGTTTAAATATGGTGCTCTGGGAACCCAAAGTCATTCTGGGTCCTTGGCAGAAAGTCAGGCCACCTCACAGTTTCCTGATGTCTAAGTTGGTTGTTGTAAAAATATATGGAAAACTAAATCATGAAAATAAGCAGCCTGACAGAGGGTATTTGAGGAGAAAATATTCCTTGACTTGTGTTCAAAATTAGAAAGCTCTGTTGATTGCTATACTAATTTACACTGAACTGTTACAAAGAAGTTGGCTGGGCTGATGCTTTCACCCAAAAGAAACATAAAAAACCTCTGATTCTACAGCAGCAGGGATTTTTATTTGCTAGTTTAAGGTATCGGCAACAAGTTGTGCAGCTCCCATTAAACTGCTAACTGCTGGGGCTTATCCTGCTCCCCAGACGTCTGACTTGCACAGCCAAAGCCAGTGACTTTCAAAGCAAAGACTAAAGCTCCATTCTTAATCCTCTTTACACATGCTCATAGAAATCTCCTCAACGGGGAAGACATGCAAAGCTCTTTCCATCCCTCACACCTTCCTACCATGCAGGGAATCATCTTTTCTGCTTTTTGTCCAATAATAAATGCCAAGGCATAACCCACAGCATACCCTCTTTTTTGGTATTTTTATCATGGCACATTTTGGTGAAAACTAAAAGATATAAAATATCAGGAGCATTATAATATCTGACTATTGCTTTGGAGAGGGCTTATTATCCTTTGATTATTAATGTGCTAAATCTTCAGGAACGTCTAGAGATGGCGGGTAGCTCAGGTTTCGGTTGGAGGTATTTCACAGATTTATCACAAGTGACAGAGCATTTCGCCTGTAGAAACCAGGGTCCCCAAAACCGCATCACTTTGAGAGCTCCAAGTTATAACGTGTCTGCAAAGGTAAGCCTATATCCCCTATTTCCCTTGAAGTACTGTTTTAGTAGTCATTTGCCTTTTAGTAGTCATTTAGTAGTCATTTTAGAAGGCAAATATAAAACATGACAATTTAAGTAAAACAAGATTATTTGTTAATATATGTTAATAAATGAGATTGAGAAACTGACTTGATGATCATATTTCTGTGCTGTTGAAAGCAAAAGCAAAAAGAAACCATGGCAGATGACTTACCTAGAAAACCAGCTCTGAACTAAAGGCTGCAGAGGGACCTGACTGCTCTCTGAGTGCATCAGGCAGGGAGGGCAAAAGAAGCTCTCTAATTTGAAAGCTGACATCAGCAGAGGAAAAATATGAATCAAAACCGAGAGCTTATGTTGGCAGTTGGGTAGAGTTTTCTGAGCGTCAGAGGAGTGACTCTGAAATGGCCTTGCAGACATGGTGATAAGACTAGTGAAGTTAACCAGGGTTAAGGCGGAGGTTTACCAGTTCTGCAGAGATGTTATACATGGTTGTCACTGGGACTGAATATCTTCATTTAGGAGTTTAATCCAGTCCATGCTGGGTTTCTTTAGGGAACAGACTTGCTGCATATGCTAATCTGTGCTGTTTTCTGCAACACCGAAAAATATCGGAGCATATCTTCCTGAAGTTGCTTAAACCTGCAGTCTGCTGCTAGCAGGGGTTTCTAACTGGCAAATAGGAAGGGCATGACGTGACCTGCATGACCAGTCTTGTTAGCATCAGTGGGACTATTCAGATGTATTTGCAGACAGAAAGCATAGAGCTGAGTTTACACTAAACCCATCTGTCACTATGTCTTGGGTAAGTATATTCTTACAATAGCAGGTGAAGTTTATCACGGGTGAGGAAGTCTAGAGTATGGTTCATTTGGAAAACGTCTATGACATTGTCTAATTTGTTGCTTAAAACCAGAAAGACTTTTGAGCAAACCAAAACTCATTTGAACTTAAAAATAATCCCTTGGTGATCCCATTTTCAAATACATGCAGCAGTTTTAAAGTTCAGTGTTTTCCCCAGACAAAACAATAAACATTGAAGATATGAAATTTCCATCTTTGAAAGAATTGTGGTGCCAGAATAGTCATTCTATTGTAATTCAACAACTGAATTAGATTTCTGGATGCTGAGCTGATGGAACAGAACTGAAAAATAATAAATGGATTTACCTGCCCCTCTATACCTTCGGGTATAAGCAGCTAGCAATAGTGAATTACATAAATAAAACTGTAAAGTTTAGAAATATTCGCATCCAGGCACTTATTGCCTTCAATCAGATGATCTGTGAAGAACAATTACTTTGGTACGTATTATGAAAATGTTTTTCTGAATAGGACAAATGCCCAAATGGAACTACATAACTTCTTTAATTTAATCGACTGACAAAAGTTCTCAGTTTTTTACCATTGTATTCCCTCACAGATGCTGTCCTCAAATTCTTTTTTCTCCCATATTTAACCAACAATGTGTCCTAGGTCTTAACAGTCAAATGGTGTGTTTTGAAAAATGATTTGGGAATAGAAGGTTTACTTCTGCGTTTGTCCCTATAACTTTTAAATATGATGCCATAGTTGACAGACATTTTTCAGTTTAAAAACATTAAATCTATTCTTACCTCATAAGCATTTCAGCCAAACTCTTTGCATCTAGAAGAAAACAGAAGAAATGTCAGCACAAATGAAAATCTATTTGATAGATTTTTTATTAAGAATTTGAATCAGCCATGTGAAAGAGCACTGTCGTTTCTCAGATCAGAGGCTAATCTCTAAGAGTCATCGCTTTTGCTGAAACTGCGTTTTACTACATTACAACTTTAGGCCTCAGACAACCCTGTTCCTCAATAGCATCAAAAATGCTTCAAGAAGTACAAGCTTGAGTAGAAAACTGTTTAAGTAGAAGAAAAAAAACACTACAGAAACTTAATAAAAGTAGAAACAGTTTAGCAAATAATGGGGATCTCCCTTCATGCCACCGTTAGCAAATGAACAGGTGAGGAAGGAAGAAAAGGCAAGAAGACAAAAATGTTGCCATCCATCTCTGGGCAGAAGCCAAACCCAAGCTGGATGAGCAATTGCTGACCTTCCATTTCCAAACCAAACCTTAGTGCATAAAGGTCTGAGCAAGAGAGGTCTGCAAGGAGTTGACTTGTTTGGTTGGTCTCCCATATGAAGGCTTTCCCACAGCAATAATTCACAAATACTACTGGGTGTTCAGATGGCAGTCTATACACAAAACAGGAGGTAGCTTATACCCACATGGATCAGCCCTGCAAAATGAGGCACTGCTGAAGGAGAAATATTCCTTTTGTTGTTGTCATTGCTGTTCTTATTAGCATAAAATCCTTTGGGGTTATCATTATTCTGGCACATATCAGACCAAAGGACACAGCTGAAGTTCTGGTTCACCCAGTGTTCTTCAGGTAGCTTTCTGTAAAACTTTATCAACATAATATAAGGATTTCTGTAGTATTATTCAGCAAAAAAAGACAGCTACGCTTTGTTCTCCTGTAGTCTGCTGCTAAACAAACTCACTTAAAAATGCTGACTCCAGAGTCCTTAAGTATATCACACAGCAACAAAGCAGCCTTTTGTGCAACCGAGTGAAGCAAATCTGAGAAGAGAACAATTCTAAGTCTTCAAGGAACTCTCCTGTTATGTGGAACTTTAAATTTCTTCTTTTATCTGCCACTTGTAAATCTACCAGCACCTGCCACGACATTTACTCAATTTGTCTTTATTTTCTCCATTTCACTTCTGAAACCATTATTATTCCGTAATCAAATCTTGGGTCTCCTACGTCTACAACAATTTCCTTGTCTGTGATCCTATTAAATATCCTCCTTTTAAAAATCAGAAAATGCAAGTAGAAACAAACCGCCATCTTAATACATCACTCTGGCTACATTTGTATTCATTTTTAATAGGAATGGACAAAAGGCTCTTTTTTTTTTCCCGTAAAAAAAAACCAGCAAAACCCCACCATCCACTTTCTACATTCTGTGTTTCTGACACTGTGCCAGCTTGCCTTTCTTAGGCTTTATTCCTCATCTACTACTAAGAAAGCTGAAATACTGTGCTTCCTGTACGTCTGCTTTCTCCACTCCTTTATTTTTAACCTTCCTCTATCCCTTCTCAGAACAAAGCATAGAATCAGAATCAGAGAATATCTCATGTTGGAAGGGATCATTGATAGGTATTGAGTCCATCTCGCATGGCAGATTCATTGTGCAGGGAAGGACTCTTCACCTGCAATGTCCCTTTAATCCAAACAGTGCTCCATTTAGGCACTCAGACTTTCTATTTTTCGCTTTGTTTGAGATTGGCTTTTGCTGTTAACACTTTTGTAAGTAGTACTACGTAGTAGGTGACAATGTCTTTATCACCAGTCTACCCCTGCTGCTGCTTCCAAATGACATCAGAGATAGTCTTCTGAATTCTAAGGACCCAGGAAGGGACCCAGTTCTTTTGAAGAATACAAAAAAAAAAAAAAAAAGAAGGTCCGGTAACAAATCCTTTTTTTTTTTTTTCAGTAAACTTTATGATGTTTCTTGTTATTCTGGCTGCACTAGGATCATGAAGAGACTTATGCACACCTAATAACGGTGATTTAATATGCAAATATTGTTTTCATCCAGCCAGCAGCTTTTCTGAAGCAATTGCTGCCTCCTTAAGTGAAGACTATGAATACATTCACAACTCAAGAAAAGCTGAACGAACAAAGTTGAAGGTTGCTTGGCTCAATGTCATTCAGTTTGCCTTTTAGATTTGTTTACCAGGATTAAATGACAAAGAACCTCCCTCACAAGTTCTCAGGTCCTGCACAGCATATAGCTGTGTTCCATGCTGCATCAGGAAAAAAATATTATGTTCTCACCATTAAATGTACATAGAACATATTCAAATGCACATTTACATATATGCATTCTCAGGCAAAGACATGCAAAGGAGATTGTGCATCTTGAATCAAAAATAACATAAGACATTATGCAAGACCGTGTTACATGTCAAAAGCTGAATGAGGAAGCACTGCAGGAAAAAAAAAAAAAGTAACTCCATCAGCAGGGTTTAAATGTACTAATTATTCAAGCAGATTGTTATAATGGTCAGCAGCATTACTGTTGTTAATGATGGCTGTACTGGGCACACAGGCTAGTGTAGGACTGGACCAAAACAAATGTTCCAAGAAGGTAAGGATCTTACATATCGGTCAAAGCAAAACCCAGAATCCTAAAAGCAACTGAATATGATAACAGTGTGTCCAAAATGTCAGCTACAGGAGAAATGCTAGTTTCACAAACCAATTAGTATAGACAGTGGATTGTAATGTGTATTTCCTACATTATACTTTTGATCAGTAAATTGAGAATACTTCATAAAATGAGGCAATGCCCTGCCAGTGTCCTCTCTCTCAGCTTTCAGGTGGGGAAAACAGGGTTCAGGGAAACCATGAATGACAGAGTGAAGGAGCCAATCTTCTGCTCCGACCAAGCATCGCCCCATGCCTTAGTGAAAAAGACAAACTGCTCCTCACCATGGGTTTGACACATGGTGGTGCTGACAGGCACCGACCCAGAGACAGCCCTCACTTCCATTTGCTGGGGCAGCTGCCTTTAAAATTCTTAACACATTTGGCTTACCCCCCTGGGAAATCAGGGGCCGTGATACAGTTTTAAATTGCATTCTGTGACTCCTGAACTCTCATGCTGTGCTGATACTTTCTTCTTGGATTAAGGTGGGTTGGACTTAAAAACAAAGGGAAAACTGTTACGGTAGTAGTGGAGCTAGGTTAATAGTAAGGAGAAAGAGCAGTAAGTCATCAAGTTTCTATTGTAATATATGCTGACCTACTGAATGCCTGTATGAACTTCAGCAGTCAATTGACCTTCTTGTGACCTGACCTGTGGAATCACTAAACTGAGCAAAAATCAGGACTTTGCTTTCTTTCTAAACAGAGTACTCCTGCAGAAATAAATCATACTGGGCATGACAGAGGAGGAATACAAAGCTTTACCTGTCCCTACATGCTAAAAGAAGGAGTAAACGGATTAAGAATGGAGAGACTGCTGTTCTTATGCTACATTTGCCCCACAGAAACTGGAACCATAAACCCATTGTCTATAAGTACAGATACAAATGTTTGCATGCAGAATGTACTGCAAATTAATCTGCAATTTCTGATCTTCTGTGTCAAGCAGGTTCAAAGGAAACACATCCCCTGGACCTACAAAAGCAAGAATTACATCTGTAACTTGTATAAATTCTTTCAGAATGTCCCACTGGGGAAACCATTGTTTCTGATGTAGACTAGAGGAAAGTTGGTGGTATGATCATGATTTAGGAAAAATGAGTCCTGTGCCTTAAAGAAACTCCAGCAGGTGACACATATCAAATGATAAGGACAGGATTTCAATTTCAAAACTCATTCAGATGAAAGTTGACCACAACTACTAGAGCAGAACATTTTTTTTTAAGTTAGGAGATCAGAAAAACTTGCACACAGGGTTTTTTTAGAGAACTTAGTGAGTTCTGCGGAACAGCAATACTGACTGTCAGTAAGACTTTTAGAACAAGAAAAAACCTCCAGAAGAGCAGAAAATGGCTAACATGGGATCAGCCTTCAAAAAGAATGAATAAAACCAATATGATTTACTGACGTTGTATCAATCACATCTTGGCAATGAGCAAAAGGATGAAAAAAATGGAATGAAGCTTGATGAAATGAATTAGAGGAGATGGAAAAAATGAGGCCAATCAATATAGACTTATGGTCAATCAGCTATGTCAAGCAAAGTTGATTGTTTTAAAATGAGATTAAAATTCACTGAGAATTGCTGACATTGAAAAAAATCTTACTGAGATATGATTAAATAACATTAAAATATTATATTTATATTTCTCCAGAGCAAAGGTCTTGGTGCCTTAAATAACAAAGTAGCATGGTGCAAAAAATTAACACAGCAGACATTTTACATGGGTTTCAAAATATTCAAAATACAATTTTAAGCAGAGAATCATTGTTTAGTATTTATTTTCATCATGCACCATGGGACATCACACTGTTGATACTTTTATCAGTGGTCTGGAGTAAATGAAATAATATCTAATAAAATTTTGAAAATTACACAAGAATTAGGTAGCTAAAATATAATGAAAATGCCAGGTCAGTAAAGAACTTCAGTCCCCGTATTTCAGACAGAAGTATAGCTGGTCCAGATGGTTGGGATGTTGAGCTGTAGCTTGACAAAGTCAGGTAAGAAGCGAGACACAACTTTTACAGAAATGGTCGCTAAATACTTACAACTTTTTTCAAAAATACTGATTAATTCTTTGTCACTGCCTATGTTTAAGTGAAGATCAGATGTTTTTCTAAATTTCTATATTCTGAGAGGAAATAATTCAAAGTAGCCTTACGCAAAAGCCATACTGGCCAGTGATCATCAGCCTTCCTTAAGGGACTGTAACTCAAGAATCTATGAATACTTGGAAATTAACCATGGAAAACTAAATGTGCACAGCCATCGTTTCCTGGAGCCAAGGAGCTCAAAATATCCTGCTCATTACTGGATGGAATTCCACAGTGTTTCTGAGGAGATAAGATAACACTTTCTTCATCCTTAATCCACCACTTTTTGATGAAAAGAACTTCACAGAGGTAAATGACTTAAAAGATTTTGAATAAGAAAGTTATTAAACAAGCTAAAGCTTCCAGATGCCCTGATTTCCAGAGCTGTGTGTGAACCATAAGAATGGTTGTCCTCTTTGATCTACAAATTTGCCCATGCCCAGGAACCCTGTATTTGCTTTTTTTGCAAAAACATCCAAAACATTGTTGTAAAAGACAAAATGAGAACCAAAAGATAGATGAGTAGATGTTAAGGTGAGATGGGATACACAGGGTTGGCCCTGGTTTTAATATATATCATGATCATATTTTGATTAAAATATAACTAACTAAACAATTTGGTGGCTCTTGGAAATGATTATTCATTTTTTGCAGGTGATAAATTGCTTTGAGATGTATTCAGTGTGTGATTTGAAAGGTTTTTTTCCCAAATACCTTCAGCGTAAGGTCTGCTGTTGTGTTCTAATGCAAAACCTGCAGCGCCAAGTGCAGAAGTGGCAGACTGCAAGGGCAAAAAAACTGGCTGTGGCTCAGCCAGGGGTATTTACTCAAGGATTGACGAAGTTGAATGAATTCACAGATCTAAAACTTATCCACATAGCAAACACCTTAATTTGAATAAGGATTAGAGAAAATTACAGATCAGCGACAATGAAAGGTCAGTGAACAATGAAGTGTTGTAATAGTTCTGTTATAACACATAGGGAAAAAGAGGTGGTAACAAATCTGAGAATATATGGTTTACATATACGTTTTATATATAGAGAAATATGGTTTCTATAGAATATATGTTTCTATATGTTTCTGTAGAATATGCTTTCTAGCTTACTCACATGTGGTACTTTCATTTTATAATATAGGAATCATGGTGTGCATCTTCTGGAAAACTGAAATCCCCCCATCTTCAGAACATCTGATTTTACACTTCGAAAAAAAATCTGATTTTAGGTTGTCGAGACCATTCACAAGGGAAAGAAACAACAAAAAAGGGAAAACAAACAAACATGAACAGATGAGGATTATTTTCCTTTCCCTGCATGCAAATTAATAACAATGGATGCAAGAGTCATTTTTTAGAAACTTACTACCAAATGAAAAAGAACCAATTTCTGTAGAAAACCCACATACTTTGTTGCCTCATGTCTGTTACATATTTCAGGAAAATGACACCAACTGGGGATGGAACAGTTTGGTCACTTGCAGCCCCACTTGTGCTTTCATATTCAGGGAATATGCATATGTAGAAATAAGTGCCACAGCTCTCATCTTACCTCGCAGCCTCTTCAGTCTCTGCTCCCTCCTCCTCCTCCGCACGATCAGCAGCATCACAAAAAGCAGCAAGACCCCAACCAAGATACAGGAGATGGTCACCAGCATCTTTAGCCCTTCGTTGGTCGCCAGCCCTTCCTCACTTTGCACAACTGACTTAATGAGTGGAGGGATTGTACCTGGAAAAAGTGTCATGATATTAGATGCCTACCAATGCAGACAAAAGATTGACCTCTCAGGGAATATGGCATGTTATATGCTTCAGCTGCATGCAGACCATTAAGAAGGATTTGTCACGTTCAGGGTGGATGCTATGTTTGCAGGTGTAACGGCCATGCACACGTAACCAGTCACACTGGTAACAAGGTACTGGCTGCAGAGACTCGTAGATTATCAGAAATCAAGAAAACGTGCATTCATTGATGAAATAAATGCCCATTACACAGTCAAATACTAAGATTAATTTTAAGTCATATTAAATCATTACAAAGCTGTAAGAGATCTCAGAATTACTAACTATGTATATTACTCCTTACTATGGGAAAATAGCACTGCTGCAACATATTCTAACCTTCTGCTGGGCTTTTCTTTATAACGAGCGTGTTTGACAAAGTTCATTTTGTGCTACATACATCAGATGAATCCTTTGCACAGAAACATTCTTATATCACGTCTTAGGGGAGCAGCAGTGATATTGATCTGAAATTCAGACAGCCAACCTGATGCTACTTTGCTAAAGAGTGTCTGGCATAATACTCATCAGTAAAGCAGGAGAGTAACACTGGATAGAAACAATCAGATTTTGAGAGTGAAACGAGGGAAATGAATCTACAAACTACCGGCATCAGCAGGCAGCTCACTTTTTCATTTTGGGACACATTTGCATTTTGAATATACCTGGCTTCCTGGTAATATATATAGCTTGAACTTTTCAATTCTCTTTTTCTTTACTTCTAAAGGACGTGAGAAGAATGCAGCACTTTCTCTGAAAGGCTGTTTAGTCATGGAAGGCTTCTCACTCATTTCCTGATTACTATTAAACTGCTGAATGCAACCACAAATGAGGCTATAAAACGTGGATTTGTTTGAAATGGGTAGAAATACGCAAGTATTGTGAACTGTGATGACTTTTGATGGAAGCTATTCAATTTTAACCAGCTACTGAAACATAAAAGTGGCTACTTACTTGCTAAAAGGATAGGAGGATGAGATAGAAAAACAGGCACATCCTTTTTCACATTTTAATTGCTGCATTGAGTGATATAGTAATATCTCATTATGTACCATACAGTATCAGAAAAATAAAAAAAAAAAGTGATATGATGCAGTACAATGTGAGTGCCATAACCACAGTGAAAATGTAGAATTCTAAGCCATGTTTTTTTCAGAAGAGCTATTTGAGTTGCATATAATGAGAAGAGCAGTTCCCTAAAGGGATGAAGATAAACAGAAAAGATTTAACTATCCAAGCCCATACCAGTACTTCGGAAAAATTATTTTCTTACAATTGCATTTTGAATATTTTTATACTGTTCCATTGCAGTTCTTCCCCATAATTTTCCTTCTTTTTCTAATTTTCCATTTCTTGGAATAAATACACAGCAGATTTTTTTCCTCTTATCTTAACTCAGATGCCGTTTTTGCACTACTCTAAAGGCAAAGACAATTATTAGATGAAATGGAAAGCACTTCAAGCCCCTGAAGGTAATACTAATAACTCTCTCGAAATCCTCCTTAACCTTCCTGAATACTAAAGGGCCAAATTTTGCTCTGAATTAAAGTCCCACAGACCATTGGCTAAAGACTGTTGAGTTCAAGATTACCTAAATTTATGTCTTGTTCTCCTTAATACTTTGACGAAAATCAAATTAAAAGTGGCCTTAATTTTAGTTAAACCTTCAGTGTTTAGGAAAGTGATTATAATTTTCCATACCTCTTCCAAGGATAGTGTAAATTTTATAACACTAAATACAGGCAGTACAAGCTTAATTAAAAAAAGATACTGCAAGTTTATATATCCTTTGCAGTATCCATTCGTGGATATTCAGCAATTGTACTAGAAATTACCAAAAACTAAACCTGCTATCCATTGAGAAAACACCATTTCAGCATTTGTTGTCATTCTAAGTGTTGTCTGGGTGTGAAAAAGTCAAAGCTTTTCTCAGAACAAAGTCCCAGACAAATTGGTAGGTTTGCTGGTGTTTTGTTTTGTTTTGTTTTTCCCCAGGTTAATTCACCATTGCCCTTTTTTAGCCTGCCTTACTGGTGCTTCATAGATGTCGTAATTTGAATGTCTCCGACTCCAGTTTCCCTTACGTTGCAGCCCTTCCAGTGTGTCCCATTGCACCTTGTGACTTTAGGACTACCAAGTGTTTTCCTGTGTCCTAACTGTTCTTCATGGTAGGAAGTCGCATGGTGGGCTAGAATCAATTAGCATAGCTTAGAGCAGCTACCAAGCTGATCTGATTTAATGTCAGGGCTACTGAGTAGCTGATCTCTGAGTTGGAAAGCTCCTTTGCAGTGCTGCACACTACAGCTGCACATTGCTAAAAATACCTCCTTAAGTATTGAGTGCAAATGTTCTGAAAAACAAAGGGCGGGAAGGTCATAAAATCTGTAAGCTGAAAATGGTTAGCTGAAATATCTATGAACGGAAAGGAAAAAGTTGCATGTAGATCTGTCATTAACCTTTTGACCTAATTCACCACAGAGATTTAAGGTAAAGGATACTTAGCCATGATATTTCTCAGGAGCTCTCTCTCAGATAACAATCAGCTGCTGCAGTGCAAACAAAATGACTGAAAAACCACGTAACTCAAGGATTTCTACACAGTTTACGAAGGCTTTATCTTAAGACCGCTAAAGCTGCTAAGCTTGTTCTTGGCATTTGGTATCCGAGAACTTTCATACACATATTATCTAATCTTCAAAGTACTATCCTTGTATCTGTTTTATCCTAAGGGCAGCTGTGACCCCTAGAAGCTGGAAGGGACTAATCTCACATCACAAGACAAATCAATGGTAGAGGTAAGGTTAGTGCTCAAAAGTGGAGCTGGCCAAGAAGTTTCCACTGGCATGCTTTCTGTAAATGAAAAATTCACTCTCTATGAAAGCAAAAATTTCTGCATGAAATATTGATAGAAAATGTTGATTTCTAATCAGACACTATTTTCCAAATCTGAAGCACCTTAAGCCTATGCAGCTTACAAAGGAACAAAGAACGGGGAGGTGGGACTCTGTAGGCACAATTTTTGCTTTAGGAACACTGAAATAGTTCTTCTATGAAATCTCTTATGTGGGAATAGATTATCTAAATTTTCTATAATGATAATAACAATAATCAGTTTATCATTTTAGTTCCGCATCAACCTAACAAATTCAAAAAAATTGAAAAATGAAATTTGCTTTTCCATCCATGTTTTTCTCTCCTAACTTTGCAGTCAGTATTTGAGATCATGCTGCCTCTCTAAGGCACAATATAGTCCTGGCAAAGCACGCTTTACAAAAAAAAAACATCGATGCCATAAATGAGAAATTTTCTAGCTGGCCATAAGCAGTGGCCCACCAAGACATTTAATGCTACAAATATTTGTATTGTTTCATTTTCTCACTTTTAAAGATGCTATACAGCAACACACAAAATCAAATGGCATGCAGGTCACAGTATGTGAAAGCAAGGTAAGTATCATCACCTAACCAAAAAGCAGAGTCTGAAAACATTTCAAATCAGTTCATTGCAAGAATAAGTTTGATTTCACTGCTACCAGTGGGAATTTAAGGCTCTGGACCTGCATTTTCATATAAACTCATTTTAAGGTATGGCTTAAGACTGTTTTGCCCTAGTCATATATAAGTAACAATAACCGTGGATGTAAAGAAAGATCACTGGAAGTTGGATGCTAACTGCATAAAGATACTGGAAAGCAAAGAGGATAGGCTAACTGGCAAGAAATTAACTCATAATACTTGAAAGAGTTGTTATTGACAACATCTGTACTGCTCAGTAAAAAAAGTCTACCTGGCAATATCTGGCAGTATTTGTATAACTACTGCTTGGATCTTGGTTTTCTGTAGGCCTCTAAAGTGCTGAGACAAAAACTTTCTCTTAATTTTTTAGACTGTCTGAAGTAACATGAGGACTGTGTGGCAGCTTACCGAAATGGTATTTTCTCAGAAAAACATGAGGGGTTGTGCTATTTGCAAAAGGGTGAGCTGTGAGGGCGTGTGTCGTTAACGATCTGCAAGAACTGACGAGTACCTAGCGCAAAGACTGGGACAGCATTAGTGGATGAGTAAGATGCTGAGGTTTAAACCCTGCCCGATTCACGTCCCACACTTCTGAGCGGAAATGGTCCCTGTTGCTTGCTCTTCCCTGAGCTGTACATGGGTATTGTCCTGTAGAGTGGCAGTTTGTGTGGGACAAAACTGTGGCAGGGACATGTGTTACCAACACAGAGTTATGAACAATTAACAATTTGGTGCTGTTGCTGGACAATTACTACTTCTTGTTTGAACTTGCTCACTGGTCCGGTTGTTTAATTTAACAATACAGATGTTGCCAAGAGGTTGCACAATAGAGCACAATATCCCTGGCAACACAACAACATTTGACATGTCTCCAGAAAAGCTCTGGCAATTCACACTAGAGCAATTCAAGAGATTGCCATCTGGAGCCATCTGTACTGCCTTTTTGCCAGAAATACAGCCGTTTCCCACTATAGAGCCAGCAGAAGCACACATGTGCCACCATCACTCTCAATAAACACGCCAGGGTACGAGCTGGAGCGACTGACAAATTGGCGTGTTTGCTTTTGCCCTCTTGTTCTGGCCTTTGCAGGGTAGGCAATAACCCCCGGCAGAAGGGCAGGATGCAACAATTCCTTCATCCCCTGTGCCCTGCTGCTGGGCATGACAGAGCCATCTGTCATGGCCATTAGTTTCACTCTCGCCCGTCTGTAAATAGGGATAATAGCATTGCCATTGCTTTGCCCTTGGAGGACATTGTCCGGAGGCTTTCCCAGAAGACAAGCTAGTTAGCTGCTGGGTTGTGTCATATAATGGAGTTTGAGCTGTGTCACAGGGACGTTGCATGGAATAGCAATGAGGCCAGCCACTGCCATGAATGGCTGCAGGAACCAATTGTATGGGAGACAAAAATTTCATGGAAGTGATGCATGAAATACTAGCAAATGCTTCTGTGACCACTGGAACTAATGACACCTAGTGTCCTACGGTTACGTGTCTCATGGTTGATTGACTTTGGTGCTGCAGCTTTTCCTCAGTGAGGACAAATAAACAATTTCTCTTTTCTGCCTGGCAGCCTGTTGTCATGAAATCCGTAGGCATTTTGCGTCTTTGTGACTGTCACCCCTCTGTCAGAATGGCTAGCAGATTCAAAAAGGGTTTTATGGGGGGAAAAAAGAAAGATAAGCAAGAAAATCACATTAAAAACTATCTCAGACATGTAAATACAAAGATATACTTACTGCCATCATAATTGAGCGTTGCAAATTTGGCTTGTTTCTCTGCACAGCCAGCACTGTTGCACACTCTCATTTGAAGTTCATACCAGGTTGCCTCCTGGAGGTCATATAGTATGTAGGACTTTGACAGGGATGTCCGCTGAGCGGTTGTCCAGACGGTTGTCCCAAATGGCCGGTACTCAAGGGTGAAGGAAGTGATGGGACAGCCACCGTCATTCCAGCCTATCAGGTTCAGTCTCACTCTTGTGGTGTTGATACTAGCAAAGAGCTCTTGTTCCTTTGAAAACTGCGGTTCTAGAAGCAATGATATATTTCAAGTGAAATGCTTAAGTGTTACTGATATAGGACTCTCAAAAATATCAAATTAAGAAAATAATTTTTAGGAAAATCATAACTTCATCTTAAACTCAATGTCTACATATTCAACATCCCCCCCCCCGTCATTTCTCTTTCCTTGTTACTTTGACTCTCAACATATTTTGTTGCATTATGTTGAAGTTTGAATATCTCAAGACAAAGAAGGTTTGTTAAATGTGTTTTTCACATTTTGATGCAGAATCACAAACCTAGATTTTCAAATCCATATGTGAAAAAATATCCATACATTTCTGCATGGACCTGACTTGCTGGATTGCATGTACTGGCATGAGTCAACTTGTAAATCTAGTGCAGACGCGTCATATCAGTAAAAGCCCCTGCTCACTGCTATGCAAAAGTGAAAGGATTCAGAACACCATATAGAGATACCACAGAAGACAAATACACTTGAAGATTGTCCGTTGGTGCTCCAGTCTTCTTTCTAATCTTCTTTTGAAGTGGAATTGAACACAATTTTGTTTGAGAGTATGGAGGTTTTAATTTGCAGAAAATGACAATTTTGAAGAACTTGCAAGTAAAAATCAATTTAAAAAAACATTAATCTGTTGACATTGAACATTATATATTTGAAAATAATATATACTTTGAATTTTTATTTCTGAGTTAAGATGCTTCTATTCAGAAAGGGGATGACATTTCTATTTACTTCTCCTGCTTTGGGATCAAATTCTTGTTTCTGTTGATATATACATTAAAGTTTTTTTGACAGTTCAACGTAATACAGGAGTAATGACAGTAAAAGTGGCACCTTAGAATTGAAATAATGACAGTAGGTGGACAAGACGGGATTTCAACAAATGTAATTTATATTAAATGCTACTGTAGAGCACTTAAAAGTATTACTGCTATTTGCTTAGCAGAAACAAAATATTTTTACTATTGGAAGTTATACCTAATGTGATTAAAATTATCTATAATTTATTTTTTTTATTCTATATAATAAAGGATAACTTATCCAATGAGAGTCTTTTTTGCCATTCTTGTGCCTTGATGAGATGTACCAAAATGTACTCTTTTCTAAATTCTACAGGAATCTAAAAGAAACTGGTGATTCCAGCTGTGTATTATGAACTATTTCAACTGGCTCTGTTAATAGTTTTGGACAGAGATGTCTGGAGCTGCCACTTTAATGAGAATGATCTCAGCATTCTAAATCACACAGTACCTAGTTAAGCCTGTAAATGTAACACAGGTAGTTTCCAGGCATGTGTATCTAGTCCCAGAGAAACTCAAAAGATTGGGAGATCTGCTTTCTCATGAACCATTTGCATGTTATCTGAAGTATGTGTAAACATTACATTTCATGCAAAGAAAACTAGAACACTCAACTTCTACTTCTTTCTTCCCGGACTATTGATAATCTCAGCACGTACGCAGCTGATCTGCAGTCTCCCCTGAGCTTCATCAAGTCATACCAATCACGCCTACTGCATGCCAGGTCTTCCCTATGCCACTGAGCATCAAATGAAATGCCCACCGTGATGTGATGCTTGGGAGATTTGCAACAGCACAGGTATGATGAATAGCATAAAAAAGGGCAGATGTACCTATCACAGTAAACCACCTTTATTATGAAACTGTTTCCAAATCAAAGTATTTCTTACCACTGGTGAAGAGATGCAAGATGAGGTGATCCTTAGAGCATTATGCAAACCTACTCCACACTGTTGACTCAGGGGTAATACTTCCTAAAGTGCCTCTTTAAAAGGGTCTGTTGCAAAATTTACTCGTAATTCTGACACATACTTGCAATGTGGAACTACCCTCAGCAACCAGGACCGTGGAACCCATTTCTGAGTTAGGTAAGAATTCCACAAATTTTGGCTGTTTCATCTTGCAGAGCTTTATGCAAATTTTTCCTTTATTTTTGACATTTATCCTGTTTAAAGGGTGGTACTTGAATGGCTCCTGCAATACCAGCTTAGAGCAGATATGAGACATTAGGTTCATTTCCTCTACACATAAATCTTCCAAATCTTCCCCATCCAGACAAATAAAGCCCTGAATTTTTACAACAAGAGACGAATCAATTTCCTAATGGCAATAGCAGTAGCTGGAATTGCTATAGCCTATGATAATGGAGACATACCCTTCCCAAACAACTACCAACCCATCTTAGAAAAAAAGCGTTAGGCAAATAAGGAAAGAACATCAGCCAGTATTTGTCTCAAGTCCTGCAGCCACAGCCTCTTCTGTCGTGGCATGGATGCAACTGGAAATATTTCCAAAGCCAATAATATTAAACTATGCAATATGTCTTCTCATCAAACCAAGATCTACAGCAGAATGCAACAGATTCAGCTGAGCAAAGGGGATGGAAATTAACATACCTTTTCCAAGCGTTTTGGCCTCAATGATCTCACTGATGCGTCCTGGCCCCACTCCGTTCTGAGCAGTTAGAGTAAACTTGTACCAAGTGCCACATTTCAGTGTTTCTAAACGGTACGACCTCTCACTAGGGCTAATGGGAAAACTACCCCACTGCTCACTGTTATCTTCTGAGTACTGCAAAATATAACCTGGAGGCAAAGCACAGATGGCAATGATAAGCCAGACACAGACCACAAATTTTGCAGGTAATATGACACGTCTTTTTAAAGACCTAATAAAACTAGAAAAATCCCATACACAGCAAGACATACAGCTCTCCCCTGACTAAAAGATACCAGGCAATACATTTTGCCTCCCCTTACAACAGCTTAAATACCATTTTTATGATCGCTTCAAAGGAAGAAGAAAGGGATAGACATTTCTAAACACCCTTCAATCAGCAACAAAGACCAGATGATGAACCTGCATCCTCAAAAATGAATGGGTAGAGATTACATGTCTGGAAAATCAGACAGATTAACTGTCATAACAGCTGAGGGTATGCTGGAAGAAAGTGATTAAATCTGTGATTAAACTAACACAAAGAGAAACTGCAATTTACTGAAAGCTGTTATCACTATGATAGTGCACATTAAGCACTGACAGCAATAGACTGCTTTGTTTTTCTTTTTTGTAGCCATTCATAATTATATACTAATCCTATCAACATATGATAATTTAGTAAGAAGTTGCAATTAACCTGAATTATATTACCTCGGA
>NW_009649936.1:2797027-2804306 GCF_000708025.1 Charadrius vociferus
GAAAGAGTGATAGAGGAAGATGTAGTTTTGGATACAGTGAGTCTTGGCTGGTCTGGTGGAACTAGATGGGAAACGGTTAAAAATAGAAAATAGATTCAAATGATTAGATGAGATCTTAATCCCTTCTAACAGTCATTTATCAAATAACTGTTTTGAGTTGCAAAAAATGCAAATTATTTCTGTCAAAGTGTCTGTTTAGCTGACATCCTTGGTTAAGACAAGAGCAGACAAGCTCTCATTTTTTTGTATTTAATTTTCTACACAATTTTGTCTTTCAGTTCTTAACCCTTGCTTTTTTCTGTTTTTTCTTTGTATATCTGTCCTGTCAGACCTAAATAGCATATGAGCTACCCAGCCATTATTTTTCATTCTTTTCCATACCTGTTTTAGGGACAAACTGAATTTTTAGTGGCGGGAACAGATGTCCACTTGTAAATGATGCCCAACTCATGTATGTGTTTACAGGCTATTATGGCAAAAGTTTAAAAAAAAAAAAAAAGGTGCAAAACAAGAGTTTCTGCAAATGTAACTGTGAGTGCTAACTAGGTAGCATAGTTAGATCTGTGATCGGAGGCAGATGCATACCTCTCCCAGATCACACCATCTATTCGTTGAGACTATTGGTATAAAGACACAACTCTATCAGCAAAGGCTGAACAAACAGGGAAACACTTCTGTTCTGCTGCTCCTCATAAATATTATGGTTATATCTAAACTGTTGGACATAAGAACCTCATGGTTCCCAGGACCAGCTCCTGACAGAGCACAGGAGTAAGACAGACGTCTCATCTCCCACCCTCTGCCCAGTGTCCAGTTTCCTTAAGAGGAAAATCCAGAACGAAAGGGCAGAGAAGAGGCCATGCTATATCCCAACAAGTCACACAGGGTAGGGAGAACAGGGATTGGGAATTGGGAAAGGGAATTAGGACTGGAAATGGGATTGGGAACAGGAACAGTTTAGACTCAGCCTAAGTGACCCCAGATTGCATCAGTGTATAGCAGTTGGGTTTCCAGAGCTCAATGCCCAGGGGCAGAAAGTGACAGAGTAGCCAGCTCTCTCTTCACCTTGACAAATCCATCATGAGTCTATCATGTAAAAGTTGTCTACTGAGCCAATATGATCATATCCTTGTTACAGTCTGGACAGCTCATCTTTGAACTCTGCCTGAACCATTTAGCTAGCCCTGTTGTACAAGTGAGGTAACCAACCATGGCACAAAAATAGTAAGGCTGTGGAGGATAGTGTTTGCCAAAAAAAAGAGATGAATGGCAAGTAAAATTCCAAACAGAGAGTGTAATTAGTATTAAAGACCTGAAGGGTAAATATTTACTAACACTTCACCCGAGTGCTTTACATATGCAATTCTAGGTTCAGAAATTGAAAGGGAGAGAAAGGGAAGTTTCTGTCTTAAATGCTTTGCACTGCTCTGGTCATGCATAGCAGTACTGTGTCTGGCTCTTCTTATGGGTTATTTTCTGAACAAGTGCTACTAGAGGTTACTCCAAGCTCCTCAGAAACATAGACAAAATTGAGCGTAGCTGTCTCAAGAGCAAGGAGCGAGGCATTGACAGTGTCCATCATGGAAAGGGATCTGAGAAACAGCAGCAAAGCTGGGATGGAAAGCCAGGGAGGAGAGACACCTCATCTGGTCACTGACACTGCAGGAGTGGGAAGGGGGTCATGGTGTTGGTGACTGCTGCTGGCAGGAGCTGTTATTTCCCTGCCTTAGATACTGCTCAACAGACACCAGCCTGTAGGTGAGGCGGGACCGAAATCACTAATGCTCTGTTGTGTTCATCAGTCAGCTGCCAGAGGATGCTGCCTACTTTGCCTGTGTTTAAGGAGTAGCTCTACCTGCAGAGTGAAACTCCAGGAAAAGCCCCCTGTGGCAGTTCAAGTTCAAATCATCACATCCCAAAGTAACGAGTGCTGATGTGAAGTGGAGGCTGCTGGTTTACAGCTACAGACTAGTTCAAAGACAAGTTGATTCTACTGCCCTCACAGAGCTAAACAGTGCTGAGGAAAACAAAAAAGATGGTTTATATTCTAAAGGAAAATTCCCTATGTAAGATGGATTTGTTCCATTATTCTGACTGACTTGGCTGAATCCATGGAGAGACACTGCACACACTACACTGTGAAAGATTTATTGTATAACCTTTCATCACAACTTCAACCTACCTACAAAAGATGGTGGTCCCACATATTAAATGCCAGTCTTTCTCTGTCCCTCAGGGAAGTAATATTGATTTGCTTTGAGTTACTGCAGTTCAATAACAGCAAGGATATGCAATTATGAAAGTACTTAGTGAAATATAAATATGAGGTTTCCATTTGGTACTGTTTTTTGTCCATACTTCCTGTTGTGGTCATGCTTCAAGCATTGCAGAAGAGCATCTTCAGGCTCTGTGATTGTAAGTAACTTAATATATGCCGTGGCATTGGTTTCAAAGCTTAGTGGAATGGTTTATGCATAGACAGTTGCATTGTGGTTGAAACAATCTCTTTCTGTGTTCTGGTAGGTTTGCACTAGAGATTAAGATTGCATTTTGAGGAACAGGAGAGTGACTGGCCGCAGCATGGCCCACATTCCCAGCTCAGTAATTTGCCTCTCTCTGGTACAACAATTTGCAGTCAATTGAAGCACTCTTAGGATCTGCTTTAGTGTAAGTGAGCAAGGAAATCTCCTGCATTGTGAAGTCATGGTATGTGAATACACATAACTGTTAATGTGTATTCCTATATTGTCATTGCTTTTATGCATATTAACACTGTAACGAATACATAATATACATTTCAACATGCATATAGAAAGTAGCTGGTAAGATGCACTAGGTGAAGGTATAATGATGTCTCATTTTAAATGCTTCCTCGTATTCACTATCAATAAAATTCTGCTCTTGCATAATGAAGTTTTTGTCCAAGGTCTCAGTACAGAGGCAAATTTCTGTTGATAGCTTTTCAGAAGCTAAAGCAAAGGCCTTCAGCTCTTTCTGAATTTTGCAATATTTAAATGATAGATGTAATATTTGTAAGGAGACGGTAGAAGCTAACATTTTCTGTGTGAAAAACTAGAAAATAACTGAGTGCAAACACTCAGTTGTCAATCTGACAAAAGCTTACATAGAGACTTAACTGCAAGTGTGTGAATTGTTCCATCAAAAGCAAATCATTTGCTATATCATAAAACGTTGATGGCTGAGGCATAATGACCTGCATAATATTTTATTTATTAATTTGGAAGAATGAAACTTGTATTAATACACTTTAATACTAATATTTTACATACACTTGCAAACAGACATACCTATGCATTATCGGCACATAGCCATTAATAGATGTGATAACAATTATGAGATAGATCCAATAATCTTACCTTGTACCTGCAAATTCAAAATTATTTCATCTGATCCCCAGTTATTACTGGCCACACAACTGTAGTATCCAGAGTCTTCTGCTTTCACAGTACGGATGACAAAGCTGCCATTGCTAAAGATGCTTCGTCGCCCATCAATCATCACTAGACTGGGTGTCCCGTTACTACCTCACAGGAAACAAAGTGCATACATTAAAGAAGTTACAATCAAAATTACTCAAAATTGGATATTTTTTTTTAAGCAACTAAGAATGGAAAGAAAAAGGAAGGGTGTGTCCTCTTTAATAAAGACAGCAAAGGAATATCTTCTGTTGGGAAACACCTATCATTGGCTTAAAGAACACACATATCCTGGCCCAAATTTGAGTGAAAATGGAAATTTGCTCCTTCCTTAACTCTCTGCTATTACATCAAAGTGCCAAAATAAGAGTAAAAGGCAGTTCTTGGCTACAAACTCCATCCTTATAAAATAATAGCTATTTGTATCAATGCACGTGGTGGTTTCATAGCACTGTGGTATCATTACTTACACAGTGCTTGGATGAAAACTATTGTCCATGTGTGTTTCCAAGTGAGTCTGTCAAACTGTGAAACTAAAAATCAAAACAGAATAACAGAAAACAAGGGATGTGCAAGACATGTACACTGCACTCCACAGCACGATTCAATGCATCAGGCATTTTGCTTTCTCCGACTAAAACTATTCTGTGTGCATGAAGTTAAAACAGAAAAGGTTCTTAGGTTTTATGTTTTAAATGTTTACCTTTACCCCTTCCTCTTAATTTTTCCTCCCTTTTGATACCTTCTAACCATCACAGCCAATTAGTTTTAGTTCAAGGAATTTCTGAACTCCTCATCTACTGTGACTGTGTGCAGTCCCTGCAAACAGTCCTTCTTCCCGACAGTCAGCCAGGATCACCCTTGTTGCAACCCACAGGATTTTAAGGAAATGGGCTTTATTTGAGCTATACATTTAGTTGCTGGTTACCTATCCTTCATCCATTTGACTGTTGGAGCTGGGTCTCCCACGGCTTTGCAAGGGAGAACAATGTCCTTCATCCAAGGAGTTGTCACTGTGCCGCTGAATGTCAAAATCCTGGCAGGAGCTGAGCAAGAGAAAACAATAAAGGCTGAGATGAGATCTTCATTCATATAGCCCTTGGAAGCAAAACACAGACAGTTTGGTGGAAAACCAAACCACTCTGTTTCAAGCTGTGTTTTTAGGAAACTAATTCCTTTTAAATCATAATATCAGCTATTCAAGCAAAAATATTATAGTTTTCATATCTGGAAGACAAGTACCTAAAAGAGATGAGGTGGACAACTGGAACAGTCCTTGTGGAGAAAAAGAGCAAAACCAGTTATTGATCATCTTACTGATTTTTCATATATTCCATAGTAAAAATTATGGGTGAAAATTATGTCCAAGGGACAAGGTTTCTCTCCAAACTTCCAGCAGAAAGTGTCCACAGTACACTGGTATCTTACAATAGCTAAATTATTGATAAATCACTGTTACAACACCTGTGGTATTAAGCAAAATAAACCTTTATGTACTAACATGTTAGTACATTGCAAAGAGTCTATCTGAAGACCACAAATGTGAAAAAACCCTTAAGTCAGTTTAATTTGTGTCAGCTCTCATATCACCTAAATATTTCAACAAAAATGTCACTCCTGTAGTTTCAGTTTATAATATACAGGAACACTCGGGTAGTGTTAGAGCTTCATTGTATGTTACTACTCAAAAACGATCCTTGACAGAAATAGACTTCTTATTGGCCTCTAAATATACATTTCAAAGGCACATACTGAATACAGATACACAAAATACTGTATTTTTAATCCTGATCTACTTCAGTCATGCACACTTATCAGAATTTATTCTTAATAATCCATTTTGCACCAATTAGAAAGACATGAAAATGAGAGCCAGCATCAAATATAACTGGGACAGTTTGTCTCAAAAAAAAAAAAAAATCATGCATAAGAGAACAGGCCTTGAAGAGTTAAGGGAATGTACTTGAGCAGGCTGCAGTAGGAATTAAGATATCCATAAAAAGAAAAGCTTTCATTGATTATACAATCAGTTTGGACTGTGTTCCTATGTTATCTTCAAGTGTTGCTGAAGACTAAGCTTCTTGAGAGATTTTGCTCTGGCCAAAATTTTGACTGAAAACACAAGAGGTAGCTGCTTAAAGATTTAGGGTAATGGATAAAGTCAAGGGTAGGTTAACAGGGCAACATTACTTTCCTAACAGCCAAGCATTGACTTATTCCGTCCTGGCTAAACAACAGCTGAAGACCTGTGGCTCCCTCCTTCTGGCAGCTCTGATGGTTAGCCCCGGCGGGAGGGTGCTGCGGCGTGCACTGCCCTGAGGAGGTGGTACACCAAAATGATGCAAAGATGCTGGTCAGTCAGCCAGTCTCATGATACAGCCTTGTTTTCCACTGTGGCATTCCTAAGGCCCTATTTTCTAGAAAAGATTTGCACAGGCCTATACCACCATAAGCCATGGGTTAATTAACCAAGGTAACCGAAACAGAAAAATGCTTAGTCTACCCAGAGACATGGTGTGAAATGCTGACTCCACTGAAGTTAGTGTTAGAAGGTTCATTTGTGTCCAGTGGTGCCAGGTTTCCCTTGCAGGAGATGCCTAAAGGTACTCATGCCATCTTTAAAAAGCAGCAGGAGATGCTGTCAGCTGTAACTACCTACAAAACACATCTGTAAGCATCTGGACTGCTCCTGGTAGCTGCAGGTCATGCTGAGCAATGGTGGTTAGAAACTGGAATTTCTGTTCCATGCAAAATTCCCTGTGTAACATGAAGCCTGAAAGCTCATCTAAAATGAACTCTTAATCCTTTTCTCCTTGGCTTTCCCACGTCTCCAGTGTTCCTCAAAATATCCAGCTGTTTCCAACTGCTGGCAGCTACTTCAGGACAAAGCATATGTAATGCAGGAATCCCGCTGAAGCCTTCAGTGTGACATGGCACCACCGTTAGAAAACTTTCTGTGATATCCCTTTATTTTTAGTAGTTATTTCAACAGTGAATTCTTCCTTAAGTCATAGGTTGGGTATCAGATCGCCAAAGCATGACATTTGTGTTGTAGCTCCTGGTTTTCAACATCCTGTGTCCTGCATTTTGCAGTGATGTGTGGAAGTAACACAAAGCTCACAGAAGCCTAAGCCAGTGGTAAGATCACGGACCATAACTCAGAAATGCACATTACAAAATCATACCACACTATATTTGTGAAAGTGCCCACAGCTTTATATGCATTATCTTATTCCTCTCATGTACTAAGTACATTTAAAAGAGATGGTAAAACAGCACGAAAATTCTTAACTCCAATTTTCTTTATAGTTTAACTTCTAATAATGCCCTGAGACTGCTAATGGGTACACAAACAAAAGAAAACTAGAACAAAAATAAATGTCTAGTGAAATTTGCCTGAAAACAATAGGTTTGAAACACTGGCAGGTATTCATGGGGTTAAAATACATTGGATGTCAGAGACCTCTCCCTTTTGACCCAAGGGAGCTTTACTCACCATGTGGGTAATTCAGCTGCAGGGTTTACTGCTTTGCTATTGAAGCTACCCAAATGCTTAGCGACTACCCCCCAGCCTTATGTTACATGGCACGGCACTGGGTTAGGACTGTGTCTGTTCCTATTTTTTGCCAATTACACAATCGTTAATTGAAGGTAAAGAGGTGCCTTCACAGAACAGTGCACTCTCTTATGCTACGCAGTTTCCTGCGTATTTGCCTGTTTAAATTTTGAATCCTATTGCCTACACTTACTGTCATAGAATAAGAAATAGGCAGAAATTCTTTGCAAGAAGCCATAACACAGTTTTCTTTTTTTTTTTTCTCTAGAGGACACAACTGAATTTT
>NW_009649936.1:2804338-2855308 GCF_000708025.1 Charadrius vociferus
CAAATACAAGAGCCATCAGTGAATACCCTGGGTCAGGGGTTTCTTTCACTTACTTTCTCACAGACAATTATCCTGTGTATTCCAGTATGACGAATGATTAAAGAAACAGACTAATGGGGGTGTGTGCTATCATGTGAGCTCCACACATTGTTTAAAACCATTAAACATGCAAAGCAACATAGAGTAGGAGGCAAATCTGTTCAACATTAATGCTCAGGTAGTCTACAAGAACAGGGGAAAATCTACATTAAAGTGACAGTTCTCCCCAGAGGATCAGATTGCCATGGGTCTAGATCTGTTATCATTATGTTGCTGGCAAATGCCATTCTCCATCAGTCATGGTCAGGAAAAAGGATGAACAAGGTGCATGCAAGGTTTACTGTCTTTTATATATATTTGATAGGCTAAACTCACAACTTTCAAGTCAGCAATGAAGCGTAATTTGAGGGGCGGGGTGGCATAGCCTGCTTGTATGGAGACTGAGCTTTCATTGCTGTGATTATTTGCTGTTTGTGGGTTTTTTTTCTTATTTTTTGTCAGTTAATTACAGAGAATAACAATCTGTTCTGAGAAACAGAGTCACTAAAGAAAGAAATGTTAACTTGAATTAAGCTTTCATTTAAATTGGACTATCCATTTCATATCAAACCTCTACCTAGACATTCTCATTGTTCTCGAAGGGGTTCTTAAAGGGGTTATAATTAAGTTGGCATAATTCTATTCAAAGTTAACTCTCATTAGCTGTCATGATGGTATCATTACTTGGACAGTTACTGTGAAATAAGTGGGGAAAAAAAGGAAGCAAACAACTTCATAATAATGGCCCATAGGATGTTCTTGCACTGGGGACTTGTGGCAAAATCAGGCTAGGACTGCTTCTAACCCTGTGATGTGTTACTTGCTTCAGACATGCAGGGGGGTGAGAAAGGTCTTCAAGGCTATTAGTTCTGCATATTCTTCTTCATTCTGCATCCACTGCCCTTACTACTGATCACCGCTTTCTCCCAGCTCTCTAAAAGGCCCAGTGATGCATTCAGACAGGAAATCTTGTACATGATAGAATAATTCCTAACCTGACTACATCAAAAATTCATAAAATGGCTATCTATTCCTAGTGTCCATCACAATCTCCACAAATGGATTATTCATCATTTTTTCAGTCCTAAGTGCATGGAAGAGAGACTTGGCCTGAGCCTCATCCAATGCAGACTTTATACTGGAGTATCACTACTAGCTCTCACATTGATGGATACATTCTACAGTCCTTCATAATAAAGTCTTGTTCACACTGACTTGTCTATATTGAAGTAATTAATTATTTTTCCTTAAAGTCCCCTTGTCTTTTCATACCAGCTGTTTTTAAGTTCACTTAATTGTCACTATGGATCATGTTAAATATGTGTTGGAAGAGCAGAATTAATTCCCGTTTCTGGTAAGCTTGTTCAGTAAAAGTACGCGTGGGTCAATTTGTAACTTCGTTGTTTTTTGGCAAACCAAGAAAATCACATACTATATTTCCTCTTAGCTAGATGTTATGAATCTTGATACCTGCAAACCCTGCATTGTTCTGTGTTCATCTTGTCCGAACACTTCCCTCTTTTTTAAATGCATAGGAGAAAGAGAGCTTTATGGTGCATTATGTGCAGGGGTCCCTGCACACTCCTGGGTTTGCCTGCACCCTCAATCTATTAGCATTGCACCACGTTGTTGTCTAATTGGTTTTGCACTTATTCAAGCATCTATTTTTATGCTTACTTTTGTTTCCTTTTTTTCTTTTCATCACCACACATTCATTACACACAGGCAACAGCTGGCCTAAAAGAAGGTGCACACTGAAAACTTTGCCCTGTTTCCCTGAGGGGTCATAATCTTCCCTCACAGGTGTCCTTTACACTCTTCAGCCACCTTTTAAGATCTCAACCCTGGTCTCACCAAAGTTCCCACAAGAAATTCAACAATGGGAAAGCTCCAGATTTTTCAGATCCTTCGGACTTTTCATAGCCTTTCAGTCACCCTTCAGATCATTCCTCCAACACTGTGTAGCTACTAAAAGTTCTGAAAGACTGTACAAAAAATGCCAGAAAGACACAAAAAGTAAATGTGATCCTTCTCCGCTGACAGAAAAAAACTCTGTAAACAATGGTATGGGGAGTAAACATTTCCCTGCTTATTCCAACTTAGGCCTCTTTACCTTGTTAGACCCTCCTGACATTTATATTGTTAAATCTTCCATTGTGATCTACAGTAGTAAATAGTAGTTACTACAGGTTTCTCACAATAGTGTTGAAAAATATGCATCTCATATGATAAAAAGTTTAGCCTAGAGAAGGGACAACTAAGAGACATGCAGGTTCCCATCACAAGCCTGAGGAACCCTATTTGCAACTTGTATGTATTAGGAAGCTACCTCATGTGTTGAAATAGTACCCTCCAAACATCATCACTGCCATCCATGGCAATAGCTCTGATTGATAGTTAATCAGCCATTATAAAACTGGTTATCTACCAGCTAGGTGGGTAGGATCAGCAAGCTTCCCTACAGTGATGGCATATGCTTTTCCATGCAGAAAGTGTTTCCATGTTGGTGGCATTTGGCTGAAGTTCTGCAAAGCTTTTTTAGAAAGTATCTCATCATAAAGCCCTAGACACTTTATTTTACATTACTACATCATTAGCCACATGACTGAAGAATTAGCAGGCTTGTAAAACTGTGAAGTCAATTAAATACATCTACCCTTGCAACTCTAGGGACCTGTGCAATATACTGTTCATATTGGCACATTCTGTGATGTTACCAGTTTGACTGACAAACAAAAAGATCAGTCTGAAGACCCCGTGTAGAGATTGAGTACTGATGGGACTCTTCTCACCTTGCTGTTTAAAATGTTAGGTCTCTATTTCCAAGCTAAGGTGCTACAGTGCTCACAGTAGAGGTAAGGCAGAATTCATGGGCCCAAGCAATATCTTTTAATAGAACAACTAATACAACTGGGAAAAAAATATGTAGGATTTGAGGCACATTATCCTTTCTTCCTATCTGAAATAGAAGCAGCAAACTTCAAAGCTAATGCAAGTTGAGAACAATTGTTCAAAGTTTAGATATGTTAATCAGACTATTTTATAAGAAGACAGTACTTGTGGAGTACACAAGAGATATTAGTAAGGAGGAGAATGATAAAGAAGTTATCTTGTATGGCAAGAAAAAAAAGAGAGACGCATTCAGAAGGGGAGGGTGATCATCTGCAAACCCTCTGTACCCAACAGAAGAAGATAAAAATTGCTCCAAAAAGCAATTTATTTCCTTCTAAGGTAGGTGGGATGAATTACCCCCAGAGGAGCACGTCATTCTCTCTCTGCTGACTACAGCAAAAGCTTGGGCAATTAGCTGAGAGTTGTCACCTAACTTTTGCAGAGAACTGAAGTTACTCCTGACAAATCCCACTCTCGGTAAGCAATGAGGCATAAAGAATCCATGTGCCAATTATAACAGTAATTAGCATTGTAAAGTTCTGGATTGCTTTAAAAAGCACTGTCACAGTACCTTTTGCTAGCGGTTCCACAGTGATAATCTCGCTGCTGTTGCCTCTTCCCGCAGCAGTCACTGCTACCACCCAGACGCTGTACTGGCGGTTCCGGCTCAGGTTGGGGATTCTGTAGGAAAATGAGTCGGGAGAGGCTTCAAACTCGCTGATTACCTGTGGTGAGAGAGACAAATGTTTCCAGACTAAAATAAACAGTATTTAGAGAAAGTCTGGTAAGCTAAGTGCTACAAAGACTCTTACTTCAGCATGTTTTGAATGAGTATCAATCACACCAAACAGATGGCAGATGGCAATAAACAGAGTAGACACAATAGCTTGTTGCAATCAATTTATACCCAGTGAATTTGGGCCTACATTTTGTTTACAAATTTTTTTTTATCCTTTTTAGGACTTCTATGTGTCTGTTTAATTTTACAGGATTGGGTAAGTAATGTGAGTGAACATATTTGACAAATTTTTACCATCAATAGTTCTGACAAACGAATTTTGTTTTACACAAAACTTTCCCAACAGAGGATTCAGTCCTGCATCTGCTGTGAGATCTGGAGTTTACTACTCAAGATATGTCTTTGTTCACCTAGAACTGCTGTGCTGGTGTTCCTTACTCCTGGGTTTGGTGGCTTATTCCTTCAGCAGTACAGTGAATCAAGAAATAAAACTGTATTCTGTAATAGACTGCTCAAACTTCCCCCGAGTCTAGTTTTGTTTAATCACAAAATTACTTCCATTCAAAGATTCTCAGCAGAAGGTCATTTCAGCTATTTAGCCACATTAGCAGGAAAGAACAAGTGCTGGAAGAAATTCCAGTTCGGGCTACTCTTGCAGTGTCACTCAAGTGCCTCAGCCGTGGGCTGCAGCAAAGCCAACCGGCTGCAAAGCAATGTGGGCTTATCGGTGAGATGTTCTGCTGTCTGCTTGAAGTGGCCTCTGCGAGGAAAGGTGCAGAGGAATATATAGATTCCTCCAGGGGACGTGGGCTTTGTGCACCTCAGCACATCCTCCACAGGAAGCTCGATTCCTTGGTGGAGGAGATGGGAAAGCTCATCAGCCCTGAAGAGTATTACAATGCTTGGCGTAGCCAGTTTTATTTCTGACAAAGGCTTTGTGATTCTTGTATGTAAAAATAGTGGGATAATCAACCATTAGAATGAATAATAAAGACTCACGGCCCTGTGCAATACTGAGCATGGCAATGGCTAACTAACGCTAGGCTAAAAATAATTAGAATGTTAGTGACGTAGAAAAGAAGATTTTACTAGGAATCAGCATTAAAAATAATGCATCAATGAAATATCAACTTGATTCAGGCTGGCAGAAGGTGTGCAAGGAGTCTCTTTGATATACAAATATGTGCTGGTGGTAAAGGCCAATTCCATCTGATTAGCATTTCAAAAGGTAGGTTGACCTGAAAGCGTTGGAATATTTAGTCCTTCAAAGTGAATTCCAAATAAACAAGGGATGTTTCTGAGGTATCATTAAACACATCTGGAGCGTGAACCAGTAGCCGGTTTCAGCTGCTGAATGGATCACTGCATTTCTCTGTTCTTGAGCTGGCATCTCCTATAGCCAGGTGATGAGAGGAACTCATCTCATCTCACTTTTGAAATCTAGAGTGAAGACATCTGAACCTAAGCCAGTCACCCTGACTCCCTTCAGACACCATGCAAAGAAAGGGTGGCTTCTAAGGCGGGTTCTTCTGGCCTGTTTGAGACACATACATTGCAGTGGGATGAGTCGTGCCCTTGACATACCTGTTTCCCCATCAACTACAGAAAAGTCCTTATAACTAACCTAGGTATAGTTGTCTGTGCTGAAGACATCTGAAGTTAATGTGCTTGTTAATGAAAATACTGACCTCCCTGACCTTTACACAAATGTGTGTCTCTATTTGCTTTTACAAGAATACATCCTGTTTCCTCCATGGAGACTAACTTTTCTGGGGAGACAGGTTTGGTTCAGCTAACAGTCATCTAGGCTCAACACAAGCCATACTTTCTAGCCAATTTCACTGCTCCTGTCAAAATGCCAAGTCAGTTTGTCCCATTTAGCAAGCATTTGCCTGGGTTTCCACTTCTGATATGAAGAGGTCAGTGCAGGCAGACACTTCTATTATTATGTGAAATATTACAGCAGGTTTTGAGAACCATCTGTCTTGACATTTACACAAGAATATTGGACAAATGCCCATGGCTTGACTGGCTGGATCTTTGTGAGGTCATACATAATAATTAATGTATTGATCGTGGCACAGGAGGCTGAACTTTAATATTCATGAGGATGTTTTTTTCCATGACTCCCATGGTTTATGAAAGGGACATACGGCTGCCTTTGGAAGCCACTCCTAATACTGCAGATCTCATGCTTGAAATGCCTCGCTGCTCTGCTCCCATCTGCAATGGCAGAGGCTGGGACAGTCAGACAGACATATACCCTACATACAGTTGCTAAACACAGCCCAGGGCAATCTGGTTTGAGCTTTTATGTTTGGGATAAGATGAACAGCAGCTAAGCAGAAAAGGAAAACCTCAGCCTTGAACCTACAGCACGGGTACTAAGTGGTCCTGCTCGGAGGGATGGAAGTTAAAGACAAAACTAAAAATACCAAACAATCCTGAAAAATTCCTTAGGTTGAGATGTGGTCAGCTAGAAAAGCAGGCAAAATTGTCTCACAACAGAGGAGCTCTCTCTCCCTGGAGCTCCAAAGATGGAATAATCACAGAATTAATTTCTCTAATGCCATTTAAAATGCCTGTCTTCAATTCCTTTCTTTCACCCACAGAGAACCATCATCATTCACACATTTGCAACTGGAGCTATTCCAAATATAAATTCCATTATTCACAGAATTAATTTATTATTTTAATCTGGTAAATGAATCTTCACTGAATTAATGATTCTTATTTTCTTAAACTGCTGTAGCAAAAGATTTTGGTTTCTAACTGGTTAACATACACCTTCTGTTTCCTCAACTGACTCCTGTTTAAACACTTGGGGATGCTCCAGTGACAAAGAATCGATTTTACTTTTAACTTTTGCCTGTCATTTCAATTAGACTAACATGCCAGAGACTTTCATTACACAAGAAGAAAAAAGAGAGTTTTGTCAGCAAAGAGAAGATTAAACAATTTAAATAAGAAATATTTTAAAAGAATGTCACCCTGTCACGTATTGGTCTTTGCATGTGCCAGTCTGAAACATATACTGCTGTTTTATCCCAAAAGCAGTAAAATGCTTGCTCAGGGGATTTTTTTTTCTAGGTGTTTTTTTTTTTATTATTATTATTCAGCTCATAGACGGTGGGTTAATTTTTCTTCTGTCTTAACTCACTGTCTAAGAAGTACAGACAGGGCCAAGTTTTTAAAAAGCCAGCAAGGGCTGTGAAGAATAAAATAAAATCAAAGTCCTTTATCAGAGTGTAGTCAATCTACTTCTCAAACCAGGCAACAGCAAGAGATGCTGGGCAACAGCCAATGCAGGGAGCATCATGTTCCTCCGATGCAGCTTCAGCTTTACTGCTGTACTTTGCTTCGTACACTTTGAAACACTATGCCATCTCCTGGCATTTCTGATTCCTTTAGAAAGCAATTAGATAGGCAATGTGCACAAACTCTGAGACCTCAGGATGTTTTTTTGTTTTGTTTGTTTATTGTGTTTTTAATGCAGCCTGGGAAAAAAACAAAAAAGTGCGCTAGAAAAAAAAAAAAAAAGGTTTGTAAGAGTTTTCCAAGCAGTCAGGGAGTTTCCCAAGTAGGGAGGTAATGTAACAGGCAGCATTTACTATGCACTAAAAGATTATTCAGTCAGAGCAAGCCTGTTCCTTAACTACAACTTCATCTACACAATTTCTGATGTAAAATAGATACACTGAAGATCTCTGTCTCCTCATTCTCAGCAAGTTGTGAGGAAACTTGGAGGTGAACTGAGAAATTCATATGGAGACTTTAAAAATAAGAGTGAAAAGCAAGAAACACCTAAAGTTTGTGGTGTACGTGTATATGAGTTGGCTACCTGTATATTGGCTGCCTTGAAAATTAAAAATACATATATACACACTACATAGAGTGGCATGTGTGTTTTCACTATGAATTTAGGTATAAAATATGGCCCCAGAATCATCTAGAAAAAGGGTTGGAAGGACCTTGAGAGTTCACCCAAGTCTATCCTCCCTCTTTAAACCAGGTTTAACTATATCTGCACAATTTCAGACAGATGTTTGTCCAATGTGATTTTAAAGACTTAAAATAAATGGAGATTTTTGTGACTCCCTAGGCTGCAAGATCTATTCCATTGCTTAACTAATCCTACTATTAGAAAGTTTTCCTGAAATCTAGCTTGAGTTTCCTGCTGCAGTTTAAACCCATATCTTCTTTTTCAGTCTATTAGGAACATGGAGAATAGATTATTACTTTCATCTTTGCACCAGTCTTTAATCTACATGAAGTTTTATCATTCCTTTCCCCACCAGTACTCTTATATTTTTAAAACTTAACAACCCCGATGCTTTCAACATTGCCCAGAAATCACATTTTCTCTAACAGTTTCTCTAACAATATCTGCTGTTATCCTTTGGACTCTCTAACATTTGTCCACAGTCTTCTCAAATACAGTGTCCAAACCTGTATTCAACAATCTCAAGGTATGGCATTTAGCTTTTCACAACAGGATTAGAAAGGTAGCTAATGTTGATCTTGGGATGCACAACAACCTCAAAATCCTCTTGTGAAGAATCTAGCCAATTGCTAAAGAACCCAGTACTTTTGTAGTTGGCTATTCATATTACCCATTTTCCTGCACTTGCCCATACTAAATTTTATCTAACTTTTTCCAGACCAATTTCCTACTTCATCAAGATCTGTCTGAATCCTAGTTCTGTCTCCAGTGTACTTGCAATCCCTCCCAGCCTTGTATCTCTTGCAAATTTAATAGGCACTCTCGCTATTTCATTATCCAGGTCACTAATGGAACCACCAAACAGAAGTGGACTCAAGAGAGATACCTATGCTGCTCTCTGCTGCCCACAGCAATGAACCGCTGGTTTCATAGCCTCCCACAGAACAGCAATCAGTTTTATACCTAGCCTCAGCTGTCTCAGTGAAACCGTGTTTGCCTAGCTAGGTTTCTCTCAATAAACATGCATCCTCTGGGCTTATCTCCATTGCTAAATGAGCCAGAGATTGTGTTGAGCACTCCACCCAGATGATCCACAACACTTTTTATCAGTTTTTGTACTACTCTAAATAGCTCTTTTCAAAAAAAAAACCCAAACAAACGCTTTAGAGGGACTAGTGCTAAGCGGTGTAGACAGATATCAGTCAATGTCAGGTACTTTTGGGGCCAGGTGCTGCTCCTCGGCCCTTGCTTAATCAGTAGTACAGATGAGGCCTACAATGAGCACTGACTCTCATCATTAATTAAAGTAAGTTTTTAGTTCTACAAGCTCAAAACAGAGATCTCCATCTTTTTGCACAACACCACCATAGAATTGTCTACCCTGTTCTACCTCAGGCCTTCGTTGCTCCTGGAAATTGCATTTTAGAGTCTCTTAGACTGACAAGTTATCCAGTAATAGGGGCTATGAAAATTTTTTTCTACCTGGAACCAAACTGGGTTAATATGAAATCAATACGTTACTGTATTTATAAAGAATGAACTTCAAGTTCTGTGTCCCTGAACAGAATACGCAGACCACTGATGTGCCCTCTCAGTGAACTCCCTACAGATGTGAAACTCTGCCTGAGGTCATGGACTAGTACTTTTCTCAAGGACTGCTGGCTTTTGCCTTGCTTCCTTTCACAGATGGACAGACTTGTCAGAGCTGCAAAAAAACACCAATCCTGGACCACAGTTTTCAGTAAGACTCTGGATACCACTTTGATCATATAATGGCTTCTGTTCAGGTCTTGCTGTTTTGGCTCATGTTTTGAAACATGACATCTGTTTTTCACTCAGTATTATTGAAGATAACTGTTGTAAACAGAAGCTGTGCGCAAAACAGAGTGCAGCTCCCATAAAAAAAAAAAATATGTTTCTTTTTCTTTTTTTTTTTTTCTTTAAATGAGGAACTGAAAGGTTAGAAAGCATAAGATGAAACAGCAGAGGCAGCTGCCTGCGTTCCCACCTGCAGGAAAATCTTGCAAACCCATATCCAGCAATTACACCTGGAAGACGGCCTGCTGCCTGAACTTCCAGGTAACCCATGCAGTCAAGGAGTCTATTGATTGGGAGGCACAGAGATACACCACCTGCTTGCCCCTTTGCAGCAACTCACAGAGAGCCCATCAGCCTCCTGGGGCTCATGATAGGGAAGCAGCATGTGGTGTCATGGGCTGGTGACCACAGGAAGATCAGGAGACTGCCTGCTGGGCTGTCAGGAGTGTTGCTGCCTCCTTTGGTGGTCCCAAGAAACCGGCAGGTTTGTTCAGAGCATTTCAGTCAGCTCACAAACTGGATGACCCCATCTGGTCCCAAGTGCTCTGTCCTCTATATGATACAGAAGGGAACGCGATGAATTCACACCTGCTGAAATATGCTGCAACTGACATCAAGGACTTATTGTCAGACTATATTGATATACCCATATGTGAGACTATGTAGTGAGACAAGACCACAGTTTTATGAAAAAATCAATATCAAATTTGTTTTAGTAGGGCTTTGCAAGGAGACCTTTTAAAAATCAGACAAAACAGCACATCTTCAGAATTCATTTATACTCTGTCATATCTCCCTTGAGATCTGCTCCATGGCAAAAATAAGATAAGCAAAAATGTAAAGATGACAAAGCAATTAAAAGAATGTATGTGCTATGTCTGAGAGCTGGTAACAAAGCTGTGAAATAACTATGAAAAAGCTGTAAACAGTATGTGTGATATATTACAAAAGACATATTTTAAATACCATTCAAAATTAGTTTTTAAAATAACCTCAACGCTATGGACTAATTCTATGCTATGTAAAGATCAAGAATTAATAAACATAAATATCTTAATGTTGTAAAAAGGACTGCATAGACATAGTGATAAATACTGTTTCTAGTACACAAATTAATGAACATATATTTGAAATTCAACCTTACAGATTCTGCTATTCTAAATAAGCTTCCATTCAATATTAACTTTATCTGCTTCTGCCAGTTACCTCCCTCCTCTTTTAAGAGACTTTCAGCATCTCTTGAATCACTGAAACCTCTACAGTGTGTGACAACAAATCAGTTCTGTCTTATAATTGCTTTTGCTCTATTTTCCATGCCTTTTATTCAAGTTTTTAAAACTGGAGAGGAATCAGGAGTCAGAGAGTATGATGCAAAGCTGCCTCATGTTGAGTTAAAATTTGGGCACATCCCATGCAAAATCAAGACAAGACTTGTGTCTGCCTGAAAGAATTGTGTAGAAAACACCTGGATGCTGGGAATTTATGTCAGCTAATTCTGGTTCTTTAAAGATCTAGGTTAAGATAATTATATATATTTTCACATAATCTCATTTAAGATGCATACCATCTGGTTTAAGATAACCATGTATACTTTCTCTAGAGTAAACAAAGAGAAGGGAAGCTTTTGGAAGAAGATTCATCCAGCTTCTCCCAGACATCTAGCTTCTTTCCTTTGATGAAAGGAAAGCCTTGATGACCCCAGAATCAGCACAGATATCTCTCTTTGAGATGTCTGATGTCAGGTGAGCTGAATCCCATCTTGAGCCTGAAAGTTACAGAGACAGAGCAGAGATGACTCTCTGCTTTCAAAAGGCAACCACCAAAGTCTCCTGTGTCTGCTTTTGATAGGATATCAGTAATACATTGCAAAGAATATCCTCCAGGTGTTTTCTGGAAGATTCTGGGTTCTTTGCAGGAACATTCTGATTCCATTCATCTGATTCAACAGCATCTTGCTCTGGAATTTCTTCTCCTTCCAGTCCTCAGGCTGCTGATCATTTGGGACCTCAGTCAAGGTGGGTTTAAGGGAGAAATTATATATCTTAGCAGAATCCCACCACTAGCAACAGCTGATCAACTAACATTTCAAAACTGTTGCCAGGCTTCAAGACCAGAGAATAAGCTGGTTATTCATAACAGAAACATAGGTTTTTAAATTTGTACCTGGATGCTTTGCAATCTTCTTGTAATATATGCCAGTCTTTGAATACTCGTGCTGAAAAGTGAAATGCGCTCTGTAGCCTTCCTCAAATAGAGTTTTACCGTGGAATTGATCACAGTTTGGATCAGGGGCTTTGGGGAGCAGCTTCACAGAGGTACCACTGTACTCTGCTCTATGGAAATTCATTTCATACTGCACAGTAAGGGATTGGTGGAAAACAGAAAGAGCTTTGAAAGTCTGGCACAGATATGACTACTGAGCACTCAGAAAACTAAGATGGGTATGAAACATTTAATCAAAGGCAAGAGAATTCACATTTAAACGTCACAATCCCTCTTGTAATGTGCTGAACACTTATGGGTTTGGTTTGGTATTAATAACATGTTTATTGAATGTCCTATCCAAGGGAACTTTGTGCAGCACAGACAGCTTTTCGCAGTAATGATTACGGTTTGAGTAAAGCTTTTCTGATGGAGAAATCACACACTGCACACACACACAGAGCTAAACAGATAGATGCACCTTTGCAAAATGGAGAACATTGACAACTATGGAGAAGCCAATCCACTCTGCTTAGAGAGGAACATGCTGCATCAATGAAAGTGTCCCTCCAGAGCAGCAGACGCCTGTGCCATGCTTCTCTTTGCCATGGGGGTGGTGTGAGCATCAGAAGCATGTGGCAATAGCAGTGCTCATGAATTAACTGCTGAGTGCTTGGATGGGGAAAGTTGGAGTGGTCTCATAGTCTTGCAAGAAGGGACCCACTGGGAAGTGGGGGAAGCCAGAGCACTGCTGACTGGTATAGACATCGCTACATCAGTTATCAGAGTGGGTATGTAGAGAGGCCCAACAACTCTGCTCAGGACTGCATGTGGTGATGAGAACCTGAGTCACACAACACGAAGAAGGAAGGACAGCAGGAGAACATGCTTAAACAGGGAGTGGAAGGTGGCAGTCAGGATATTGAAAGGCTGGAAGTTGTGACTTCTGACAACAGGAAAAAGACTCCTGCACTTGCAGATCTGCAAATTCAGAAGAAGTATAATACCCTGTGCACTGGTGAGGATGAACAAGACCCATCAGAGGATTCAACAGAGCCATCTAAGCCTTAACCTAGTGTCTGCACAAAAGGAAAAAGGCATGTGATAGTTATTGGCGACTCTCTCCTGCAGGGGATGGAGGCATCGACCTGCCAACCTGACGTAATATTTTGGGAACTCTTGCCAAGGGTCATCCAGCCCTTGGACCATTTTCCCTTACTGCTTTTCTGTGTGGGCACCAACACTGGCAGAGGCAATGTGAACCATATCAAGAGTCACAATAGAGTTTGGAAGATGAGAGTGAACAGTAGGGTGGCCCAGGTGGTGGTGGCTCCTCAAACCTTCTGATGAGGAAGACGGCTCGAGCAGGAGTCAACTGATGTTGCAGGGTTGATCTAGCAGTCACGGTTTTGTCTTCTATGACTGCAGAATGCCAAGGAATGAGAGCTACTGACCAGGGATGGGACATATCTGGCAAAATGCAGCAAGAGCATCTTTGCGAAGAGGCTTGCTAACCTATTTATGAGGACCTTAAACTCAGTGTGGTTGGGGAAAGCTACCACAATAGAGATGCAATCGCACAAAGGAGAAAAGCAGATGTGTCTAGGAGACAACATTACAGAAGAAGATCTCACTTTTCCCCAGTAAAAGCAGCACAATTTAGGACCCATCTCAAATGCCTGTCCACGAATGCATGCAGCTTAGAGAACGGTAATTAGAAGTCTCCGTGTAGTTGCAGAGATATATCCTCATTGGGATTACAGTGACATGGTAGGGTAGCACTCATGACTAGTGTTCTGCAATGGAGGGACGCAGTCTTTTCAACAAAGACATTTAGGAAGGTGTGAAGGAGGGCTTGCAGTTTGTGTAAAGGAGTTTCTTGAATGCACGGACTGCTGCCCTGGGGCAGGTGACAAACCACTAGAGAGCTTGTGGGTAAGGATCAGAGGACAGACTAATACTCATAGTGTTGTAGTAGGTGTCTGCTACAGACCTCCTGATCAAGAAGAGGAGGCAGATGAAGTTGTCTTTAAGCAGCTGAAGAAAGCTTCACAAGTGCACATCTTGGCGCTCATGGGTAACTTTTACCACATTGACAACTGCTGGAAGGGCAATAAAACCGGAAGCAAGCAACCTAGGGGATTTCTGGGAAGTACTGAAGACCATTTCTTATTGGAGGTGATCAATGAACTGACTAGTAGGAATGCCCTGTTGAACCTGTTGTCCACAAACAAGGAAGAACTGGCTGAAATGTGGAGGTCTATGATAGCTTTGGCTGTTGTTACCATCAGACCAGAGTTCAAGATCCTGAGACGAGTGATCCCATGCGAAACTGTCCGGAAGGGTATAGAGAACAGCTGGCGATTCTTCAAGGACAACCTCCTCAGAGCACAAGAATGTATGGAAAGTTGAGCAAGCATGGCAGAAGGCCAGCATGGATAAACATGTAGATCCTGATTGAGCTCAAACACATTTTTTTTTGTGCAGGACAAAGGCAAGAAAGGTTTCTTTAAGTACATGAGCAGCAAAAGGAAGGCTAAGGGGAGTTTGGGCCCATTGCTCAATGAGGCAGGGTACTTAGTGAAAAGGAATTTGGAAAGAGCTATTGTAGTCAATGCCTTTTTTGCCTCAGTTTTCACTGGTAAGCTTTGCCCTCAGGCCTCCAGGTCTCTGAACCTCCTCAAAGAGCATGTGGGAGTAAAGCTGTAGTCACAGTGGAGGGAGATTGAATTAGGGAGCACTTAAGATAATCACTTAATTAGACACGGAAACCTGTGGTACCAGATGTGATGCATCTGAGGGTTCCGAAAGAAGTGGCTGATATCATTGTGAGGCTGCTTTTGGTTGTATTTGAGAGACAAGGGGAGGCTTCTGATGGCTGGAAAAAGGCAAATGCCACACTCATCTTCAAGAAGGGAGATCCAGATAACTACAGGCTGGCCAACATTTTCTCAATGATATGAGATGGTTATTGAGCAAGTCCCACTAGATGCCATTTTTAAACACACAAAGGAAAGGAAGGAAGAGCTGACATGTATTTACCAAAGGCAAATCACATTTGACCAACCTGGTTGCTTTTTATGACAAGGTGACTGGCACTGTGGACAAGGCGAGGGCAGTGGATGTTGTATATCTCAGCTTTAGCAAGTCCTTTTACTGAGTCTTCCACAGTCTCATCGTTTATATACTGGAGAGCAGGGCTGTTGTTCAGGAGAACCCAGGCAGGTTGGAGAATGGGGTGACTGGAGTCTCATGAAGTTCAAAAAGAGCAAATATAAAGTCCTGCATCTGGGACAGAATAACCTCATGCACCAGTACAGCCTGAGGGCCAACTGTCCAAGAGGCAGCTCTGCAGAAAAGCAGGTCTGGTATTAGCAACTCTGCATTCATAAAAGTGTAGCCAGGGAGGTGATCTTTCCCCTCTACACTGCATTTAAATACTCCATCCAGTCTTGAGCTCTCCAGTGCAAAAAAAACATGGATGTACTGGAGTGAGTACAGGACAGGGCTGTCAGGGTTGGTCAGGAGGCTGGAGCACAGCGTGTACATACAAGGACAAGCTGAGCCAGCTAAGTCTGTCAGCCTTAAGAAGAAAAGGCTCAGAATAAACTTTATTGCCATCTACATATATTTGATCAGATGATACAGAGAAGATGGAGCCAAGCTCTTCTTGAAGCTGCAGGGTGGCAAAAGTTTCAACACAGGAAATTCTGATGAACTGGGGAAAAAAAATTATCCTGAGAGCCTAGTAAAATATTGGATTGCCCCAGAGATACCGTGGGATTCCCATGCATGGAAGTATTCAGACTTCACTAGAAAAGTCCCTGAGCAACCTGATGTAATTAAACTTGCTTTGAGAAGGGGATTGGACTAGGCAAGCTCCAGAGAAACCTTGCAACCTAAATTCTCTTATTCTGTGGAAGTTTAAAAATGGAAATCCAGTTGGCCAAAATATGTATGCAACAACTGAAACCAAACACTGGTAGAGCTAATGTGCATCACCGAGAAAAAGAAACACATTAGATTGCCACCAAGATGTTTCCTCAGTTAGACAGGAGAAAGGCTCCAATAAAACTCCTATGACATCTTAGGCCATTGGCAGTATTGTAAACCTTTCACATCTGAACACTTTCCAATCACAGTTGCCCAAACAAGTTCTGCTTTTAGCTTTCACTGTCAGGAAATCAGAGAGCAATAGCGAGGACATCTTATTCCACATCTTAATATGAGTGGAACGAAGACAAGAACCAACTGACAATGTCCTAAAAAGGAAAATCACTGAGGAGAGTGGTGTCCATTTATTATCCTTTTATAGTGCAGTTCTACTTAGGTGACTCTTTTCCATTAATCTCCAGGCTTTCCATGGAGAAAGCAGAAGGCTGATGCACAATTTAATGACTTGCTTTGTTGGAAACAGCAGGATAAGCCTGTTTAATATGTTTGCTCCTATTAGTGAATGACTGATTAATGGATCACCCTCAACAAAACCCCAACAGCAGCAACAACAATTACTGCACTTTTCTAATCAACAAAGCAAAATAGATTTTAACATGCATATTTCTGATTAAATGATGCCATACTGTTTGTTGACACCCAGATGATATAGTTGGTCTGTATTTCCTCAGCTATTAACCTGTCTCTGCTTTCCCTGTCAGTTCTAATGCTTTCTCAGCTCTTCCTGCACCAGGAAATCCTTCTTCTTAACCTTCATTCCCCTGCCTTCAGCACACGCCATGCTTCTTTCTGTGTTGCTTTTTACCCGTTCTGAGATTACAGTTTCCCAGGCTGGCTAGCCATTGCATGCTTTGTGTCACAATGACCTTTTCCAGGCACTTTCTGCCATCTAAATTTTATTTAATCTGATCCCATTGATTCCTCCTTATGTAGTGTACTGACCTGCATGAAACAAGAGGTTGGTGTTTTGTTTTGGTTTTTTTTTCAGAAATCATCTAAATATAATTTTCTTTTGCCCTTTTGACTGGTTCTGCAAGCCACAGCTCATGCTGATCTGCAAAACACTAACAAGAAGTGGTACAGGGACTCTCCTCATAGATACATATTGTACATATATGTACACATACGTGTATGTACATATATACATTTATATGTACACACATCTACAACTCAAGGCAATGGGTGTTGGAGCAACCATCTAAGGCGGCTCCCCCCACTACCAAGCAGAAGCCAAACCACCCCAGCTTGTTTGCTAGGACTCAAACCATGTGCAATGTTTATGGAACCACTGGGAAAACCTACACTGACAGGATAGCATGGCAGCCCATACTGCAGCTGCTAGCACTGCCTGTTGCTTCCCTGAGGCCTGGGCAGAATGCGTATGATGAGCATCCTGCCAGTATACTGTGGATAAGCACACCTAGAAGGACGCTGGCCAACATGGGACCATTACGGGTGGTCTTGAGAAGCCAGCTCCTACGAGTTGGAAGTGGATGTGGGAGGAAATGAAGTGAAGAACTGTGGGAACATAGGCTATGATAATTATTTTAACGTAAAATCTGGTATGTTTTGTGTCCTATATTTGAAGAATGAAGGACTCATTAAGACATATTTCTGTATTTTTTTTATATATTTGCAGAATATAGGAAAAATATAAAAGAATATAACAGAAAGTTCTGCCTAATAATGCCTATAAATAATATAGGCACAACAATTAAACAGTGTGACATTGGATCCTTGCTTACCCTCTATCTTCACAGAATCATAGAATCATAGAATGGTTTAGGTTGGAAAGGACCTTAGAGATCATCGCGTTCCAAGCCCCCTGCCATGGGCAGGGACACCTCCCACTAGACCAGGTTGCCCAAGGCCACGTCCAGCCTGGCCTTGAACACCTCCAGGGATGGGGCCTCAACAACCTCTCTGGGCAACCTGGTCCAGCACCTGACTACCCTCAAAGTGAAAAACTTCTTCCTAATGTTTAATCTAAACCCGCCCTCTTCTAGTTTATATCCATTCCCCCTTGTCCTGTCACTACATGCCCTAGTAAAAAGTCCTTCACCAGCTCTCCTGTAGGCCCCCTTTAGGTACTGGAAGGCCGCAATAAGACCTCCCTGGAGCCTTCTCTTCTCCTGGCTAAAGAATAGTTTGCATTGGAGAATCATTTTTATTTTTCATACATTAATCATATTTGTGGCTTGAAACATCCCAGGCAAATGTTGTCTTTAGGATACAAAATATTTAAAAAGGAGATGTCTGCATCCTTCTGTAGAGGGGCAGCAGAAGTTTTAACAGCTTCTGCCCATGCAAAGCAAACTGAACTGTGCAAAAGGTAGCAAATCTGCATCTTATAATAAATACATCAGGGTCATATGACAGCTGTGCTTTGTAGTAAAAATATGCATAAGAGAGTTAATTTGTTTTCCTGTTGATGACACAAACACCAAAGCAGTGTTCTTGTGTAAAGGACTAGCCTAAGTGTCTGAAGTGCACTGTATCGACTTGTTCTCAACACACACACACTGCTTGTAAAATGCAATCTGCAAAGAATATAGCCTTCCCATAGGTTTACTTTATCACTGCCCTTTTCTCTTTCTCCTCACTGATGCTTAAAAACTGAGTTTATCTTTCTGCTTAAATGGCAGACTTTTAGAAAAGTTATGTTGCATCCAGGGCTTTGACTGAAGGAAGAAGTCTGTTCAGGATGTTTTTATGGCACTATACCTCCAACTACAGCACTTGCTACTTCTGGTGGCAGAAGAGATGAGAAAGACAAAGGTCTTCTATTCACTCCCCTCCCCACCCTAAATTAAGACCACTTTTGCTGACAGCTACTTGTCTCTGCCAACAGTGAACCATACAAGAACTTCCTTGCGATATATAGACTATATCTGCACAGAAGTGTTAACACACGTCTGCAGCAGACTGCAAAGCTAGCTCTGAATAAAACAACTTTTTATTTCACAATCCTTTTAAGGATAAAAGATAACAAAGCATTTTGTTAGAAATAAAGTTGGAGGAATGCATCCTATACTGAATGTGTCCTGAGTACTTGCACTTCTTTAGAGATGTCCAACTTGGCTTCTGGAAACTGACCACTGCATGTGCTGACTGCCTCACTCACCACACAGGGCTGATACAGAAGACCTGTTCTGCAAGTCACAGCTCATGCTGATCTGCAAGACACTAACAAGAAGTGGTACAGGGACTCTCCTCATAGACACATATTGTACATATATGTACACATATGTGTATGTATATATATATGTACACACACCCCCTTCATGGACTAGATAACAACAGGATAACTATATATGTACACATTAACACTTAATAGAAATCACAAACACCTCCGAGTGCCTCTACCTTGGGCTAAAGTATACAGCGATACCCTCATAATGAACACCACAAAAATACAGCAGTAAAATTCAGTACAGGCCCAGACTAGCAAAAAGAATAACTATTCTTGTTGTTGTCCATCACTGAGGTACTGTAAAAGGTAACCATACCATAAACAGGCTTAAAAAAATAATTTTGTATATGAGAGAACTGCATATTAGAGAAAAAAAATTTTAGCTGATGATGTTTATTATCCTGGTGATGTAAACATACAAAAAAAAAGGTTGCTAGCAAAGCTGCAGGAAGAAACACTGCAGCTTTGTGCATGGTAAGTAACTAGCAAGAGCCACCAGCACCACCTGGTGTTCTCTCCAGACCCCCAGGGAAGTGCTTGGTCCCCGCTTAGACCAGAGCCTGAACGGCAAGGTCCAGTTCTGTAAACTCCCACCTCTTTAACCCACTGTGTGCCACAGAAATGTATGAACCATGATGGAAAAATCTCTGTCTAGTTTACAGTTAAACAGTTTGCACAAGATAGTTTGATTCGCATGGCTACAATTATTAAATTAATGGAGTTAGGAGTCAGTAGTCCCAAAACATAAATGAAGCAAAGATCTCCAACCCTTAGCTTTGGATGTGACTAATAAACCCTGCTTGTAAGAGGATGTATCAGTTTAAGCATAGCCATCAACAGACACATGCATTTTACCCCTCTCCCCTTGAATACATGCAGAATTAGTTCACTTGCTGGAAGACTGGGAGTGGGCTGGGTGAGGCTGTGTCTGCCCACAGGATCCCATGCAGACATACCCTCTGGCCTTCCTCTCTCTCAGCTGGCTTTGAAAGCAAGACTGAGGCACTTCTGGAAATTTCCCTGTCAAACTCCTCCTACTTCTGGAACAATATTTTCCCTGTGTGTTTTGCAACTTGCAATGCTACCTTTGATGGGAAGTCCTGCTTAAAAACTAAATGAAAACCTTGGATAAAAACTGAGTAAGTACTTTTTCAATGCATATTAAAATAAATATGCATGGGTATTTACAAAGAGCCATTGACCCTTGTGTTTAAAGATAGCTGGATTCCTTTGTGACTCAGAGAGAGAGAGAAAGATACCTGACGTTCAATTCTGTTTTTCTTTTGTCACTTTCTCAATAAGTAATAGCATGTAGACCTAGAGTGGGCAAGTACTCCAGGCACAAATAAGCTTATTCACAAGCAAATATGTTCCTTCATAAGTCATTATGCAACTTCACACATGAATACTCAAGCCAAAAAGGTAGGAACTTGCATGAAAACACAAGTCAGATTCAGCGACTGGGTGTATAAATATGTGCCTCCAGCTACAACAGGGCTCTACATAGCTTGCAGCTGGTCCTGTAAAAGGTCACTGAGTAATTTCTGAAAAAAACCCTGTGGCTTAAAAGATACTTAACTTCAGTTGTGAGTTTTGACATGATTTCTAAGTCAGCACTCTGCAGTAAGTTCTAAGTACTGCAAAAGTTTAATAGGTGGTAAAAAACCAAACCAAATCTCAGTCACGCTGTAGCCCCAGGATCTCCCTTCGCCCTTGCTTAGGGGAAAGAACAAAAGGCAGGAAAGGAAGTGGCAAGGAAAGCGTCAAGCACTGAGCACCTGCAGACACACAGTTGTAGCCCCAGGAGTCAGCGCTGCCCTTCTGTGGTTGCCCTGTGGGACTTACTGTGGGGTAGGGGTGTGAGCAGAAGACAGTGTATTTCCGAATGATGCCGTTCAGCTTGAGGGGAGGGAGCCAGGACACGAAGACGGTGGAGGCTGAAGCCGCAGCTGCTTTAACACCAGCAGGAGGACCTGGAACTGGAAAAACAAGATTTGTTAAGAGTGGTCGAAGGCAGGGACTCAGTCATCCTAGAAGGAGGAGCAAAAAGGAAAAGCGGAGTGTGCTGCTCTGGCCTCTGTGGGCCAAGGCGGACACCCTGTGCTAAGAAGCAGCCTCCATGCTGCCCATGCCAGGGGAGAGGGTTTAGAGGGCTGTGCCCCCACCCCTAAGGAGGTAAAGACTCTGCTTCAGAGGGCCCCGAAGCAGAAGCTGCCTCTGATGGTTAAACTTTTGTGATGTATCACCCTCAACCTGCATGCATATGAAAATAGCTAATCTGTGGCCAGTGAAATTGCCAAACAGTGTATCATTATAAACTGTCAATGCTGAAGACATAACTCATGCCAAATTATTATTCACTATATAAATAATATACATGTGAAGGATTTCACGGATATACACAGTAGACCTGTGAATTTAGTGAAGTGGAGAGCGAATGAGCTGTAGTCCGATGCAGTTAGCACTGCCTGATGTGCCCCAGGTCTAGATAGTGGCGTGACGCGTGAGCAGATGTATGGCTATACAGTCTCCGTCCCCCCTGCCCTGCCCTCAGCAGCGCAGACCACTATCTGGCACTGCAGTATGTGAACACATATCTATTTTTCTAATTACAGCAGCTATCTATATAAGCCATTGAAAAATGTCACAGAGAAAGAGAATAAAACCCCTCCTCTCTAAAACCACATATAAAAAACTTCAGCCAGGTGTCCTGGTTTGAGGTAAAACAGGACCAATTTTGTTCAGTAACTTTGCTTCTTAGCTGGGCCTCTTCTAACTACTGGAATTAACAGCATATCTTGCAGACAATGTTCACTCTCAGAATTATAAGACCTATGTTTACTTCTGATGCCCAGGCATGGTATGCAGAGAGGACCTTGCTTATACATAATGCTATAACACCCAAGGCCAACCAACTTTGTTATTTGCCCCGTTGGAGGGTTGGAAGCGGAAAAGTGTAGAGGGGTCCCACCGGCAGGGAGGAGTGGACAGGGCAGGTGACCCAAAACTGAGCAACAGGGTATTCCATCCCATCTGCCTCATGCTCAGTATAAAAGCTGAGGATCAAAGGGTCAGCTCTCTTTCTCTTCAATGGCTGACGTCCAAGGAGGACTCTGTTCGTCTGCCTTTGATCCCGATCCTGAATGCAGATCTGGAATCCAGTTCCCGTCCGTCACTGAGTCCAGCACTGGGACTGCCTCAGGGCCAGCCGGTGTCGTGATTGTCATCTTGGGAGCTTGATACAGTTTTGTATATATTTCATTATTTCCTTTTATTTTATTATTAATATTTCATTAAAGTAGTTTAGTTCCTTCTAAACTCATAAGTCTCTTTTTCCTCCTCTGCCTCTCTCTTTGAAGAGGGGTAGAGGGGAGCATCTGTCGGTCCCATCTGGGGTCCCCCAGGTCCCCAGTAGCCAATTTGGCCTAAACCACAACACCAGGAAATGCTATAATCTTGGTACATAATCTTAACTGTATCTCTTCACAGATGGAAAACCTCTGATCCAGCAAGCTGATCTTCATAGATGGATCCTTAACCTTTGTTCTACCTTATTAAAGTAAGTAGGTATTGTGGTGGTACAAAATTTTGCCTATAAAGAGAAGCTAGACATCCTGGAATCTAAATTTCCTTAGCTTTGTGACTAGCTACTTCAGGTTGTAGAAAGCGTATAAGGACAACTTCAATTTTATATCTGTACAGGTACTACTGGAAGATCTAAGAAAACTGACAGGCACCACTCAGTGCAACATTTCTGAATATGCATTTTCTATTTATAGTGTGTTAAGAAAGCTAATAAGGCATCAAGTGAGAATGTCATGATTATAATTGCATGCAAACCCAGCCCCTCGCTGCAAAGGGGCTAATTCAGTTAGCAGTTCTATCCAATGCAGAGTAAATATTGATGCTTGACAGCATTCAACTTGTTATTTATACCCAGCTCATTAGAAATGCTATTTGCTCCCGCTGCTGAAGAGTGAAAGCTAGCTCTCCAGGGTAATTACTTAACCCATGGGAGGATTCCTTTACAGTTAGTAATGTTTTCTGGAAATCACTGCAAATAGATGTATGAGGTTAAAGTAATTTATTGTTAAATTAGGGTGTGATCTATAGGGACAGGTTCTGACGGTAATCGGTCACGGCTGTCAGCTGTTGAGGGATTAACTCAGAATTCATGTAGCATTTTCCAGTCAATGGACATACGTGGAAACATTGCTTGTCAGTGGACTGCTGTATTACTGTCGGGTATACAGACCAGAAGAAAAAGAGGTTAGAAAGAAAGTCAGGAAACCATACAGTCAAATTTCTGAAGCTTTTCTAACCCAAGCACCCCTCTGCCTCATTGGAATCAGGCAACAGTTTTTGCAGTGGTGCCAAAATTATTCTGAATATTTTTTTATTGTTTCTCTTTTTGCTACATTGTCTTTGTTTGCTGGGTTGTGCATGTGGAAATGACTGTGTGTGGGGAAGTGTTTACATTTCCTTAGCAAGAATTCTGCAGACTGTCATCTGATGCCTTACAGACTACTGCTGTCCTCTGTCCAGAGGGTAAAGTCATTGTTCAAACTCATCCCCTGGACCTAAACAAGATTATTATGAGTTAGTTCAGCATTACCTGAAACATTTGTTACTAAACACGGGTTCCTTAAGTATCTGAAGAAGTTGTGGTGGAGGAATGTGGTGCCTGCATTATCTTGGAGAGGAGAGACCCCAGTCTTGCTATACTAACTTAAGGTATTTTCTCATTGTCATTGCATCCTGTCGCCTTACTAGCTTCAGTCATTACAAGACAGCAGTATCAGGAGACCTAGACTGTCTTATTGAATTCTCCATGGATCATTATTTAGCACACTGATTCCCACCTGGCAGGGAAAAGCTAAATGTGCACAATACCATAGTTTCCTTTCTCCGTGGTCACCAGGGGTAAAATAATGGTAAGAAGCCGGAGGACAACCAGAGCTGAGCACAGACCGCTTCTAGCCAACTTTGCAGCCTTCCAGGGAGGAATTTGGCAAATTTAAGATCAAAGATGGCCTCATTCTCCAGCTAGCAAGGCTTTGAACAACATGGAAATAGCATGCTGCTTTCAAGTGGAGGAGAACACTTTGTATTCTTGACAGTGCAAGTGGAATGCTAACACAGAGAAGGCAATTACACTGATATGACTAGTCCAGAAAACAGCATTTAGATGTGCTGGATAATAGGGAGGAGCTCCAGGAACTTTCTCATTCCCCTTTTCTTAAGCAGAGAGAGATTATCACCATTTTTCTTCACAGTACAGAATAGCAGGGAGGCAAATGCACTGAGTGCTGTGTATTTAAGAGCGGTACCACTGATATATTAAAAAACTGAACCCAGCTCTGTAGCAAGTTTTTAATTCTGCATCACATAAGACTATCCTATTGACCGTTACATTTACAAAAACCAAAACAAAATAAACTCCTGGCTGCTACCGGTAGTTCATGTAGATATCCCACCTACAATTTATACCTATGCTACCCAAAATACATTCACATGTGCTGTCCACCCCTCATTCACTCTGAACTGGTCTCATATTAATCACACCATTTGTATCAACTCCCGCCAGTTTCACAAGGGGAACATTTATTATTCTGTACCTTGTTTTGTTCCTCAAAAAGATAAAACTGCAGATCTCTGACAACAGAAAAAAATGCATTAAGGGGTCATTAAGGCCAATTTTCCGTCATAGCACTCAGGTGATGAACTGCATAGCCATCCTCACCAGCTGAACGAGCCCAAGAAGAGCTGTGTTCCAAAGAGTACTGATCATACACCTGATTGGATTTACGCTTGTTAATTTTAGAATAAATACAAAGCTTTGTCAGATGGTACCTGTGCATCCACCCTTCTCATACCAATCACCGGGAAGCTCGGTGACCACAGAGATAAAGCAGAGGAGGAAAATCTTTTTGGATTCAGGCAGAGTCTTACAATGAGGCTGGCAAAGGGGTTTAATGTTATTCCTCCTTCCTCTCTGCAGTAGTCCCTGCTGTTCCCTTGCTGCAGCTTTCCCCTTGCTCTGAATGCTGACCTCTCCAGCAGAGGAGATCTGGAAGGACAGCACTGCTGCACTGAGCAAAGCCTTCTGTGATATACAAACAGCTTTCTGTGTGTAAGAATGCATTTTCTCAAAAGAAACTGATACGAGAGAGAAACATGCATCCTCCTGCATCACAGAAACTCCAGAAGCATCCTCTGCCAGACACTCAGTAAAAAGCAGCCAGGACAGGACAAATTGCCAACTGCAGGAAGCTTTCCCTGGGAGAGGGCCCTGGGGGCAGTATCTTCTGCTGGCCAGTTCTGCCCGAGGTCAGGGGCACTGCTGCCGGCCGAGGTGCTGCCCCATGTGTTGGGCTTTTACAGGGAGCAAATTCATTGTCTTAACTACGGTTTTCTCATATTGCATTTGCAGTGGAGAAAGAGAGACGGAATTTGTTAAGCCCCCGTTGCTACGAAGTGGAGTAGCTTTTGAAACTGTACTTTGAACACAGCGAGGAAGAGAATTTGAAGAACTACTTTAATTTTTAATGATTCGGTAAATTAAATCCTCAAGTGAAGAGGACAATCGGCTTATTAGAAACTGTAAAGTGGAAAGTGTAGGGGACAAAACCACAATGAATTCTTAAAATTGGGCATTTCTGCTTGGCTTATTTTTCTGCCAGGAGGAACTTCAAGAAGAGCAGTTTCTTTTTCTAACGGCTAATAGGGGAAAAAAAAAAAAAAGCTAGATAAATATGATCACATTGAAAGGAAAGCTCATTTTCTGTTATTTGCTAGAGCTGTTCCCATTTCCTAAGCTGATCAGCAGCAGTGTCTGACCTCTGGTGTCTAAAATCAGTATCAAACACTACAAGAAATCGAAGCTTCAACTCATTTCATCCAGGCTGAGTGCTCTGCTCCCTGAGTTACTCTTTTTTGCCACATTGGAGATTTCAGGCCTGCTAAACAAATTCTGGCCTGATGTCTTTAAGCTGAACACCAATAGAAAAGTCAGAGACCTGCCTCTCAACAGCAGCAACGGAACATGCTGCACCACTGATTTTATAAAGAAAAGTTTCACCTAATGTAAAAGAAATGAAAAAAGGAAAAGAAATTAATGGTACGATATAACAATGGGGAGGGTTTGGCAGCCAGTTAAAAATATCTCAAATTTACAGATTTTATTAGAGGAATGTGGAATATCTTGTGTCATGATTTTAGCCAGAGAAGGTCTGGGAGCAGAGATATAAGGTTTCCAGATGTAAGCTCTGTTAAGATTGCAATTATTTGTATTTGACATGCTGAAAGAGTGTTCAAACTAACTTTAGGGCAGGATCTTTCAGGTGTACTGAAATTAAGTCTATGGAATCCTTAGAATAATTCCTTAGAAAATTACAGAAGAAATGTCTGTTCTTTCTGAGGAATGAGGCACCTGTTCTATGCATATGGTTTGGCAATGTGAATGCTCTTTTCCCATTTAACTTCCACAACCTTAAGGATGTTTAGACCTGGGACTTTGGTTTTGGCTTATGTTTAACTGCAACCCTTTATGTATTCCACTCTAATCCTTTACTGCCTTTAATAAAAAGTTGTGAAGCTAAAGCAAAACATGACATCATTGTATTTTCTGGAAATATGCTTCAGTTTAGTTTTCTGGACAAAAGATTTAATGAGTGGAACTACTGTGAGACATCAGAAAACATCTGAAAAGGTTAGTCGCACTGTCTTGGGGTGAATTATTATTGAACTGCCAGGAGGATTAAAGATGAGAGATGAGCTTTTGCACAGCAGCCAAACATGGTCAGAGCCTATGTGCTGCCCAGATCTCAGGGCTTGTCTGATCTCAGAAAGAGAGAGAGCAAAAGAACCACCAAGAATTAGAGAAGCAAACCAGGAAGAGGTGGGTTAAGGGGAAAAAAAAAATTATTTGGGGCTTCCGATGTTTCAGAACTGTTGCAAACTGGAGATAGGTCACAGGAGATGGATGGGTGTATGTGTTAGGGGGAGGGAGCAATGGGCACAGAAACCCTTCAGGTACGAAATACTGTTATCAAGCAACAAGTTATCCATCACTCTCCCTGGCCAGCAGGGCAGAGGGAAGTACTCAGCCCACTTTGCAGCAAAAGAGATTGCATTATGGTGGATCCTTAACTTGTACAGGATATTTGGGGAAGCTATGGAGTCCCCATGACTGCAAATTTTGGAGAAAAGATTAGTAAATATCAGTGATGACTGAGATGTATCTGATCCTCTTTAGGGCAGAGAAATGGTCTTCATGAGGTGTCAGCAACCTTTCAGGAGCAGTACACCATTTTTTTTGTTGTTCACAGGGAGAGAGAGAGGTACTGCTGGCACCACTTCTGCCATCTGATCAATCCCAAAAGCTGAAGGAAGCTCACACAGAGACAGGAGGTTATCTGCATCCAGGCAAGTTTTGGTAGCTTTCAGCTCCCAACATTTTTTTAACTCAACAGAAACCAGTGCACAGCATTCCCAAACAGCTGTTATGACTTCTCTGGCATATGTGCCATGAAGTGCTGATGCAGGAGCCAGGGACCGTCACTACAGGTTGGCTTTTCAGGGATTTCTGGAAGAATGCTCCTTATTGTCCTCCAATATTGGACTGGTTGGCCAATTTGACACATAAGGCGTCAGGCTGCAATGTTGCCCAAAGGCAAAGATTAGCAATCACATTCTTGCTGTCCCCAGGGGTGCTCTGACATGAACTACATGTCCCTGAGACCAGCCTGTCCCTGAGCTCCTGGTGCAGTGTGGGACAATCCCCTTGTCTGCTGGTGGCTTGAGTCCCAGTGCCAAGGCTCTTGGGTGAGAGCCTTTGTGTTCAGAGAGTATTCAGGGAAAAGTTGCCATGCTAGGATCTACTTGACAAAAAGTACTTGAATATGCAGCAAGTGATCTTACAGTTCTCTTAATTTTTGAGCGTGTTTGGAGGTTCTAGCAGGGGAGTGTAGCTACCATATACCCTTGACCCATTAATGGTATGTCTCTGTCAGGGAAGGCTGTCCTCTTTCACCCGGCATGCAGCTTCAGGAGAGACAAGCATGGATTGATAAGGGAGGAAGGGGACACCCAGCTAGTCAGCCAGATCAGCTGAACCAACCCTGGCAATCAATGAGGTGATAGATGTCGCAGACATTTTATTGTATCTTCATAAGTGATCTGGATGATGGGATCAAGTGTTCCCTGATGAAGTTTGCTGATGGCACCAAACTGAGTGGGGAAGTGGACACTTCAGAAGGGAGAGCCACTCTACAGGAAGATCTGGATAGACTGGAAGAGTGGGCTAACAAGAGCCTTATGAAGTTCATCAAGGACAAGTGTAAGGTATTGCACCTGGGAAAAGATAATCCAGGAGTGCAGTACAGGCTGGGATCTACCCAGCTGGGGAGCAGCTCTGTGGAAAGGGACCTGGGCATCCTGGTAGACAACAAGCTTAATAGGAATGAACAGTGTGCTGCTGTGGCAAAGAAAGCCAACAGGATGCTGGGTTGCATCAAGAGTATCATCAGCAGAGATAAAGAAGTCATTATCTCACTCTTCTCAGCACTTGTCAGGCCACATCTGCAATACTGTGTTCAGTTTTGGTCCCAACTACACAAAAAACATGTGAACAGGCTGGAGAGATTCCAGAGGAGGGCCACAAAGATGATCAAAGGACTGGAAAGCCTGCCACATGAGAAAGACTGAGAGAACTGTTTCTTTCAGCCTTGAGAAAAGATGACTTAGGGGAGACCTTATCACTGTATTCCAGTATTTAAAGGGTGGCTACAAAGAAGATGGAGACCCACTTTTTACAAGAAGTCACATGGAAAAGACGAGGGGTATTGGGTACAAGTTACTCCTAGCGACATTCCGACTGAACAAAAGGGGAACATTTTCACAATGAGAACAGTCAGCCATTGGAATAATCTCCCCAGGGAAGAGGTGGATTACCCATCATTGTACACTTTTAAGATTCAGCTGGCCAGGGTGCTGGGCCATCTTGTCCAGACTGTGCTTTTGCCAAGACAGGTTGGACCAGATGATCCTTGAGGTCCCTTCCAACACTGTATTCTATGATTCCATGACTATTTTTAGACTTTCTTTGAAATAAAACCATCTACCTCCAAGCACTGTGTGTCTCAAGAGCATCTGACTCAGGACTTTGGTGTTCCAAAGTAGTTGTTAAAGGGCTTTAGGGTGGGATCAGAATGACCAACCTAACATTCAGTGTTTTAAGACACGCAAGTCTGTAGCTGAGCAAGTTGTCCTTGACAGTTTCAGACTTGGTGCGGTACCTTCAGACAGTTTTAAACAGAGCCCTTATTGCAAGCTGATGCAGGACCTCAGTGTTACCTACATCTGTCAAGTCCAGGAATTAGACCTATTTTACCCAACAATGCTATATGCCTAATTTTCCTCACATTTCTCAGCTATTAGACATTCACTTGCTTTTTCTGCTGTTAATATCAAAGTAATGGAAAGCACATGAAAATAGAACAAGGAACAAATAACTCATTTGATAATGTAAGAGAAAATTTTAGAAGTCCAATTTTCATCTCCTGGATACCACTACAGCTGGGGCCGGGTGACCATACAATGTATGTAAATTTTAGAATGAGTCCCTTAGTCTTTTATTGGAAAAAAATAATAACATTTATCAAGCCATTTTTTTATTGGCAAAGAAAGGCCAAACATTCATCAGTCAGTTAATCTACTGAATCTACTCTCTTGGCACTTTTGTAAATCTCATTACGAATAAAAACCTGACAAATATATTCATATATTCATGAATGACCACTAAACTAAATGAGTAATAAAGAAAAATCCATTGACTAATTTCTTTGAAAAAACATTGCATAACTCACAGGAGAATTTAACAATCAAAGATTATTCAAGTAACCTTATTGCTAGGACTGTGTGAGTTTTTATTTCTGCCAAAAAATTCTTGATCCAGATTTTCAAAAGTGTTTAGGGATCTAAAGATGCATTTGAGCACCTCATGGGTTTTTCAAGGCATTAAACAGGTTAGGGACAAAACTCCCTCTGAATTTGAAATTCTAGTCCTTGAAAAATAGATCTGTATTTGGCATCCTACTGAGGCAACTTGAAGTTATTTCCATAGTTATAGTTACAGGAAAGTGATTATGAAATCTCATGTGTGTGTGTGTGATTAAAAGTTTCTTATACTTTCAGCATTAGAACTTAAATTTTCCATGCTTTCATCTATGGACAAAGGCAAGACACTTTTGTTCTTTATTTTGCTTTTGAGGGAAGAGGTATTTCGAGGAAATTTGTTTTTATACTAGAAAAAATCTTCTTAGAAACATGTGACTTATACAGGAATGTCCCAGAATAGTCTCTCTTCCTCTCCCCATTTCCAATCAGTTTGAATTAATTAACTCAAAAGGTCTCAAAATTCTCAAGCAAGATCCCAAAGTATTTGAAAACAAAAATAAAGAAAAACTTGCTCAGATTATTAGTCTTATGTACAAACTTCTGGCCCACCTGAACTGAAGTCTTGGAAACACTCAGATTTTTTTCAAAGCTGTGGGCGCAGACTCCTCTCCATGTGCTCCTAATTCAAGACCTCCCAACACAAATCTCACTCTGTATATTTGAGTATAATATTTGCACTGTTTTGAAGCTTGAGACATACAAACATCTTGTTGAAGTGGGAATGGAAAATATTTTAATCCTTACCATCTTCTTTAGTGCGGGTGAAAATTTGTTCACTTCTCACTCCATCTCCAGCTCGTGTAAAAGCCAACACTTGAATGCTGTAGTTGGTGTATTTTTCCAGGCCATCAAGCTCTAGAGATGGCTGTGTAGTAGTGACATTCTTTATCTCTCCTAGCTCTATAGAATAAAAAAGAAATTGAATTATTGCCAAGTTCAATCTTCTTCCAGCTATTGATACCTACTCTGGAATTCTTAGGGATTAAAGAGTGCATTAGAGAAGCAATGCTTCATTATTATAAAATAGCAATGAATTATAATAAATCAAAATAAATTCCTTTGTGTCCTGACTTCTTACCATTCAAAGCAGACCCAGTTTTCATTTGCAAACTTTTTTGCAGTTTTTTGAAATACAGGGAAGAGAATTGAAAATTTCTACAAGTAATAAGATTTCTCATAAAGAATAGATAACAAGAAGATATTATTGAAAAAGATTCCCTACAGCAAAAATGAGAAAGTCAGTTATCTTCATGAAGATTTTCTGGTTTTAAGCAGGACCATTTATCATGAGGAAAAGCCAAAAAAAGACCCCTTTATTTTAAAGTATGTAGCTAGTGCTGCTGCAAAGCACTTGATGGCAGTAATACCAGCTAACAATAGATTTAAAGACAGTAAAACCAGATTTACTTGCAGAAAGATGATGCACTTCATATGAATCGTTTTTGCGTCAAGCTAAGAACTACAACCCATACGGCAAAAAAGCTTTAAACATATTTAGGGCAGAAAATAAAGCTGGACAAATGAAGAAAATCCAGTTTTAAGCACTGCATGAACATCATCTTTTTTCATCATATTGTAAGACATCACGTAGGAGCTTAGACGTGTACTGATAATATTCACACAGGATCTGATCCAAAGACTACAAGCATCACTGAAAACATTTAATTTTATGTCACTCATGTCTACACTTTTATGTATGCTTCTCTTGCATTTTTTATCTTTATTTTTAAATGTACAAAGGAATGGGTGGCATATTTCCAAGTATTTTTGACTCTAACTTTACCAACAGTAACAATGGGCCTCTGGGTTACATTTCTACTCTGAGTTCCCCTTGACACAATAAGAGAGGCCAGGATTTGCAAGACAATTGCATGTTAGAGTAAACTATGATCCTGATGGATGAATGCAAAAGGAAGGAGACAGCCCACTGCCCTAGAGCTGCGAAAATTCAGCAAGGCAGATAGGAATAAGGGCATGTGCATCTCAAATCTACTAGTATTTAATTTACAAGGAAGGACCATACATAGAATGATTATCATGTGATAAATTGCCGATTTTAAGGTACCTCATTTATCCTTTGATCATTTCACTCATTCTTTGCTCAGGGGTCTATTTCCCTAGGAATTATGCTAGGAGTACAAAACATACACAAAACAGAAGAGACTGGCATGAAAATAACAAGCCTTTTCCAAAAATGTTTCCTTCTTTTGCCCTCAGCTATGGAGATGAAATGCATCCTGTCACACAACAAGCGATAACCTCTCAAGTAGGCAACTAGCTAAGCAAACAGATAGCCAACCAAACTAAAATAAACTACAGGGTTTGGGCACGTATGTTCTAGGTACATAAAACCATTCTTTATATAAGAAACCTGCTGGATTTTGTAACTGACATGAAATTTGCTCAGGTCACTTTGGGTACTTTGGCAGGTCTATGGACTGTTGCAAACCCATGGTGGAATCCTTCCCCGAGGGCCCTTCCAGTCAGCTTTGCTAAAGCTGTTAGCTGTTAACCTCTGTTAAAGCTCAACGGAAAATGGCTTCCTTCGCGAGCAGATGAAGCTTTCTTTAAGCCAAAGAGAAAAGGAATTGCAATGCCTTCACAGCAGAGTAAATGATATAAAGGCCACATATGGCTTGAAACTTGGTAATAGCTTGATTTCTCTTACCTCCGTCCAAGAGATTGGCCCAGTAGATAACCCTGAATCCTTGCAGAATCCCATTCAGAGTTTCCTTCGCCAATGTTGACCAAGAAATAGAGATGGTTTCTGGTGATGTGGCAGTGGCTTGCACATTCCCTGGAGGGCAACTGGGCACTGGAATAAGATATTCACCATTTTTAACTCAATGAATACAACTCAATGTTTACCCTTTGGCTACCCTTTCATTGCTTTCATGTCTTTCTATCTAATTTCATTGCTATCCTTTCATTGCTACTCCACCACCCGTGATTTAATTAGCAGTTACACATTGTTAACAATGCAAAACCTTTATTCTTGCTACAATCCACACGTTTCTGCAAATGCAGCTCATTTCCCTGGAGTGACTTTTGATGTACTGCTTCCCCACTTGCTGACTAGTTTTTTAATCGTTTTTTTCCTTGCTTCTTTTGAAAGAGAAATGTCTCTAGTACTGACATATGCAGAATATTCTGTAAGCAATTTAAATATATTTTTTAAGGTTTGCAGTCAAATTGCTATCCTTCTGGAAAATTCTAGTGTCCCTTTAAAATTGGTGGCTGGGGAAAGCAGGCACTTTTAAAAATATTGGAAAAAATGCTCATAAAATATTTTCACTGACATTTAGAGAAATTGGAAAAAGTCAGCCAAATCTAAAGCATTTTCTGTTGGCCATTTAGTGTCAAAGCAACACAGCAGTATTAGGATTTGGCATTGCTTTTAAAGCTCATGACATCTTTAATTCTGAGAGGAACCCAAAATTGAGTAAAAACCAAAAAAAAAAAAAAAAAAAAAAGAAAATCATTGCCAGGAAGAATAAGCATGCTGGATTTCCATTTCCCCCATGTAAAAAGTCAGATTCCTAGCTGGCACTGACTTCAGTACATCGATGCCAATTTACAGTAGCTGACAATCTGACCTACACTATCCCTTAGGATTATTATTTGCTTTTATACTCCTCTAAAATATTTGCCCTCTTTTTGCATATCAAATCATTCACTTTTCCCACTAGAGGACTCCCTCTCATTGTTTGAGAAGTATTTTTTATGCAGTTTGAAAAAAATATAAAAATCAAAATTGTTCCTTAGATTAGAAAGGTTGATTTTTGTCTAAAATAACAATGATTTTTCTCTCATTAGTTTGGATATCCTTGAAAAGAACCCACAGCTCTTTTTATGCTGACAAGATAAGGCAATGTGCAATATAACAGCTCTAAGTTTCACAGCAGATTCATTTGAAAACAAGAAAGCCAACAAAATTAACAGTATCACTTCACCTTTCAGAGTTTTACTTCTTAGCATCTCAAAACTATGATGAGATCACTATGAAGCTATGATGAGATCACAAAATTTGCAAATATGTAAACACCAGAGCAACAGGTGGTCTTAGTCGATATCATTCACAGGAGGATATCTCACATTAGTAGGGTTATATTAATTTACCTGGATGATTATGCATCTCTTGCAATGAAAATTGTACATGCTCATTGGCCAGTCTCTTCCCATCATGCTGTCTACTGGATCTAACACCTGTAAAGTCTGGTAGTCTATTATCCCCACTATAATGATCACTAATCAAGCAATAAATGTAACAAGGTAAAAAGAAATAAAGAAACAATAATATGTCCCAAGATAGCTGTTTGCCTAGGACCTACCATCCTCAAGAGTAGTGGTGATGATTTCCTGAGAAGAAGGTCCTATTCCAGCCCGGTTACAAGCCTGGACTACCATGCCATACTGTGTGAATTTTTTCAGGTTATTCAGCGTATAAACTTCACTGTCCCCAGTGGTATCAATACTGATGATGTTAAACTGGAAATTGCCCCCTGCACTGTACTCCCGATAACCTATCTGGTATCCACGAATAATTCCATTTTGCAGGTGCTTCTTTGGAGCCTAAACAGAAAATGAAAGATTACACATTAAGTACCTGTCACCAAAGTCGAGTTGTTGCCCTTAAAATTTTTGAAATATACACAAAGTCAACATTTTTTTCTTGCCAGTGCAATTTTATTTCTAGGTAACAATTCACAAATACTCCCTGCATGTGAAATAGTAACTTTTTACCATGATATATAAATTTGGGTGAAGTTTGTTCGAATTTGTGCATTCCTGTGCTAAAAGCAAGACCTTTAAATGGTTCATACACAGAAAAATCTGATAAGGAGATATTCTTGAGTTATAATTTGAATTTATAATCTTTTGTTCTCTTATCAGGGAAATCAATCAAAGTTGAGTTGATAAGGGTATATTTGCATTACAGGCCTACTATTCACTACTAATTGTGTTTTTGCCAGAAGCCCCTACCATTGACTCACTAGATCTTTAGTAAGGCATTTGTCGATATGTTGAAGGCAGTCGCATGAGTTTATACAGCTAGATGTGTTAGGAAAATTTTACGCTGTGCTTTGAAATACGCTTGTGTTCATTCAGTGTGTAGTGTGGAAAGATGATTGGATAATGACTGCTGAAGGCAATAATGAATTGGAAAGCAGGGATTTGCATACTGAACAGCTACTAAAGCAAGGTGTAAAATATCTGTCATTCGAGAATATGGACAGTACAAAATTGTTGGCCATAAATACATACTGTATTTCTCAGTCACAGTGCAAGATTCCCTGTACCTGACTAACAGATATAATTTCTTTACTCCGCAATATAAAATGTGTTCTAGAGTAAAACAGGGATTGGCAACTTAGGGAAAAAGCCTGTTATTGACAGAAATACCTATTAAAATTACATTTAAACAATATTGGACTCATTTCAATTTGTAGTGAAGTTCCTGTCTGATTTTCTATGTATATGAGGTATAATTAGTATACACATTTTAAGACACAGTTTACAATGCATGGACAAACAGCTCTTTCAAATCCTTCAAACCTCTTTCAAATTCCCACCAGATGCCCACAAGCTCATCTGCTCCACTGACCCATAAAAAAAGGTTTTTTGTGACACAGTTTAGTGTCAATGAGTTAAACCGGCAGAGGCAGCAATTTCTGTTGTTGCTATATCCCGTTATATCTACTGAGGAACACATTCTCAAGAAGAATACTCTTTTCTGCCACAGAACCTGTCTGTTTCAGCGAGTGTATAGTCCGCTGGAGCTAATAAAACCAGTGTGGGATTCGCCTTTCATCCACTACCAACAATTCGTTGCTCTGTAAAAGTCAGCACCCTCTCCATATGTAAAATATATCACTGGATGGATCTGACTGATTGAATTATCTCTTCAGATGCTTTATTTATTTCTTCCTCCTGCCTTCAGAAACAGAAACAAAACTTGAAGCAAGGATATAATTTCTACTCTACTACTTCAGTTCCTCTGATACTAACAAGCTCTCTGCAAGCATGGTGCTGTCCGTTCAGATGTAGATGACCAAATCAGGAGATTCAAGTCTCGAGCGTCTTGTAAGGCCCACTGCAAGGATTAGAACTGCGGTTTTGTAATCTAAGAGTGTAATTGTTTCCTGTTTAAATATTTCTGTGTTTTGTTGTTAAAAAAAAAAACCCAACCTCTTTAGATACACGTAGGTTGTTTATTTTCAAGACACTTTTTTTTTCAAGTGCTTTACCTATTCTGAACAACTCCATGGCTTCATCACCTTTAATTGATTGCTACAGGCATTTTTTTTAAGCTGGACAGCAGGGTGGAAACTAAAGTCAGATTATGTTTTTTATTTGAGATTCAGATATTTTCATAAGGTAAAGCTGTTTCGTTCCATCTGAGAAGAAAATAACTTTATCACATTTAAATACTTAAATATTTCACGGTGAATTGTTGAAGGATTTCAAATCTTCTCCTAGTTAAAGGCTGCAACTGGAACATTCCCATGAGTTGCTACCACGGGTGGCTTTTAAACAGAAGTTGGTGCAAGAAACACACATTGTACATTGAAATCACAATTAACATGCATAAAACACGTACACCACATAATTTACTGCATTTATTGTTTTGTGAATGGCATACACTGCCTACTCCCACATACAGCGTACATTAAGATGGTGTATGTATGTACAGTATGTATCACAAGGCATGCACTGTATACCAGGAAAAAGTGAGCATTCACCTTGTACATAATAGATTACAGAAGCACATAGCACATATATTGGAACACATATGTCATACTGCAAAACAGATGGAACATAATGATAAAACTGATTCATACATTTATTATGCATTTAAATGTTCTCAGAGCAGGACTATAGCCAGAATAGACTCTTCACTGGGAATTCTGCAATTATATACTTTCTCATTTTGAATTGGAATAAAATGGCAAATTTTGCAGTTTTCATGAAACATCTTTGTAACAGTTTTAGGTCAAGGGAATTTTTTCTTTAAATAAAATATCAACCTTTTACTTTTTTTTTTTCACTTTGAAACATTATACAATAAAAATCAATCTCAAAATCACTTCAGAACAAAGCATTGAAATGTTCTGCTCCACAAAGCATCAGATGTTCCTTGTTAGTACTACCTAAAAGCTCCTTTTTGGATTGACTTTTGCACAACTAAATCATATTTGATATATAGGCTTTCTTGTGTATCAACACATTTTTTAGTTAGAAAATTCAGTGAAGCAACATTTGTCTATGACTAAGTGCTCATGGGGAAAAATATTGTTAAATTTGTCAGTAGTGGTAGAACATTAAGAAAAAGTAAGTTTCAGTCCATTATCTTACTGCTTGTCTTAGAAAATCCAGTATTTGTAAAATAGGCTATGAATGACTTTTGTAAAGTATGTAAGGTTTTATAGTTGTGTGCATGTGTGTATGCATAAAGAGAAGAAGGAATATTTCCCATCCCTGAGTTTAATGGGTTAATTTACTTTGTAAAGAATGACAAGAAAAAATAATGAATATTTTCATGCTCTTTTCTAAATGAGAATTCATGTTTCATTCCCATTCTTTCTGCACCATTTTAAACTACCAAGAAATGCTGAATGTTGTTTAAAATCTCAATCTGAAACCCCATGTTCTATGTGGACACATAGAAAGGGGATTAAATAGATCACAGACCTATAAAACTTTGCTTAACTAGGATTTTCTAAAAGTGGGCTAAGAGAAACTTTAAAAGGAAGATTAATGACTGTAGCAAGCTGTAGAAATAGAACTTAATACAAGATGAAAGATAATTGATGTGTTATTCTCTGCTCCTTTTGCCGTTATTGACACTGTCTGTATTTAAATGAGGTTTGCCGACTTTAAATATAACTATGTTTCTCAACACAATCCCTTTTGTACAATATCATCATAGGTTTTTTATGGCAAAAGCTCCACATAACTCCAAAATAAAAATGACCAGATTATTATTGAGTTTATTTTCTTCCTTTTTTTTGCCTCCATGACAATATGGGATTGATCTCATGGGATATTTCTTTATTCTTACGTACTTTGTATTGCACAATGCAGTGAGTGCTTTCTGTATAGCAGTGTGTCGTAAGGACATACCTAAAAATTGGGATGCAGCATGCAAGCGAACTATAGTATGTATGTGGGACCATCTTGAAGTACCTTTTCGAGTAATGGACTAAAACTGCTCTGTCCAGGAGATAACTGCAATAATTCAAGGGAAGTAAATGGCTCACTCCTGGTTTGGGACTTCTTAATCAGGAGGAACTCTTAATCAGCTGTTACAAAGTGTCATTCAGGAAATAATTCTTCTAGTAAAGGTAGGACTACGCAAGCACTAACCTTTCAGGAAGGCAGCTTAGTGACTTCATCTTTGTCTTCAAAAGAGCTTTGAGGTCAGGGAAAACAATTAGGTTTCACCTAAGTCCAGCACCACTGAGAAACTTAGCACCCACCAGATGAGCTAACCTACCAGCAGATAAAGCAATGACGGCAAACCAAGGCAAAGAGTTTTCAAGCTGAGCAGACAAGCTTGACAGCACAAAGATCTCAATGAGCAGAATTTCACTGGAGTGCCAGTGGTGCTTTTTGCTGTCCATCCTTTCATAGGTGGACCTCCAGAGTTTCTGCTGCCTACAAAACAGCACCTCATGGGGTCTTGTGCTATGATGCGGCCATAGGCTACCTCTGGCTGGAGCCAGCAGCACCTTCCTAGCACTTTGCTAGACGCTGTTACAGTGCCTCTCATGCTGTTTGGCCACATCAGATACTGCTGGTCGGTCAATGAATTAAAAGATTTAACAGATTTAACGGAAACCGGGCCTATAGCAATAATACCTTGAAGGTTCACAGGAGACTGGGTATTCATTGGAGACTGGCTGTACAGTCTGGCAGCACAGTCCACAGCAAACTCCAAGTGTCTGGCCAGCATCTGCACAGTGCATGGCACCAGGTTCCCATGGTGGTACACAGTTCTGGGACCATGGCCCCACCTTTCCTGATCTGGATATATGGTGCATGGGTACAGGCAGGCATTTACAAGGTCACAGGTTGCTCACACCTTAAGCTCACTCCAGTTGTGAAAATCCACCTCTATACTCAGCTCATGAGACTTGCCAGGGCAATGGAGTATATATTCAACACATAGCTCATTTCTGTGATTATTTTGTTATATTAGATACTGATCATTACTTGAGAAGCACTCACAAATCAAATTCCAAACATAATCTTGAGAATACAACTCCAGCTGCTCAGTTGGTATGCTTCTACTCCCCAGAAAATACCTAGAGATCATCACACTGAGTTGCACTTGAAGTGTGCTGGAAGTACAAATTGAACCATATTTCAGACAATGTTATTGAAATGCAAATGTGGGATTATTTTTTGTCCTGTAGCTGCCTGCACACATCTGTATCTATAAAATTTAATGGCAAATCTTCATAATCACAAATGGCAGCTATAAACTCCAGCAGTGAACCAATGGTACCTATCTTCTCTTGTTGCTTTTGAAAGTATCCCCCAAAGTGAACTTTAAAAAAGCAAGCAAAGCCTTTCAATCTGCCTACCCACACATCCATAAAAACAGGTTCATGCATAGAAGCTTGGAAGTTATAGTTGACAGGATCCAATGGCAGTCACACTTCTTGAGTACTTTAAAAAGAAACAACTCATTAAGCATTTATTTCAGTTGTTGAGAATCCCCGTACACTCTGTATTGCTTCAATAGCTACTTCCTTTGCTCTGCAGACTATGTTGCCTTTAAATCCATGCTTCATATATGCCTTTTATAAGTACATTGTTGTGTTTGACTTCAGCCACTGGGTAAGTCTGTAGTTAGTGACCAAGCACCTTTTGTTTTTGGAAACCATTTGATGAAAACCAACATTGATATAAATTTAAGATGTGGACAAGATCCAAGAATCAGCACTGTACTTGTGATGTGTGCATAAGAAGTCTGATAAAGACTACTGCTTTTGAAGCTTAATACTGAAATGTCTTATTGAAACAGAATTTTTACTGCACCAGTTTTAAAACACCATTGAACTACTCAAAAAAATCTTGATAGCTGAGGTCCTTCTGTACTAGCTGGACATATCAGTAGTTATATGTTCATCTGCCCTGTACAGGGATTGCACACTGTAGAAACATGTCTTTTCACGAACCGACTCAAAACTAACACAGGATCATGTTGGTTATTTATTGTATAGATGAATAAATAAATTAAAAAAAGCAGTCAACAGCTATTTATATGGTTCACAAGCAGCAGCTCACTGTTACTATCCTGACTTTCTCGATGGTCCATACCATGGGGCAAAATACACATTATCTACATTTGCAGGAGTGATTAACACCACTATAGAAATTAATGACTATTATGCCACTATCCTACTCCAGCTCTTAATACTACGTATTTCAGAATCTTTAGTATATAGAATTATCAATACAATTTGGAAACTGCCATGCATTTTGAGATTACACTACTGTGATTACATAGGTTTATCCTGTCCACTACAATGTACAAGCAGTACAGAGTACAAAACTACTTAAAACATGGTTTAAGTACCTCTGATATCATACTGAAAGTATTTGAAATATTCTGTTTGAAAACACTGGGAAAAATCTGGAAAAAATGAATTGAGTCACAAGAGATGTCATATTTTTAAATAATATCAGTTGCTGATATTTTTTAATCAGTTGCTTTCATTCATCAATTCTCATGAGCTATACTGTGACGCTATATTTCTCTCTCTGTGCAGACATGCCTTCAGTAAGGCTCTGGCCCAAAGTCCACTGCAATGGGAAAAAAATCCCATTGGCTTTAATGGTTTGGGGAAATATTGCCCAAAACCACAGTGAAATTCTGTGAGTGCTCATCTTCCAACCATATAGCCTTATCTCGGATATCAGAAGGAAGTAGGAAACGCTACTGTCATCAGCAAAGGCAAGCAGCTGCTGCTATTACTCTCCAATGGAAGGTTCATGTTTTGCATAATGCATCAGTCTTAATGGCCAATATATTATTTGTCGGCAAAGGCATCTGCAAGGTCTGTCCCAAATAAAATAACTGATCCACGGTTTTTATAATATTCCCATCAATGAAACCTCTTTGAATGCACAAAAATACTATCAGAGTCTATATTTTTGGCTGCATGTATTTACCTTCCAGGTGACCCTAATGCTTTGTGAAGATATAGGCTCAAGTTGGACATCCTGAGGTGGACCATCAGGAGCTGGAAAGAGAGAAGAGAGACGGATCAAAACTGGCCCTCACAAAACACAGCATTCAGGGCTGCACATGGCATGCCACCAATTTAACACACCAGCATCACAAAGATTCGGACAGAGTTAATGTCATATAGAGAAATGAAGATACCACTTCATCAAACAAAACCAGAGCCTAGCATCTTCATTATTCAGGTGGCATCTCCGGCCAACAGTGAAATACAACACATGTCAAAACATAGCAACCTGGCAAATAAAATAAGAATGAATAATAGTGACTTTTTTGTTTAGTGATACGTTCACAATACTGTCTCTGATTTGTAAAAAGGCAAGACATATTTTCAGTAGCCAGAACCCTGTAGGTGATAGAAAGGCAGCAGAACCCATTTGAAAGCAGGCAAGACAGGAGCTCCTCAGTTGGCCTTCATGATGTCACAAACTTTCCAGTGGGATTCCCTCTGTTCCCTAAAGGCTGAGCACATTCAGTCAAATATCAAATGTTTTATACACAAAACCCTGCACACTTTACCCTCTCCCCCTCCCTAGTGTAAGCATCCCAGCCTGGAAATCAGGCAAAAGAGTAACTGACAGATAGAAAATCCACGCTGCAACTCCTGCCTGAGTCAGGAGGAGTCTGATTTCACAGAATCACAGAATTCTCAGAGTTGGAAGGGACCTCTAGAGATCATCTAGTCCAACCCCCCTGCTAAAGCAGGATTGCCCAGAGCACATTACTCAGGACTGCATCCAGGTGGGTTTTGAAAATCTCCAGAGAAGGAGACTCCACACCCTCCCTGGGCAGCCTGTGCCAGTGCTCTGTCACCCTAACTGTAAAGAAGTTTTTCCGTGTGTTGGAACGGAACTTTCTGTGTTCCAACTTGTGCCCGTTGCCCCTTGTCCTGTCACTGGGAACCACCGAGAAGAGTCTGGCTCCATCCTCCTTCAACCCACCCTTTAGATATTTGTAAGTAGTAATAAGGTCTCCCCCCAGCCTTCTCTTCTCCAGGCTAAAGAGTCCCAGCTCTCTCAGCCTTTCTTTACTATTGACATGCTGCCAAGGGTGTACATGATCCTTTACAGGCAAATGAAAAAAGAAGGCCCTGAGTCTAGGGGAAGCTACTTGTCAGCTGGGCAGCTGCAAAGCAGATCAAGAATTGGCTGGACTTGAACAGAGAGGTGTGAAGTAAATTGCTTGCTCAGCGAGGTAAATCATTGTAGAAGAAAGATCTGAAGAAAGGAATGGAGTAATCTCAAGGTGCTGTAGAGGGTTCCCTTGATGCAGAATATGGCTTCCGTAAAAGGTATTAAATTAAGTTTAATTGCATGACAAAGGAAGTAAAGCAATAAAAAGGGTGAAATGGGGCTGTTAGAGGTGGAACAGCAGTAAGCGACAGCTGCAGTGAAAGGAACCGGAATATTTTGCTTTAACTGATAAAAGCAGAGAGATCCAGAATATAGCCTATAATACATTTAATTTATTAAATATGCCCTATTCTGTATCATTCTTGACTGTCTTTCATATGGGAAATTTCCAAAGGTTGAAAGAACTTTATTTCCATTCCCCTTGCATTAATGTATAGGAAAGAGAAGGGGGAAAAGTCCACTGGCAGAAATCAAGTCTCTATGATTTTTTTTAATTCTGTCCCCCTGTTGACAAACATGAATGCCATTTGTTTGGGTACATTATAATGTAGTGGAATCTGAGCAAAGCGTTTGATCCTAAAAATGGGGTTTAAAATGTGCTTCTTAAAATCTTAACTTTTCCTTGAAAGATCCCAAAATTTTTTACAGACCCGATTAGTTAACAGTTCCCAGCATACCATGGTGAAATGCTAAATAAGGAGTCACTTATTTTACATACTTAATGTCATACAGACTTTGTGACAAAGACTTAAAGAAAATCCAGATATCCCAGCTTCCTCTATTGATTTCAACAACAGCTATAATGTTTTGTGGGTTTTTTTCTGAAAAGAGTTAGTGCAAGTGTGTACTTGCATTCTGTTTGCCAACACAGGATCTAGCTCTGGTTGCATGGAGGGAAAGATGTGGTCTGTAAGCTTTGAAATCATGCCATTCATGACTATCCTTTTGCTACAAAGACCCTTTACAATGCCCTTTCTAATAGCTAGTGCTGGCCAACTCAGGTCACTATAATGTGTGATACGCAGTCTGTGCCCCCTTGTCAATAGTATGGTGTGAGTTGTTCAGTTTTCATATTGTCTTTCTTGGACCTTTATTTTGCTCCCTTCTAAATTGCCTTCTCTCTCGTTCCCTGCACCCACGCTGTTCTCCATTTCCTATTGTAAAAGCAGAGAACAGAAGTAAACAGTAATCAAAAAATGATGCTCTTGTACATTGCACACCACCTGAAATCAAAACCCAGGAGACAAACATCACATACTCTGCCTAAGCCTGACCTCCTGTCTTCCAATTGTTCCCTAGGTAGATCAGTGGCTTTTGAATACAGTTTCACACTGCTAGTCTTTTTCTCCAAATAGATGGCTCCTTAAAAGACAGTGACAAAAGGATCAATTATCCTGAAACTTGGTTACAAAGAGCTGTTAAGGTTCCATCCTGTTCATGGGGAACTGTTTGGTTTTTTTTTACTTCAAGGCCAGCTGCTGTTCCTGATGACTTAAATATCAGTCAGGAAAACTCAACAAGTAAGAAATATTCCAAGCATGGGTGAATAAGAGAGAAAGAGAGAGTAGATCCAAGAACCACCCCTCTACTTTGATGTATATGCACAATGAAGGTTGGGGACACAGATGATGCTGACAAGAAAAAATGGATAGTCTGTTTTCTCTAGGGATTTCACATTTTCATTGAACAAAGGAAGAGAAAAACCCTGATCAAATAATAAATATTTTGCAAACAAACTATTCAACATCGACAAATCTGTTCACTGAAGGCTCGTGAGAATGTGAATACTCTTCACTCCTTTCCTTCCATTAGGATAAAAAAGACACCTGATAAAAAAAGGGAATGCAGCTCATGTTGTGTCCTGCTCACTCTGCTTTGTGCTGTGAACCCTTGTGTCCTGTTCTTTTTCAAAAAGTCTCTTAGAACCAAAACCATGTTCTCCCGACAAGGGGTATATTTTCACTGTAGTAAATTCACCCACAGAGAAAATAAGTGGAAATTACATAGTTGTACTCAGATGAGCTGAACTGAAAATTGGTCACTGAGTGTTTAAAATCTAGACCAACATGAATTTTGAAAAAGAAGTAGGGTTTTCACTCCCAGGACACTGTCACCCAGACACTTGCATTAAGGTTTTTCTCTCAAAATCCCCAAAGAAGGAAGAATTGCTGACTCAGCATAAGATAGCAGGGGAAAAATAAAACTAGCAAGATAAAAATGGGTTTTCAAATACAAACGAGCAAGCTCCTGTCTGGTCAAGACCTTTCAGAGTAACTCCACCCAGTTTCAGTGGGCTAAGGATGTTGAAGCTGTTTGGGTTACTCTCAACTGTACACCTTCGTACGTTGTATATAATTGCAATGTATACCTGGCAGAAATATTTAAGGCCATTCAGCATTTTCATTCCTAATTGCTGAAACAGAGAGCCGTAGCCCTCTGCTTTTCATCCGTAAGTCTTTTTCACCATCACATCTAACAACATGTAGGCCTTGGGACGTGTTAGCATGCACCACGCTGTGCTGTCTTTATTTATCTGCCGCTTCTGCTGCCCCTGAGAAATAAATATAAGATGGCACTGGAAGGCAGCAATTTGAGTGCACAAGAGTAGCTCCAGCCATCAAAGTGAAAATGTCCACGTTTTTGTACCTCCTGCTGCAGAAACCTGTGGCGATGTAGAAGAATACGTGGAAACAAAGAACAGGGGGATGACACTAATTAATGACAGCCGACTGACTTGTACAGTAATCAGAAAACTAAATGGTGGGTGGGGTAGCAGATGGAATACCAAAGGAACATATGATTCATGTAGGTTAATGTTCTCAAATGGGGGTAGATTAAATTAGTTACCTGTACTAATACCTGGGCATCTAAAGAAAGCCACAAGACCCATTAGGGAGAAATCACCACTAAAAATAGGATGTTGTTGATTGAGTTACCTAACTGTAGATATAGGTGTGTCATTTCCAGTACCCTAGGATGAAAATTTGGAGCACAATGTCTTCTTTGACCACTAGATGCCACTGAATGTCTTTAATTACAGGCCTGCACGATGAAGTTGCAAAAGTCACAATGTTTTATGGGAACAATTCAGTATTTCTTTCGATGCAGCTGCAGCAACATAAGCGGCATTTCAAGTAAAGATTCTTCATGTGAAAGAGAAATAATTCCCAGCACCATTTTCATGCTACAAAACCAGAGCATACCTGCTTCATCAGTAGTGATGGTGAGCTCATTGCTGGCCTCACTCTTGCCGATGCGATTCTTGGCATACATGCGAATGTTGTAAGTTGAGGAAGGGTGAAGGTCAATGATAGTGGCTTGGTTTAGCTGAGGGGAAACGTCTTTGGTTCTCTGGACAGAATCCCAAGAGTCTATTTAATAACAGATTAAAATAAAACAGAAAAATAAAAGATGATCTTAACGTCACTAACACAAGCATGCAGTTAAACAGTCTCACAGAATGGGATACTACCATTGCTGGATTAACCCAGATAATGCCTCACTCAGAGATAAAGTTGGCTGTGCTCCAAAAAAGGGGAAAAGGGAGTTAATAAACAGGAACAGAGGGCTCTTAGACTAGCAGTGAGCAGGCAGAAAGTTTGATCCCAAACTCCAGGAGCTCAGACTGTAGGTCATCAGTGAGGACGCACTTGGAGTACTTGGATATGGGGCTCAGCATCCTCCAGGACCGATGCCATTTCCCTGACTCATGTTAGGCTACAGGAGCAGTTTAATACAAGGGGAATGTAGAACCCATTTGTAAAAGGAGGAGTACATTGTTATTATTCATGCTTACTATTCGTCTGCCTGTTTTGGTTTTAGTAAATTTTCCAGACATTTAATAATAGGAAAAAGGATGGAAATTGGCTAAACACAGTAACCCCTCCTTTTCATCCAAGCTTTCAATTGCTGCAAACAAAATAATAGAATCTGTCCATTTAAAGCATCATGATGTCTTTTCTGAGTTGCCATCCTTCATTTTTTTCTTACTGCAGGCGATGTTCCTCCTTTAACCTCTGCAGCATCCTATGGGGGATGTCACTGAAGGCTCTACAGGAGTGTTTTACAGTATGGGTCATTGTAGGCAGGATCGTGGAAAGCTCAGCAGATAAGACAGAATAGTTTAAAAATAGAAAGCTCGCTCAGATACAAGATATTTGCACATACTGTGTAAATTCTTATACATGAGCTTGCTAAAGACGCACAAGGTGTCACAATGCCATCTGCAGCATGGCTGGTTACAGGGCCTGTTTGCGTGTCCATGTGGCTTCTTTTACCTGGAACACATTTAGGAATCAGACATTCAAGCACTAAAATATATTCTTTTGAATATATTTTTCCTTGGTAACTGACTTTGTCACAGTTTCCTCTGTAGGATACTTTCAGAAGCTCTAAAGGAGTTACCTGCAGGCAGCGCAGCTACAACTTGCTTTCCGTTTGCTACAACTTTACAGAATTCCTTAAACGTTACAGAATTTTAATGAGCAATTACACTCTATTGTGTTAAATGTTACAGAAGCACAGAAGGAGACTCTCTCTGTCCAGTGTGCCACACCAACAGGAATTTTTTAAAAAATACCTGCTTTGTATGGAGAATGTGTTAAATTTCACCTGATGAGGATAAAAATTTCTTTACATATAGTCCCTGTATTATAAAATTGCTTAAGTTTTTACTTGGTTGTTTGAAATACTGAACTCTGAGTGGTAGGACTCTGTAGTATATATTAACTGCTGAAATAAAATAAATAAATTTGAAAAATTCTTGTGACTCTTGGTAGGTTGAGTAATGACATACCACGGAGGAAGAGAGAGATGAAAACTCAGTCTTCTGTTCTTCTTAATGTAGGTTTCCAGTGTTTATTTTTGATTAATGCATGGACTTCAGGAGTTTATTCTGATACATGCATCCCCCTTTTGAGGGCGAAAACAAACCAACAACAGAAATGCCTCCAAACCAACTCAGTCCAGAGAAAAATTAATCCATTTCTCTCTAAAACTGCTTCTAGTTTTGAAAAATTTAAGTGTTAATAATAAAAAAAAGGTTAATTTTATTTTCTTCTAGCAAACTCTAAAAATATTTGCTCACATCCAAGTGGTAAGCAATTGAGTGAGGCATTGACTATTGGCTCTTCTGGTTTTTATTGTTGTTCCAGGGAGCTTTAAAATCTACTTACCTAGAAAGACTAAAAAAGTATAGAAAACAAGCAGCAATGGACTAGTCAGGAAAAAAAAAAAAAGGTTAAAAGAAAGAGTGGAATTTTTAACGTATTTTTTATTCCACTCATAAATGTTACACCCAGGTACTTCTCAGCGTTACATAAAGTGTACGCTGACACAACGATCTATGAAAAATTTATGATTTGATGAAAACCAGCAGCTTTCCACCCGTTCCTAGAAATAAAGGGTGAAGCTTTGGGATTGCCTGCGGAAGACAATTGGGGACCATTTGCTCTTCAAGGCTAATTTTCGGGCACCGTCTGCCCGCTCCCCGGCCCGGAACGGCACTGCCACCCGGTGGCCACTCTGGGTACTGCACCCATCTGCCCAGCCCGGCCTGGGGGACCTCCCCCCGCGGCCTGGGAGGACATCTGCGTCCTGAAGGATGCTCAAGTTCACCCTCGAGCACAAGAAAGCTCAAAGCATAGTCCTCTCCCTTCAGATCAGGACTGAAGCGCCACTGGTGTCCAGTTTGCCCCTCAGCTTTCCCTAATGACACTGCAAATAAAAGGGCTGAGGAGAGAGGCTCAAAGAAGGACCTACATACCTGTTCCTATTTTCAAACCTTTTTGTACACCTTCAATGGAAAAGTCTGATGGCTACACATCAGTGGTTTCAATGAAAGGCCGGGTCTGAGTGCCACAAGTGCATTTCTGTACGGACAGGCATTGTATCCAAGTACCGAAACAGCCTGAACTGCTGAGCTCCCTCTATTCATATTGCTCCTGTGTGGCAACTAGACCCTACAGATGTCACCTACCCATGTGACAGGCAACTCCATGCTCCTTCGAGAGGGTAAGTAATGTGCCTTTTTTGTCTGAATGCACAGCAGGGGTAGATAGGATATGGGAGGGCAGCACTGTATAGTGAAGTCCGTGCACGGTGTGTGGTCACCTGCACATTCTCTGAAACAGAAAAGTTCTGGAGTTTTCCTTCTTGAAAAGTCTAGATGAGGCATCCTGCTGTAAACCCATTTCTGAGTCCTCAGGGTAAGCATCATAGGTGGAAAATTCTCACTAAACACAACTGTGTAGTCTACAGCTTTACTTCAGCATTGCCAGGCTGTTCCCTGAGCTTACCATCTAGATTGTGAATGTTTTACCTCTTTTCTTCTGTCCCTTTAATACTGGAAATGGTGAGAAGTTTTCTTAATTTCCCCTTCTTTGTTCTTACTTTCCCCAACAACCATATGCAAGTTCTTCAGTCAGTAACCAACTTTGGCTTTTCATCTTCTCCATGATTTAATTAATGACAAAAATTGTGTGCAAGAATTCAAAAACTCAGTCCTACTTTCTCCAAATATTCAGCCTCAGATTTTAAAAGATGATGTTTCTGTTGTTTGCAGTGACATGAGGATAATCTGCTCTTTTTAGGACATAACCTCCAGTATTTGTCTTCATACACAAAGAAATATTTTTTCCAACACCAATTCTGCCACCCGCTATTTTTAATTTCTTTCAATTTTTTAACTTTTTTCACTATGTTGTGTCTTAATGTTTTCATCCAATCTGATAGCACTTCATTTATTGTCTTGCTATTGATTTATCATGCCATATTACAGAGACATAATTTTGCAATGCAAGTTCAGAGTGATTACCACTTAATCTTTGCCTGCATTCTGCATTATCACTTGAAAACACTGAACTAAATCTAACAAAGATGTTTTAGAGCTCTGAAGTCCCTTTCCATCACTGCTTTAATCAAAGGAAAGCAGGTCAATCTTCCTAGATGGGATTGTGCCGAGTTACATGGTTCAGAAATACAAGTGATGTTTCAGAGTAAGAAAGGAGCCTATCAGGCTAGAATAACTTTCAAAAACTGGTCTGGAGCAGGTGGGTGATTGGAAAGAAAGGAAAAGAATCAAAAAGAAAACAAAGCCCAGAAAATTTTAGATATACATATCCCTTGAAGGCATCCTTGCCTAGTTGACATCTCCAAAGCTGTGATTCCTGACCACAGCCTCAGTGGGGAATTGTTACTTGTAATCTTTCAGGTACCGTGCTCACGTGTACATTACTGATTTCATTTACAAAGCTAATGCAAAAACAGTGACTGATGTTTTAACACTCTTGAAAATATTTTACCTAGTAATAAAAGCATCACACTATTTTTGTCTAAGTAAATCCACAATGTAGACAAATGGAAAATAATAAAGATGGGTAGACTGTTTAAAAAAAATTAGAAAATGTTAGAATTTTATGAATGAGTATATTTGTACATCTCAGAACTAAAGGGAGAAGACTATAAATGTACTATTGTTGTTTTGATAAACAGAATGTTTCACTGCTAATGAGACATAGAGCATTCCTATTAGAGAACTACGTCCCCTTAAAAATAATGCAATAAACTCCAACATAAACCAGCACAATATAATTTCCCAGTGTCTCTTTAATCATACTTAAAATATGTAAACAGTGTTCCATTGCGATTTCCTTTCTAGTCCCTTCTCAAAGCCTGACTCAGGGACAGTGCATATCAATGTGCCTAATTTTAAGTACATCTCCCATCACAAACATAGTTCCAATGGACCTTGAATGTTTTTAGATTTCAATAGACAGTGAACAACAGACAATAGGAATATTTTCCTGACTTAGGACATTGTATTTTTTTTTTAAACATTTACTTCATTCGTCTTATTAGATGTTAATTGATGTGACTATGTGGTGACCTAGTAGAAAAGTATCTCCTCACATTGGCCTGCCAACATGTACCACTGGTCTTATCCTTCAGAGTATTTCGAGTATGTTACTGAAAACTCTGTGTGGTGCTTCAGCAAACTACCACATAGCTTTCTTCGCCTAGAAATTCTTATAACTACCCCTTTTCAGGGCTGGCTTTCCAGGGAAGATGCCATGTACTCGTGTATCAATAGAAAATAACTTCCAAAAATCAGCACAATAGGAAAAGGTAATTTGTAAAGGCAGGTATTTTTCTATGGGGAAAAACAGAAAATGAAAAGAAAAAACCGAATCAAAATGGAGAAAAGGTAAAAACAGGGACCAAGAATCAGCTAGCAAAACCATCATACCAGCTGTCACCTAGAATGGCTTGGTTTATAGCAAAATTTGTCCCCATTACATGTAGGTTTCTCTGATAAAAGGAAAAAGCATCAATTGCTAATCTTAACGTCCTTACCTCAAAAAAAAAAAAAAAAAAAGGACAACAAATGAAGATAAATCTTACTGTGGAAGATTAAATAAACCATGGTAAAAATTTCCATCAGGCAGTTTCAATTTATGAATTATCTTTTACGATACAAATTCAGTGATGAATGACGAGCAACGGGGAGTACTTCAGAGGAAGATTATTTCTTACCTGACTTGTTCTTGCACTCGATATCATAGCCGGTGATTGGGCTGTTTCCATCAAATCCCATGGTCCATCTGAGGGCAATACTGCGGGCTCTCACCTCTCGGATTTCTATTTCAGGAGGGTCGGGAGGCTCTGGGTAAACACACACACTGGGTTTTAGTCAGAATAAAGCCTGTACTTGGAGCAAGATGACATTAATGAGTGTGGCACTGGCATAGCTTACTGGTGGTAAGATCTCATGGCATTTTCTCTGGTCACTCATTAGTACCCTGA